>NC_133133.1:157020822-157385822 GCF_048418815.1 Hemitrygon akajei | reverse complement strand
TACCAACTAATAAAATTTTAGGATGGTCGTGTGCAATTTATTTTACTGCAGTTTAAATGGTTTAAATGTTTTAATTCAGTTGTTTAATATCTCTGCTAAAATTGCAAAAACTAATATTTTCAATCAATGCATTAAGATGTCTTAGACTATTATGGCATGGGAACAATTTAAGAATATATAGCTTTCTTATGAAAACCTACCTTTTCAGTGTATGGTAAATTATGTCTCCCCATTAGTATGGTTCTTCTTTGAACCACATATTTATACATGTATTGAATGTCCTGCTGATTCATTAAATATTTTTGTTTCGACAAGAACATGGATGGCATCATCAGGGAATCAAGCTGGAAGGCGTCACTGACCTCAGTGGTGGAGGAGACTGAATTAGCATTCAATTGAAATAAATTGCCAAAGTACCCTTGGTTAAATGCTTTATCTATGGTGTTGTTAATTCAGTTCCCTCACATGGTCAGTTTCTGTAATGCCATTAGGATTCATAATTTAAACATTTAGTGGGAAAAGTCAGACCCAGAGGAAACGACATTAAATTAACTATCTTTGATTATTTTTAAGGAGTAATACTAGTAATGTTTTCTTGGTGGAAGCTGATGGTAATATATCCACGTAGATTTTGAACAATCCTAATTATTCATACTTATTCCAAGCATTAAAACTGAAATTATACTCATAATTATATATTGAATAACTGAAATTATTATAATATTTATATATTGATCTCTGTTTACTTCATAATATATTTTAAAAATTATTAGATATTTTGGCAATCGGTCAACTATTTTTTGAAACATCTATCAGTAACCAGTAAGTAAACACCACTGGTTTTCTTTTAGTTCTGATGTTGGAAGCTTAACAAATAAAGTATCATCTGGCAAGGAATAGCAATGTACTTTTCACTTTTTTTACTAGTACTTTTAAAGATATAGCTATAAGCAACTTGAAATAAAAACATAATAAAACTGGCACCTTATAGTCATCCCAACAAAGCAGAAAATGCTTATAATCTAGGTTTCATTGTTCTAAAGCATAATGGTGTCATTAGGGAGAGAGATTAGCTCTATTTGTCACAGGTATGGTATATCCACACATACAATAAAATGGACCATTTGCGTCATATCGAATCAGTGAGGATTGTGCTGGTCAGTGCCTGCAAGTGTCACGATGCTTCTGGCGCTAACATAGAAAGCCCACAACTGACTAACACTAACCATATGTCTTTGGAATGTGGGAGGAAACCAGAGCACCTGGAGGAAAATGCCCAAACTCCTTACAGACAGTGGGAATTGAACCCTTCTCAGTGATCACCAGTGTTGTAAAGTGATTGTGCTAACTGCTATGCTACATGCTGCCCCATAACTATCCCCAAAAATATCATTAGAAGTTTATTATAAGATTGCACTTCTTTCTAGTTTTTTTCATGACTTGTAGTTCAAGCCAAAATCTCTACTTTTCCAGGAGTAAAGCTCAGAGTGAAACACAGACACCTACTTCTTCATCTGCTGGAACACTTGCAGTCAAATTTGACAGGGGCCTAGATCTAATCGGCAGCTTTACACCACTAATAGGAGCAGAAATGGGCATCTGCCTGAGGGTACACTCTTAAAACACCTTAACAGAATTCATTATATTCTCTATATTGCTCATTTAGTATTTCTTTTTGATAATAGAGTGAAATAAGTTATTTAAAGTGCAGATTACTTTTAGTTTTAAAATGATTTAGAAATATTTTAATTGCTTCTGATAGAAAGAATAAAATTTGCAATTGTGCCAACTAAAAGACTGAATTGTCATTATGATCCATTCCTTTTAATTACCTTTAATGATTCAAACTTATTACTAACATAGGTGTTGTAATCTTCAGAGCATGTGGAAAAATTGCCAGTATCTAATTTTTGATATTGGAATATGCTTAATAACTGATAATAACTCTCACTTTCCTACTCAGCTTACTGCTCGGTTTATCAGATAACACTTCCAAGGTCTTGTTTAAAAAATGTAGACTGCTACAAAAAATATTTTTTTGTCATAATATATGTTCTTCTCCATGTTCACAACATATTCAGACTTTTTCTGGTACAACAAATGGAACAAGTGTATGACTGTGGGTTCAAACTTGAATACGTGTAAAGAACATTGATAGGATGTTGCTTTGAGAATATGCCGAATTGCTGGGAGGTCATTCTCCTGTTTAGATGAAGTATCTCATAGTATCTTGGCCCTTTCAACACCAGTTGGCAATACAAAAAGCTAACTAGTTGAGATACTTTGCTGCGAATATGATTCACAGAATATGAGGCATTTTAAAACTTCAGTAGTGCTTCATGACATGCATTAGTTTTCTTTTCTCTCTTGCAGTTTGTCCCGAACATCTACTGCCTGAAACGATCCAACTAAATACCTTATTCAGCTTTAGCATTTTCCCTTGGGTAAAATGGTCCAGACTGTATAAAACACATAAAACATGGTGCTCGCTAGTCACTGATATGTTCTTGTCCATTTACTTTCCATGAGTGTTTGGCTTCTAAATTGCTATGAGTGAGAGATCAGAATGGCCTGATACTTCCACTAGCACCACCTGACTGTGTCAACAGAATGAGAACCAATGTACTATATCAACCAATCAGATCAACTGGCTTAGAGTCTGAACCAAGAATAGACACCCAAATGAATTTGATGTCAGAGTTTAGAGGAGTCAGAGGGTGGTAGTGGAGGGTTGTTAATCAGATTGGAGGCCCATAACCAGAGGCATGCTACAGGGGTAGGTTCTGGCTTTCCTGTTGATCGTCAGAGAGCATAGAACACTTCAGCACAGTACAGGACCTTCAGCCCACAATGTTGTGCTGTCCTTATAACTTACTAAGGATCAAACTAACTCTTCGCTCCTACATAGCCCTCTCTGTTTTTCTATTATCCATGCATCTGCCTAATCAATTATATTAATGATTTGGATAAGCATATTGTTGGTTTGGTTAGGAATATTGTGGAGGTATATCACAAAACTGGAAGCATATTGGGAGTTTTTTAAAAAAGTTATCTGAGATTACACCAAGATCTAGATCAAAAGATGCTGGTGAGGTAGTACTGGGGGACAAAAAAATAGCAGATGAACTTAATAGGTACTTTGCATCTGTCTTCACTGTGGAAAACACTAGCAGTGTGCCAGAGGTCTGCGAGTGTCAGGGAGTAGGAGGGAGTGCCATTGCTATTACAAAGGAAAAAGTGCTAGGCAAACTCAAAGGTCTTAAGGTGAATAAGTCATCTAGACCAGACGGACTACATCCCAGAGTCCTGAGAGAGGTTGCTGAAGAGACAACAGATGCATTGGTCGTGATCTTTCAAGAATTACTTGATCCTGGTATAGTCTCAGAAGACTGCAAGATTGCAATTGTCATTCTACTCTTTAAGAAGGGAGGAAGGCAAAAGAAAGGAAATTATAGGCCAGTTAGCTTAACCTCAGTGGTTGGGAAAGTGTTGGGAGTCTATTAATAAGGAAGAAGTTTCAGGGCACTTGGAGACTAACATCAGCATGGTTTCTGTAAAGGGAAATCTTGCTTGACAAATCTGTTAGAGTTCTTTGAGGAAGTGACAAGCAGGGTGGACAAAAGAGAGGCATTTACTTGGACTTTCAGAAGGCGTTTGATAAGGTGCCAGAAAATGGCGCAGCTTAATAAGATAAAATCCTATGTTTTTACAGGAAAGACACAGGCAGGGATAGTGGAACAGCTGACAGGCAGGAGGAATGAGTGGGAATAAAGGGGCCTTTTTTCTGGTTGGCTGCCGGTGACTAGTGGTGTTCCTCAGGGGTCAGAATTGGAAACGCTACTTTTCACATTATTTGTCAGTGATTTAGATAATGAAATTGATGGCTTTGTGGCAAAGTTTGCAGATGGTGGAGGGGTAGGTAGTGCTAAGGAAGCAATGCAATTGCAGCAGGACCTAGACAAATTGGAAGTAAGGGCAAAAAATTGGCATCTGGAATACAATGTTGGGAAATGTATGATAACGCATTTTGGTAAAAAGGAACAATAGTGTGGACTATTATCTAAATGCGGAAAAGGTTCAAACATCAGAGGCGCAGAGCGACTTAGGAGTCGTCATGCAAGACTCCCAGAAAGTTAATTTACAGGTTGAGTCTGTGGTAAAAAAAGGCAAATGTAATGTTGGCATTTATTTCAAGGTGAATAGAATAGAAAAGCAAGGAGGTAAGGCTGAGCCTTTATTAGACTTTAGTCTAATAAAGTCTGATGCACTTGGAGTATCATCAACAGCTTTGGGCCCCGTATCTCTGAAAGAATGTGTTGCCATTGGAGAGAGCCCAGAGGAGGTTCACAAGAATGATTCCAGGAATAAAGGGGTTAACATATAAGGAGTGTTTGACAGCTTTGGGCCTGTGCTCACTGAAATTTAGTAGAATGCACGGGGATCTCATTGAAGCCTACCGATTATTGAAAGGACTAGATGGGGTGGATGTGGAGAGTTTGTTTCCTGTGGTGGGGGTATCTAAAACCAGAGGGCACAGCCTCAAAACTGAGGGGCAACATTTTAGAACAGAGGTAAAAATGATTTTTTTTTTTGGCCAGAGAGCAGTGAATCTGTGGAATGCTCTGCCACAGACTGCAGTGGAGACCAAGTCCGTGGGTGTATTTAAGGTGGAAGTTGATAGCTTCCTGATTAGTCAGGGAATCAAAGGAGGCAGGAGTATGGGTTTGAGTGGGATCTGGGATCAGCCATGATGAAATGGTGGAGCAGACTTAATGGGAGGAATGGCCTAATTCTGCTCCTATGTGTACAGTCTAAATGGGAAAGTGGGCCAATAAATATTAGATGGAATTTAATTGGAATAAGTGTTGTATTTTGGGAAGCTAGACCAAAGGAGGACTTGCCCAGTAAATAGCAGGGTTCTGAGGAGTGCCAGAGAACAGAAATATCTGAGAATTTAGTTCATCTTGCTATACAAATGATGTCATTGAGCTGAAAAGGATGTGCAAAAACATTCACAATGACGTTACTGGAACTTTTTCCCTAGAGCTCAGGAGGTGGCGGGGTGACCTTTTGAGGTAAATAAAATCATGAGAGTCAAAGATAAGGTAAACAGTTAAAGACTATTTCCGAGGACAGAGGAGTTTAAAAATAGGGGCATGGTTTTCAGAGAGTGAAAAGATTTGAGAGAGATTTGAGAGGGAGGTTTATTTCTTTTACGCAGAGGGGACAAGTAATTGGATAAGGTGGCAAAAGAAATGGAATGGGCATGCACAATTAAACATTTAAAAGATGCTAGAGAGGTTCATAGATAGGAAAAGTTTAGAGTGGCCAAACACAAACATCTGACACGTGTTCAGGCAACTTGGACCACATGGACAGGCTGGGCCATGCTGTACAACTTTATGATGTTATTCAAGGGGAAGAAACATTGCATTGAGTATTATAACAGAGAAATACCAGAAAAAAAATCCATAACAATTAAGAAGTGAAGGTATTAAACTGCTTACTTCTCGAAGTTGTTTCTAGTAGCAGAAATGTTGCTTAACAGTAATTCGGATTTGCCATGCTGCTTAAAAGCTTACTTCAATTGAAAGAAACGAGCTCTCATATTCCACGGTGATTTTATTTTGTGCAGGTGCAGGATTCAATGCCTTCCAATTCATTCAAATAATGAGTAAGGCAATGGCATTCAACTTTAAGGAAGATAGATTATCTTGGACAGCAATGTGCACTGCCTACAAGTACAATTATGTTGTGTCTCTGTATTGATAAGTTTGTTTTTCATCACTACTTTTAACAGTAAATTTTGATCAAAAGAGGCATTGATACTATATATAATGATACTATATCTTGTTTCCAGGGTTCAATTGTCAAGCAATAGAGAAAGAGAAGCTTTAAAGGACATTTACAAGACAGGTTTTTACAGAGAGTAGCCAGTACCTGGAACACACTGCCATTGGAGGTGGTGGAAGCAGATAGAATAGCAACATTTAAAAGGTGTTTAGACAGGCACGTGAACAGGCAGGGGAGAGAGGGGTATGGACTATGTGCAGGCACAGGGTTTTAGTTTTAAATGGTAAAACATCATGGGTAAAAGTCCTGGTCCTGTGCTGAGAAGTATTCACTTCCGTTCCATAATCTTTGCCTCAATTAATAGTCCACAATATCTGAGTGCAATATTTGGTACAGATCTGAATACATAAATAAAGCAAACAGTACTGAGAAAATACTGCATTGTTAGTTGTATCACTATTAAAGAATGGAGGAGCAGCATCTTATTTTCTGTCTAAGCAACCTCCAACCTAATGGCATGAACATCAATTTCTCCAACTTCTTGTAATTTTTCCCACTTCCCTTTCCCTCTTCTTCAATTCCTCAATCTGGTCTCCTATCTCTTCTCCTCACTTGCCTATCACATCCCCCTGGTGCCCTTCATCCTTCCCTCTCTCCCATGGTCCAGTCTCCTCTCCTATCTTTCTTCTCCAACCCTTTACCTTTTCCACCTACAGTACCTCCTGCCAGCTTCAACTCCTCCCCCACCCACTGAACTTCACCTGTCACCTTGTATTCCTCCCTTCCTCCCACCTTTTTATTCTGGATCCTTCTCCCTTCCTTTCCAGCCCTGATGCAGGGTCTTGTCCCAAAATGTCAACTATTTATTCATTTCCAATAGTTGCTGCCTGACTTGCTGAGTTTCTCCAGCATTTTGTAAGTTCTGCTAATGGTTAAGTTACTGGATTGATATCTTGAAACCCAAATATCATCATGCCAATTATGGAATTTAAATTTATAATATATTGTTATAAATGCCCATCTGTTTCACTGCTGTCCTATTGAAAAGAAATCTGTTATCCTTGCCCTTCTGGACTTATGATCCACTACTCCCTCAGACAGACTAGACAGTCGTCTACATCAAGAAGGAAATAGGCTGCAATAAAAATTGACTTGAAAGTAGATTCCCATCGTCAGTAATTTTTAAAAAATTGAAACTTTACCTGCCTGCTGCGTGGGCATAAAAAAATCCCAATGAAACATCAACTATCCTCTGGCAGGACTCATTTTGGCCCGAAACATCAACTGTATTCTTTACTGTAGAAGGTACCTGGCCTGTTGAGTTTCTCCAGCATTTTGTTTGTGTTGCTCGGGTTTCCAGCATTTGCAGATTTTCTCTTGTTTGTGATTTGATTAACTATCCTCATCTCCTTTCAGGCAATATCACCAAAGACCAGCTTAATCTATCATTTGCAACACACACAAAATGCAGATCAGGCAGCATCTATGGAAATGAACAAACAGTCGATGTTTCGGGCCGAGACCCTTCTACATTTGCTGTTTTTGTGTGCTAATAGGTGATGCATTTTCCAAGATACCTCTAACTCAAAAGAAATCTATTGGAGGAAATGCAATACACAGGGATTTAATATTCTTTTCCTCATCACTCCCAACTGAGATATGTCATTAGGGGTTTTCCAACACTGAAACTACATCTCAAATTTTATGGATTGTTCTAGCATAATTATGATAAAACAGCAACTGCTAAAGGAGATAATTAGTATCACTCCTCTTTAAGGAATATTCTTATTTCTGCTCATTTTTGGAACTCAGAGAGTTATTAATTGATTGATCCAATAATGATTAGCCATTGAAACATTGAAGCCAATTAGTTTTATTTCATCAGCACTTGGCATGTTATTGAAAATTAAAAGCAACTTTTAAGCAACTATAGGAAGCTATGAATTAAGTTTAGGTCTGCCCACAGGTTTTCAAATCATATTCAATACTCAGATGTAGTAGGGTTGTTGGATGCAGGGGATAATTGGGCCAGAATTTACAAACATAATCTAATTCCAATTTAAATTCAACTTTATTTTTAATATTTCCATTTTAAACTCCCTTGCCCATATTTATATTGGAAATGGCCAATGTAAACCTGTCATTTTGTAATTACATATACCCTCCAGTGGACATAGGAATTTATAATAGAAAACTTGACAGGAATTCTGTGCAAATACAAGATTTTTATTGCATAGTATAGAAAAATAACCAATGGTTAGGTGAATCAACTACAGGGAATATGAACAAGCCTGCGGCTTGTTTTGAATATACAAAGACACCCAGGAGACACTGATGAAATAGACACTGGATGAGCTTTGTGTGCCCACGAAAGTGTGGGTTTTGCTCGCAGTGTGGAAACGGGGTGACCGGTGGGTAGCTATCAGTGTGTTTAACCCTTACCTGGGTTGATAGCTTCACCACGTGAAGACCGTCCCTTTCGTGGGGTCACAGTCGGTGACTTCAACAGGACTTCGGAGGACGACGTGGAGGAATCGACGGCATCAGCTTACTTGGGAAACAAATCACCTCTCTCTCTCTCACTCTCCTCAATCTACTCAACTCAATGTCACCAACTGAACTGACTTCATTCCCATGCCATCGTAAGACTGTATCATTTACCACCTGAGCTTGAAGAAGTTTGGGGTTTTATATTTACACACTTATATATGCATAAACTCTGCTAACCTGTTTGCCTTATCTTGTTTTATATTACTTTATTACGTAGTTACTAATAAAATATTGTTTGTTAACAGAAGACTCAGAGTCCAGGTGTGTTCCATTTCCGCTGGTCCTTTTAACCCGTTATGGGGTACGTAACAGAATTGGGTGCACAAAACTCATCCAGTGTCTATTTTGTTAGTGTCTCCTGTGTGTCTGTCTGGAAAGTCAGTTGACCTTGTATATATTCCAAATGTGCTGAATATGCACATATTTCCACAAAACCATGTCAGTGTAGCCAGATCAACTAACATAACTTGAAGTATTATTCCACGTTCAACTTTGTTAGATGTTGAACTTCATTCAATATATTACCTTGGGTTGCTTCAATCATGGCACTTAGCTGAAATTAGATCCTGCTAACCACTTAATTACTAAAAATATTACATTCAAGATCCCAAAATATTTTCTTTTTCTTATTATCTAATTGTTAGAGTAAGAAATGCTTCATTAGGAGAAACATTAAAAATTAGAACTTGGGAAGTTTAAGCAGTTGCCTTTGAATCTTGCTGTAGCTACATTGTTTTTTAGGGTTGATTGTAAGGGTACAAAAGATCAATTAGCGTGATAGAAGTGTTACTATGAACTCTTCCATGTGTGCCCAGCTTAAACAATAAAACACAGATGAACTAGAAATTTTAAGAGTTCATATTGAACGTCATAACAATTAAGTCAGTAAAAGCACTAGAAGGGAGATGCCACCAAAAAACAGAATGTTTTGTTGCGATGCCTTCAGTATTTAATGTCATCATAGAAGCATGCTACTATATTTGTCTTAAATTCTTTGGCTGGATATTTTAATTTTGCGATTAATAGACTTTAAAGGGCTATTCATTCCCATAAAAAGGGGTGTAGTTTGTGTCAGACATGCACAACACAATCATCCTATCAGGGTTGTCTGCTCCAATGTCCATATTTGCTTAATTTGAAAGAAAGTGGCGATCTGTTAGCACTACAGTAGTATCCCAATGCACCTTATTAGTTCACTCTTATCAACTTCAAACTGGCTCTACATCAGGCCAGCACCCATTTAGTTCTGGGTGTGAAGGGAAAGCCAGGAACACGATATACTTAGAGAGACATGGTAGGGAAAGAAAGCATGAGCAAAGACAAGCGAGGCCAAGAGTACGCCTGTAATTCTGAATTCAATATTTCTTTAAAATAAAGTACTTGACTGCTTTTTGAGCAGTCTTCAGTTGTTCTTTCAGGATTGCTAATTAGGCTGCTCTACATATATAGCACACACAAGCATCAATCAGAATTTTGCCATGGAGTTGAGTAACAGGTACAGAGCTTTAAAAACAATCTTACATCTGCTTCAACTAGATGGATCACTCAGTTTAGTTAAAAATAAAAGCTGCCATGCAGACTCCCATTTTCTGGCTGCTCCCTTTTCTCAGGAGTAACTCAAGTGCCTTCAGTAAAATTTCCCAAGGGAAGATTAAGTGCTGTCAACTCCATTCAAAAACAGTATATTCAGAAATATACTGTTTTTGCAAATTATCAAGCAGATATTTTCAGGATAACTTTTTTCATCATAATAACATTTCTGTCACAAACTTTATTTTAAGAAATGAAATGAAAACACCAGGCAGGAAAGTCTGGATCTATACTTATCTTCAAGATAGAGTGGATTTTATTTAATTTGAGCTGATTTAAGTTTTGCCAGAAACTGAAGTGCCATTAGGACACAGCAATGCTTGGTGTCTGAGTATAGCTGCATAATGATTCACAACTCTGGGCATATTCTCTACTGGGATTAAAGATATAACTACTAGTAGGTAATGGGAATTAAATGCAAATCACATTTAAAAAGAGTGGACGTAATTAAACAAAATGTCACAAGAAAGAGTCAAAATTTAGAAAGGTCCTCTAGAGAGCTACAATGGTGACTCAGACCATTAAGAAATTACAAGGGGCATGGGCATAGATGGCTCAGTCATCTATGTATTTGGCCAGCATATTAAAAAGGCCAATTAGATATAGCCAAAAGCCTCAAACATGATCCGGCTTAACACTGTGTCTGTGTCACCTGATACCTGTCGAAAATAGAATGGTATCAAGTGTCCAGACTATCTGGCAGAATGCCTCATTTCCAGGCTTCACCAACAGGCACCAAGACCTTGTCTGTCTGGCAGTGAGATGGGCCCTTCCAGTCAGGTCCTTCCTGCATGCACAATGCATCACTCCCACAGCACACTGCCCGCAGGATGACTGTAATGGGGAAAAGACAGCAGTTCATCTCTTTGAAGACTGCGGGTCTGCAAAGCGGTTGTGGAGAAAGGTGAAAGGGCCTGTGTTGTAGTTCATCCCGAGCAGCTGCATGACAGAGGACTCTCTGGTCTACGGGCTGATCCTGGGGACACACATGGAGGCAAACACCAAGTGCTGCTGGCAGATCAGGAACTCAGTGAGAGACGCTCAAAATCTGTTGGTCTGCCAGCACCCCGAGATGTCCGTGGAGGAATGCTACCAAATGGCACATTCCAGCCTTCAGGAGTATGTGCTGAAGGATACATTGAAGCTTGGGGCAGCCACCACAAGGGCTCGGTGGGGAAGAGTCACAGGTAAGGTTCTTCTCCTACTGGACAGGGAGGGGCCAGGTTGGAGGAGGAAATCCCTTAGTTATTATTGTAGCAGTATACCACCCCTGAGTACCACATGAGAGGCAGTAGTGCTATTGATGTATAGGAATACAATAGAAAAGTATCAAAAGTATTGTTCAAAGTGTATTTATTCTATGTCACCATATACCCTGAGATTTAATTTCTTGCGGCATACTCAATAAATCCAATAACCATAATAGAATCAATGAAATACCACACCAACAGGGTAGGAAAACAGTCTGCAAAGGACAACAAACTGTGTAGATACAAAAGAAAGAAAAAAATTAATAATAATAATAAATAGATAACTAATACAGAGATGAAGAATCCTTGAAAGTGAGTCCATAGATTGTGGGAACACTTCAATGATGGGGCAAGTCAAGTTGAGTGAAGTTATGCCTTCTGGTTAAAGAAGACTGAGGGGTAATAATTGTTGCAGAACCTGGTGGTGTGGGTCTTGAGGACTATGAATGCAAAGAATAAAAAGGCATTTAACAGTTTATTCTTGTATTATTTTTTATTATGATTAAAGTTTATTTTTATTAAAACAAATGGTATTAAAAATGCCCTTATGTGTTTTCAAGCGCTTAATGGCTAGACAACCATCTCTACCAAATGCTTGGAAGGTATCACCAAGTTTAGGCTTCAGCTGCTAAAAATGGATAGCCATGAGGACTGGGAGAGAAGAAGAAGAAGAAGAAGAAGACGAAGAAGACGAAGAAGACGAAGAAGACGAAGAAGACGAAGAAGACGAAGAAGAAGAAGAAGAAGAAGACGAAGAAGACGAAGAAGACGAAGAAGAAGAAGAAGAATGATTAAGAAGGTTGAAAGTAGATCATAACTATAAACTTACAGGGAGTAATACAATTGAGTAAAGGCTTTGTCAAATATGAAAAGAAAAAAAAAATCCAAGTTTTCAATGACACAAGCCTGTGTGTGGTAGCATCTTAGCTATCAGGAAGGTGCAAAAATGCTCTAGTGTAATTTGAACAAGCTGGGAGATACAGCAAATGCACATTTGGTGCAGTATGCCTTAGATAAATGTTATGCTATATACATTGATTCTAGTAACAGAATGATAGATTATTATCTGAATAGTGGTGAATAAAACAAGGGGGAGGTAGAATAGGATCTGTTGGCCCTTGTTCACAGGTCACTGAAAACAAGCATTCAGGTGGAGTCAACATTTAGGAAGACAAATGCCATGTTGCTCTTCAATGCAAGAAGATTTGATTCTAGGAGCAAAGATATGTTACTGCAGGTACCAGCTTGAATCAGACACCAGCTGGAGTTCAATGTACAGTTTTGATCTGAGGAAGGCTGTTCGTACCTTGCCATTGGACTGATCTCTGGGATGGCAGATCAGTTACGTGAGAATAAATAGGGTCAATTGATCTGATATGGAGTTTGGAAGAAAGAATGGGGATCTTACAGGACCTTTGAAATTCTAACGGGCATGGAACACTATCCGAAGAGCTGATGTTCCCAGTGGATTGCGAATCCATAACTAGAAGTTACAGCCTTAGGGAATGGGATAGTCAATTTAAAGACAGGATCAGGAGATATTTCCTCACCCAGAGAAGGGTAGTATTCTGTTTCACAAATGCTGGTGGAGGACAAGTCATTAAATATATTCAGGACAGAGATAAAAATATTTAATGCAAAAGGGATCAAGGGATATAGGTAGAAAGCAGGGTCAGGATACTGAAGTAGATGATCAATCATGATCATATTGAATAGCAGACCAGGCTGGAGAGGCAGACAGGTTAGCCATGCTCCTATTTTCAATACTTTTCAATGGTTCTTACCAATAATATCTATTGATATATGCAGAATTTGACAACACAGATGTAGTTACAGCATAAAATAAAGTTCAACAATTCTGAAACTACTGCCTCTTTTGTATTTGTCAAGCACAGGAACGGGTTAGGTAAGAACTGGAGTTTAGTGAATCCCTTTCAAGCCCCTTTCATGCATGCTGACACAATTCAGACCAATGAATCAATGGTAGTCACTCTTTAAATGTAGAAAACACAGTAGACACTTTGCATACAATGCAATGAACAGAAACATGATAACGACTAGATAATTTGTTTCTGTAATATTTATTCACAGGGATACAGGAGCAAACTCCAATAACTCCCTTTAGACAATGCAACCCAGGACTGTACCACACAGTGCATCTGGATTATGTAGGTTCTGAAACCACAACAATATGACACAATGAAAGCCAAAGCTGGCACACCTTTCATGGTTCATTGACTTTCAGTCCCAATTTTTCCATTTAACAGCTAGCAAGTTATGACCTTGTGATATAATGGCTTCAAACTATTATAAGGATAAACATGTCTTCCTACCCCACTGAAATATCACTGCGAAGTCAGTTGCTATAGCTACCTCCGGGAGGGTGGACCTCCACTGACAGCATCTGTTAAAGTCAACTTAGCTATCTTTCCTGTGAATGTTTTAGGGAAAGTTATGAGGGCAAAGGTAAGTCAAATTTTATTGTTTAAAGGTCAACTAGACACTCCATGAGCTATGTCACAACACAAGAATATGCTTGTTTTATTGGTATAAATTGTGTCAGAATGCTTGAAAGTAATTCAATAAACTCCAGTATCAACCTAACCCATTCTTGTGTTTGATACATAACATTCGACCATAAGACCATAAGGTATAGGAGCAGAATTAGGCCATTTAGCCCATCGAGTCTGCTCCACCATTTCACCAAGGTTGATCCATTTTCCCTCTCAGCTCGAATCTCCTGCCTTCTTCCCATATCCCTTCATGTCCTGATTAATCAAGAATCTACCTCTGCCTTAAATATACCCAATGACTTGGCCTCCACAGCCACCTGTGTCAACAAATTCCACATATTCACCACTCTCTGGCTAAAGAAATTCCTCCTCATCTAAAAGAATTCTAAAAGAACGTCCCTCTATTCTGAGGCAGAGTCCTCTGGTCTTACACGCCCCAACCATGGGAAACATCCTCTCCACATCCACTCTGTCTAGGCCTTTCAACATTCAACATTTGATAGATTTCAATGAAGGCACCTCCATTCTTTTGATTCCAGTAAGTACAGGGCCAAAGTCATCAAATGCTCCTCATACGACAAGCCTTTCAATCCCAAAATCATTTTTGTAAACCTCCTTTGAACCTTCTCTGAATGCAGCACATTCTTTCCTAGATAAGGTGCACAAGACTGCTCACAATACTCCAGGTAAGGCCCCACCAATGCTTTATAAAGCCTCAACATTACATTCTTGCCTTTTTATTAAAATTCTCTTGAAAGTAATGCTAATGTTGCATTTTCCTTCCTCACCACTGACCCAACCTGCAAATTAACCTTTAGAGGAATCCTGCGCAAGGACTCCCAGGTCACTTGGCAACTCAGAATTTTTAATGTTCTCTCCATTTAGAAAATAGTCTATGCTGATATTTCTTCTGGCAAATTGAATGACCATACACTCCCCGACACTATATTCCATCTGCCACCTCTTCGCCCATTCTCCTAATTGATCTAAGTCCTTCTATTTCTGCTTCTTCCTCAAAACTACCTACACTTCCACCTACCCTTGTATCATCCACAAACTTGGCCACAAAGCCATCAATTCCATCATCCAAATCATTGACATATAATGTAAAAAGAAGTCCCAACACAGACCCTTGAGGAACACCACTACTGTTCAAAATAGGCAGTAGGTTCAGAATTGTTGGACTTATGTTTGGCCTGGTCTTTTTGTCATTCATTCATAGAGTCAGAGACAGATATAGCTCAAAAATAGACCCACTCACTCAATGCTGACTATCAACCATATTTAGAGATTTTTTTTGAAGAGAGAAACAAGACAGTGGACATTCCTCACGTGGTAAGCCAAGTCTAGAAGGTTATATCACTTGCCATTCAGAGAGAGCTAGCTACTTGGATGAACTCTATGGCAGGAAGCAATAGGTGAAGGTAGAACTTTGTTATTTTTTGGATTAGAGGCCTGTGACTAGTGATGAGCCACAGGAATTGGTGCTGAGTTTACTGTTGTCCATTATTTAGATATATAACCAGTATGGATGAGCATGTACAATGTACGACAATGTCACTCCTTGGTCTCCTTTCGGCACCTGCAATGCGTGATTGGAGTTCAATTCCCTCCACTGTCTGTAAGGAGTTTGTATGTCCTCCCAGTGCTGGTGTGGATTTTCCCTGGATGCTCAGGTGTCCTTCAACATTCCAAAGATGTACAGGTTATGGTTCAGATTGATAAGTTGTGGGCATGATATGTTGGCACCAAAACTATGGTAATACTTGCAAGCTACCTCCAGCACGTTCTCAAACTGCGTTCGCCGTTGATGCGAACAATGTATTTCACTGTATGTTTCAAAGCACATCTGATAAATAAAGCACTTTCAAATCTATGCTCCAAAGAATAAAGAGGTTTGTAAAATCATAAGGGAGATAGATAGGACAATGCACACAGCCTGTCTAAACCAAAATCTAAAGGGAATACGTTTAAAGGTAAGAGGGTGAGGTTTTAAAAGGGACCCGAGGAACAACCTCGTCACAAAGAGGGTGGTGCATACCTGGAATGAGCTATCAGAGAAAGTGATTGAGGTTGGTACAATAATAACAAAAAAACATACATTTATAAGCACATGGATAAGAAGGATTGATGGTAAATGGTCAGCATGGCTGAGAGATGTATTCCATGCTGTGTCACTCTGTGATTAACGATCTATTTATATATATTTTTTATTGAGATACTGCACGGAACAGGCCCTTCTGGCCTTTTCAGCAATCCCCCAATTTAACCCTAGCCCAATCATGGGACAATTTACAATGACCTACCAACCGTTATCTCTTTGGATGGTGAGAGGGAACTGGAGCACCCGGAGGAAGCCCTCACGTTCACAGGAAGAACATACAAACTCATTACTGGCAGCAGCGGGAATTGAACTTGGGTCAATGGTGTAGTTAGGCATTGTGCTAACCACTACACTACCGTCCCACCCCATTTTTCTCAGATTTTATTCTTCCCACATTTTTATCAGCTCCCCTCAGATTCCACTACTCATCTGCACACTAGCAGCATTTTAGAGTGGCTAATTTACCTCCAATCCACTTGTATCTGGCATACGGAGGAATAAAACCCTGGAAGAAACCCATGGAGTCACAGGGGGAACATGCATACTGCAACATCCGAGATCAGGATTGAACCCAGGTCTCTGGTGTTGTGAGTCAGCAACTCAGCTAGATGTGCCACGGTGCCTTCTTTCTTCCTTCCTTGGACTGAAATTTTGTTTTTTCAGGAGTCAAAAACATTTGAGCTCAACTCCACCCCACCACGACTGCCTAGGTTCAGAAGATAGACTCGAAGTACTGGGTTGCACCCAGCAGGATACTTGGCCGCCTACTGAATCTTTGTTCAGTAATAGTATTCCAGTTCAAGTCTGAAGGATTACTTTTGGCAGCAGTCCAGTCAGTTTCAGGAAATGGAAAGCAGAGCACTGTCAAGAGAAAATCTGCAGATGCTGGAAATCCAAGCAACACACACAAAATGCTGGAGGAACTCAGCAGGCCAGGCAGCATCCATGGAAAAGAGTACAGTCGACATTTTGGGCTGAGACCAGCACTCTCACTGGTTATAAGATTGATGTCCAGATCCATTAGAGCTTTTTACCTATTATAAAGATCATTGGCTGTATCCTTCTTAGGAGAATGCACTTTGAAGAGTAAAGACAATAAGTAACAGAACATAAAGAAGCCTTAGTTTCCTTTCCCAGTAAGTGATCCATCAATTTCATGTGTCTGATGAATTAGGAACTGCCCCAAAGCAGAACACAATAGACAGACAGCAGACAAAGAGTTTATTTTATAGATTAAAAAGACAGTAACAGAGAATATACTTTATATGTCTGCGAAGATATTCAGTGCATTTATCTGGCAAGATTTCCTCACATAAATTTCTCAAACTTGATTACAGAGAGACCCTCTTGCTGAATATTCCCATTAGTCCATCCCATTTATACCAAGAATTGCTCACATGCTCTCCACCATTTTGCCAACTTCTGGTTCCTTGGCTCCTCTGCCATACCTTCACTACAGATGTCTAGTGCTTGTGCATGTCCATCCCCCATTAGGAAGTTTCCAGAGGTTGGGGGATGGAAAGTGGGGGTAATTCAACAGTTCATTTGTGAAGCTGCATAATTCAAAATGAAGAATAGAAGAGGCTTCTACCTGTAGTCACATTAACCGCTATTGCTGCCAGTAATCTCTTAAAAACCAAATCAAATGCAAAGCAGCTTACTGCTTATTTTAAATAGCTGCTTCCTTACAATGCCATGGCAGTTGCTGCCTCAGCCCCGTTACTGCTGAAACCTTCATTGATTCTGTTGTGGCCGACATGAACATAAACATGCTTTCTTGCATGTTGTGCAGTTGAAGGTATACTATAATAAATCTCATTTATCTATCACATCAGAGCGTGCTACTGTACATCGACTTCTAATCCCTAATCACCTCTACTGAATTCACATCCTTGTAATCAAATTTCTCCACGGACTCATCTTTCCAGTTCTATAACCAAATGGGAACTCCAGATTCCTTCAGTTCTGTTCTCCTATCCAACCCCACCTAGCTTCCGATGTTACCATTCTGCTATACAAATCTCTGGAATTCACTCACTAATAATTCATTTCCTCCTCTTTCTTCTTTTAGATCTTAGGCTATCTCTGACTGCCCTGATGTACCTTTCTTTGTCCAACTGTGGATGAGTGAAGTACCCTAGAGCATGTTATTATGTTAATACACAAAATAAATACAGCATACTGTATTTGCTGTCAGCCTCTTAAGCTAAGTCAGGCCAACTCCACCTTTCATCCTCGAACCTCTGGATTCCAGAACCAGCAGAAATACCTTAGAGTCTCTACTCTCTGTAGCCTTGTTTTGATAAGATCACTGTTTAAACTTTTGAACATGAGAAATACAGTCTCTTTCCATGCAATCCTTCCTCAAATGATCACATTTTCATCTTAAGAATCAATCTAATAAATCTTTGCTAAATCCTCTCCAAGGCAAGTAGATCCTTCCTTGGTTAAGGAGCACAAAGTTGGAAGTAGTCCCCACATTCTCAAGGCCCAAAGTAATTTCAGTAACTTTCTTATCCTTATGATGTAACTACCCTTGATTTTAATCTCCTTTTAACATTTGCTGTTTTAAAAAAGAACATTGCCAGCTCTGTGACCTCTCCATACAATTGCATTTAATCATTCTTTCTGGTATACTTCTGCTGCACCCTCTCTGAAGTCATTACAGTGGTGCCCAGGTTTATACGTCATGCTTTGGCAGAGTTTATGATTACTTGGCACAATTTCCTTACTGTGATGTTTCATATCTGCCAAATCGTCAAAAGAAGAGATTCACTTTGTCTAACTCTTTTCATAAAGCACTTTTACCCCTTTGAATATATACAGTATATCCATTTCCTATTTGAAAGGTGTTTTTGAATCTCTTTCCTCTATCCTTTTAGACACCTCATTCTGTATCATATCACACTTTCTTAAACTCACTGACATATCATTACTGCATGTGCCAATTATTTTATATTTATTTATGTTTGTCATTAATCATCTGTTAATAATGGGCAACATGATTGTGAACTACTAATTTTTCCCTTTACCTGCTCTCAGGTGAAAATTCAACTGCAGCTTTTGCGGTCTTTCCACATAACCTGACCCTTATCCTTGTGTATCTCCTCTACACGTCAGTTATATATCTTTCTCACAGATCTCTACAACAGGAGTTTCCAACTTTTTTAATGCCACAGACCAAAGAGGTCAGTGGACCTCAGGTTGGAGACCCTTGCTCTACAGGATGGAAAATAAAATCAGTTACAATTGAAAGGTGAAGCAGACTGGGCAGGATTAATTCTGCTCTGTATCTTATTGTCTTATGGAAAAGCCTTCACATGATATGGACCGATCCTGCTGACACCAATGCTGTTCAAGCAGCTCCTTTACTATCTGTTTCACATAATTCTTTGATTATATATTCATAGAACAGACTTCTCCAAACTACCTAAACAGCTTCTGATTTGATTTTAAAGGAATAGCAAGTTTTCAAACTGTGTTGGTGTGAATCCATATTCAGTTCCCATGTCACAATGCAATTAAACACACTACTTATTACACTATAATTTTGCTCTAAACCCTTCGTTATCACTCATAGATAATTCTACCACAGCATCTTCAAGACATACATTCTTCTTTGAAATATGTTCATCGATTCTGCAACAGTCGTAGAGTTCACCTTTTCTATGCTTACAATAATCCCAGCCTTTTTTTTACATGTTACGATGTTATTCTTCTCTCGCCACCACTCAAAAGACCATACCTTCCTCCCCACCAAATATAGAGAAATTTAATTTAAATATGTGCAGATATTTCCTCAAAAAGAGTGGAGCTAACAAACTGATAATGAACTTCGGCATTTAAACTAGTTAAAACGTTTACTAGCTACATGAAATCATTGAAGAATTGTTACTCTAGGTGTTTTGGGACTGGATCATGTATTTTCATTGTCACTAATGAAATTATATGCTGGAAAAAAAAAATCACCTATTTTAATCCCATAAATTAAATTAGTATTTCATCATTATGGGAACAATCTCATTTAAGGGAACATATCTATAATAGCTATCTGCCATAGTGACTCACATGAAGGGAATAGAATTCTTGCAGACTTAAAATACTATAAACTTTGCTCAAAAGTTGGCATCCATAAAGAAATCCACAGTTTGATCTCCGCCAGCACTTAGTGCTAAGGAGAATGTTAATCTCCCTTTCCTAAGAAGAAGATATGCTGTGATCATACAGGGCAGAGCATCAGCAGCAGCTTATATTACTTTTAGTTTGGCCCAAGGCTGTAGTCCTGGTCTTACAAGATTAATTTTAGATACAAACTGATTTTATTACAGCTTTCCCCAAAAGTATTGTCCTCCTCTCCATCAAAGCTGGTGCCATTCTCCCTCTTCTTAAAAAAAAACACTTGATCACTCACTCCTTGTCATTATAAATGCCATCTCCAACCTGTTTTTTCCTTGCTGTGTTGTTGCTCCCTAATATCATGCCCATCACAACCATAGTTTTGTTTTTAAATGTCCTCAATTATATTTTTGTCCTGTTATAGATCAAAGCCTCAAATGACTTCTTACTTAAGTGTAACAAGGATAATCTACATCTCCCTTTCATTCCTGATCTTTGATATGACTGTCCATCTTCAACACTGTTATTCAGTGAACGGATGACATTTATGATGGTTACCTTCCAATCGACAAATTTTTAGCCAGAGAATTTTTAGAACTAACTTCTCCCATATTCACACCACAACTTATGACAACACCAATTCTTGGACTCCTCTTACTTCTCATCCACATCCTTTACAGCAAATACAAGCATGCGTTTAGTTAGAGACCGAAGACAAATTTTGCACTAGTGATTTGGATTTCCCTCATCCAATGGGCTTGAAATTGTTGAGGGCAGCAGTTAAAACAAAAGGCCCACAGAAGTCTCATCTCTTGAACTGTATTTCTTTCTCCCTCCTCTCTCTAGTCTTTTGTACCCCACCTAATGCTTGAAAAATGGTGGTGATACTTCAGAAGCAAAGTAAAATTAATTTTCTATTTTGCAGTTTTACCATGACTTTCTGAAACTACTCTGGAACTGATGCCAAAATTCAGCTACTAAGAGAGTTACCTTCATTCCTCTGCAATGAATTATAGCCATAGAGCCATACAGCACAGAAATTGGCAATACCACCCAGTTTGCCTTCGCAGCCTTTTTGCCCATTGACACATATCACAATTGTCCACATGATGGCTTTATTTTCCACTGCCTTAAGATTCCTGACACCAATTTCCGGTTACTTCTGTTTTAGTTAATCTCCCGCCTCAACTTGTCCATCCTCCCCAAATAAAAAGAGAATGCTGGCTACAGCTTTTAACTGAATGAAACTTACAGATGTTATATTTACATAAGATAGTCTGGAGATGGTGGAAATCCAAAGCAATGGACGCAAAAATGCTGGAGGAACTCAGCAAGTCAGGTAGCATCTATGGAAATAAAGAAATAGTCGACAATTCGGGCCGAGCCCTTTCTTCAGGACTGAAAAGGAAGGGTAAGACGCTAGAAAAAAAGGTCGGGGGAAGGGAAGGGGAATAGGTAGATGGTTATAGGCAAAGCCAGATGGGTTGGAAAGATAAAGGGTTGGAGAGGAAGGAATTGGATAGGAGAGGAGAGTAGATCATCAGAGAAAGGGAAGGAGGGGACTCTCCTTCCTTTTCTCCTCTTATCCACATTTATCAGTATTTCAAACTTGCTGCTATATTTATATTTGTGAAGACAAACAAGGCTGATGTTACATTATGTACGGCTGATTTTTTATACAGAGATCCACACGTACATTTAATAGCTTACAAATGTGACCCATATACTCTTATGTACGTCTTTTGTATTATTACAGGTGAAAAATAATTACGGTGTTCTGAAAAAAAATATTATGTCTGTTATATTGATAAATGGAGTTGCTGTTCCTGTAAATATCTGTATTCTTACCACATCAGTTGTATTAATGTTTAGAAAAGACAGCCTGTTTTTGCCTTGTGCCTCCATTATAGCCAGTTAAAGGGAATTCTCATAATGAGTTCACCCACTGCAAGTCAGTAAACAAAGAATGGCCACATGTTTGACATCACTGATTAGGACCAGGCTTTTCAAAGCTATATGCATATTTCTGAAACCCACAGAACATTAATTTTTAATGATATCACTCTCACTGCTCCATTAAAAGATGGTCTAGAAAAGATTTTAACATAATCAATCACATAGTTAGCTACAAAATATTAACTGGAACAGTGGCCTTTTGCATAAAACATAACATATAAAACCCTCCAACATAGGACTGCAAGTAATTAAAGTTGAATATGTAATCACTTCTGTTCATGCACTAGAATTTTCTGACACCAACAACAAGGTGCAAAATACTTTGCTGGCCTATATATAGATTGTAGACGGAAGACAGAGATAGATTATAGAATGAAGCCAGATATCCTTGTTATGCTTTTATAATAAAAAGTGAACAAAATACTTCTTTGTGCCTGCCAATAAAACTAACGTATATGTGTTGCAGATGCTTACATATGTTGCTGTGGAGAACATCCTCGGCTGATATTCCCATTGCTGTCGAGGTGATCCAGTGAACCATTGAGGTCTTCGTGGGCTGCCTGCAGTAAGCCACTGGAGGTGGTGTTTATCAGGCTTGGGTTACTAAGTAAAGGTAAACTACTCTCTGCGAGTGCAGCCTGCCAAAAATAAGCATAAAATAATTGATGAGCCTAATTGTTTCAAGTCTGCATTTAGGATGACAGATTTCATAAGCTTCATTAAGACTGCCTTGTGAGAAGTCTCAATGATACATTACTGTATAAATATTGACAATATATTGTAATTAGATATCAATCTTCTATTAAACATTTAAAATGATCAAAATTAAATTTAACTTTGTTGAATACTATATCTTCTTTTTCCCCAAATGGAGAAGTGAATCACCCAGGTTATTATAGTATCCATTGCTCCCATTTAAAGCTTAGCTTCATAGTTAAAAACGATATTTTGTAAAAAGCTGTTGAATACCTTTGAAACCAAACTAACAACATGTTCTATGCATTTTTTTAAAGGCTCAATACCTTTGCTACTTCATTCCAGTATTTAGTCCAACCACATACTCACATCCAGAGCTCCAAGATTAATTTGCAGATTTTCATTCACAAAATTGCTGTACTTTCCAAGTTACTTGATGACAGCTTTAACCTAGATTTTTGTTTCAATTATACTTTTGGATGTTCTGGTAAAGGATGGTGTACTTCATAATGCCAATCAATTATTTTATAAGAAACATAAGAATTATATTTCACTTTCTTATAAAATAACATGAAATTTAGTAAAGTGCCTCATTCTTTTAAACATAAAAATTAATCCTCTTCTAAAGTGATCAAGGTAGTGGATGGAATACATTCTTTGGCTAAAGAAATATTCAAGCATACATAATGAAAAAGTGAACTGCTATGTCCACATCAGAAACAACTTGCTTAACATTTGGCTTTGAAAATTAGAATGAAGCCCAGATTTGTAAATTACACCAATTTTCAAAAATCTCTATTAACACTCATTCCAAGACATCGCTCAGGATACTGTGCAGGTAACAAAATTTTTTTTTTAAATTTATCAATCTGTATTAAAGTCTTTAACCTGATTCTGCTGATCCTAAATTTCTCAGTAGCTCTGAACTTGCTACTGTTCATATCATGATATCCTATTCTACTTTTCCATTCCTATGTCACCACATTCATATTTATCAGCATGACAGCTAATGAAAGGATAAGTTAAAGAGGCTGTAGGTGTGTCAATACTGGTCTATACTAGTGCTACCTTACTGGGGCAAATTTATATTATTTCAATAATCAGCTTTATCAGATGCCAACAGAATATTATTATTTATCCTTTAAAAATAATTAGCATTGTCCTACTTTGGTTTGCAGAATGCATACTTGACAACCTGAAATTTTGTTAAGAGCCTTCCACTTTAATCCTCCCTTGGATAGCTTCCATTTGGACAAGAGAGCCTCTGGCAATTCACCGGTATATCTGAGAAACCTACAGAATTTTGAACAACTCCCAAGTTCCTTGCCACATTCACAAGGATATTTTTAATCATATTTCACTTCATTGACATTTATCTAACTAACCTTTCGCAAGAGATGTTAACACTGAACTTCATAAACACCAGAACATAAGAATTAGGAGCACAAGTAGGCAACGTGGCCCTTCAAGCTACACTGCCATTATTCATTGTTAATCACTAATTTCCCATCTTCATCAAAAGTTTCTTCCAAAATCCTTGATTTCCTGAATATCCCGAGATCTATGACCTTTATTTTGAATGAGTTTAATGGCCTACCGGGGTACAGAATTCTAAAAATTCACCATCCTCTGAGTGAGGATGTTTCTCCTTCCCTCTTAAGTACTGGCCCCTGTTTCCAGGGCCCTAGGCCGGGGGAAAATATCCTTCCCACAATTACTCTGTACTGAATATTTCCAGATTTAACCAAGGTGACCATAACTATATAGAATACTGCAGACATGATCTCACCTTGCCCTATATATTGTAACAACATCTATGCTAGAATGTTTTTGTATTAAAGGGAACATATCATTTGACGTATTAATCGGTTGTTGCACATGATGTTTAGTTTATGGCCCTTCGTGCTATGCTATCCAGCAATCCCCGATTTAATCCTAGCCTAATCAGAAGACAATTTAAACTGACCAATTAACCTTCCAACCAGTACTTCATTGGACTGGAGAAGCCAAAGGAAACATTTGTGGTCTCGAGTAGAACATACAAACTCCTTACAGACAGTAGTGAGAATTTAACTTGGTCCCTAGTACTGTAAAGTTTTGTGCTAACCACTATGCTATGATGCCATCCTAATTACAGTGAAGGAAATTAACCCGTAACCTTTCATGCCCTGACTAATCAAGAACCTATAACCTCCGTTGTAAATACACCCAATGACCTGGCCTCTGCAGTTGCCTGTGGCAACAAATTCCACAGATTCACCACCCTCTAGCTCAAGAAATCCCTCCTCATCTCCATTCTAAATGGACGTCCCTCTATTCTGAGGCTGTACCCTCTGGTCTTACACTCACCCACTACAGGAAACAACCTCCTCACAAAACACTCTATTTAAGCCTTTCATTGTTCAATAGGCTTCAATGAGGTCTACCTTCATTCTTCTAAATTCCAGTGAGTAAAGGCCCAGAGCCATCAATTGCTCCTTATACAATAAGCCTTTCAGTCCTGGTATCATTCTTGTCAACTTCCTCTGAACCCTCTCCAATGTCAGCACACCCTCTCTTAAATAAAGGGCTGTCCTTGAGCCTTGTGATATGTGCTTTCAGGCTTTTGTACCTTCTGCTCAATGGGAGAGGGCACAAGAGAGAATGTCCGGGGTGCATAGTGTCCTTGATAATGCTGGCAGGCTTACTGAGGCAGCAAGAAGTATAGACAGATTCCACAGAAGGGAGACTACTTTCCATGATGTGCTGAACTGCATTCACAAATTTACAGTTTCTTGCAGTCACGTGCAAAGCAGTTGCCATACAAATCCATTTTATATCCGGAGAGATACTTTCTATGGCACGTCGATTAAAAATTGTTAAAGGCGGACAGGGCCATGTCAAAGTTCTTCACCCTCTTCAGGATATAGAGGCACTGGGGAGCTTTCTTAGTTGGGCCAGGACTGTTGGTGATGTTCACTCACAGGAATCTGAGGTTTTCAACCTTCTCTATCTCAACACCATTGATGTGCACAGGAGCATGTGCAATGCCCCCTCTTCCGAAAGTTATTGACCAGCTCTTTTGTGTTGATATTTGATTCCCTCAGCCAGTCATGGTATAGCTTGTGAATAGCTGGGGCCCTAGCAGTGATCTATAAGGTACTCCATTAGTCGCACACTGCCACTCTGAGAAAGGCACATTAATTCCCCCCCTCTTTGCTTTCTGTTTGCTCATTAATCTATAATCTATATCACCCAATCCCATGTTTTCCCCTGTCCGATCTTTAGAAAATCTAAATACACCACATCCACTGCTTCTCCCTTCTCTAATACCTACAGCCTCAAAGCACTGCAACAGATTATTCAAACATGACTTTCCTTTTATATATTCATGCTGGCTCTACTCAATCCTATTTTCTTTTCCAGTGTTACTTCATTATACATTATGGAATTTCCCCACTACTGATAACTGGTTAAAAAGCATCAGTTTACTGTTTTCTCTCTCCCTCCATTCTCAAATATATATTACTTAGCTGGGCCAACACAGTCGAGTATAACCATATAACCACGTAACAATTACAGCACGGAAACAGACCATCTCAGCCCTTCTAGTCCATGCCAATTGCTTACTCTCACCTAGTCCCACTGACCCGCACTCAGCCCATAACCCTCCATTCCTTTCCTGTCCATATACCCATCCAATTTTGCTTTAGTAGTGGTTGGTGTAATGCTTTACAGCACCCTCTCTAAGATCAGGGTTCAATTTCCGCAGCTGCCTGAAAGGAATCTGTTCGTTCTCTTGGTGACCACATGGGTTTCCTTCGTGTGTACTAGCTTCCTCCCACATTCCAAAGACATAAGAGTTAGGGTTAGTAAGTTGTGGGCGTGCTATGTTGAGGCCAGTAGTGTGACGGCATTTGCGGGCTACACCCAGCATTTCTTGTACCACGCTGGTCATTGGCACAAACTGTATGTCTCGATGTGCACGTGACCATTACAGCTAATCTGAATCCGATCTGATCTAACATGAAGCTATGTTTTGGCTACAGACCTCTGAGGAACAAACAATGTGGTGTGATTGTAAGAAAGGCCAGTGAAAACAGTTTATTCTGAATAGGATGCCATGGAGTCACATGGCAGGGAAACAGGTTTCTCAGTGCTGCATAAATCACCCACTTATACTAATCCCATATTTTTCCCACGCACTCAGTCAGCTCCTCTAAATTCTACTACAACCTTACACAATAGGAACATTTGCCAGTTTACTAACCTCTATGTCTTTGGGAAGAAATCAGAGCACCATGCAGCCATGAAAAACATACAAGTTGCAGCAGGCAATCCCAGAGATCAGGATTGAAGTGAGTCAGTTGGAGCAGTGAAGTAGCAACTCTGCTGGCTGCTTTACTGTTCTACCCCAAACTGAACAATCACAATATGTGTAACCACTGGGATTAGGGTATCCACTGATCTGATGACTATCAGCTACAAATTCCGTTAGTCATATTTTGATAAACATAGCCAATTGACAATCTTCTAAATCTTTTTTTCCTTGCAGTATCCCTTCCTGTCACCACAAAACAAGCTAAGTTGCACCACATCTTACCTCTCTTTACTGTTCAACTGCAGACTCAGCCTTACCAGTATCTGACCATGGGCATTACACTGACTGTTGCTACACAACTCAGTCTGAGCTCAGTGCTAGGCAGATGCAAGTTTTCACCCACCAACAACTTTGGCTGATTTAAGAATACATAAATGAGATTGCAACTTTCTTCCCATTTGTAAGAAGATGAAGGTAGATGAGATCTTCAATAAGCTGTTTTTTTTTGTGCTGCCATTAATGCTGTGGTTTTCCAAACTATAATCTTTATGGTTATTTTCACATTAATATGCATGTGAATAAGGCTAAAAATATCAAATTAATGAATACAGAAATAAACATGAATTTTGCAACCAGGATGGGATGATTTCAGCTCCTTATGTCCTCAAGAGAAATTAATTCAGTTCCTTAGTTTTAATTATAAAGCCAATTTGTGCTATCAGTGTATTTTTGGAATTCAATTGCACACAAAACATTAATATATTCACCCCAAGCATTTCTATATTGTGTTTGATAAATAGCTTTGCTATCTTTATCTCCCAATTACGTATTAAATTATTCTCATGTTTTACCTAACCACCTCTAAAATAAATTGGCAAGCAATGGATTTAAATGATCATTTAATTAGTTGCATTTATGTTTTCACATAGTTAAAGAGTTGTATATAAAAGCCAACTAAAATACAAGAACCAATTTTTCTGGATATTTATGGACACACACAGACAGACACACACACACACACACACACATCAGTAAACCTACTCTATAAATGTAGAAAAAATCTTATTCCTATCTTATAATTTCTATCAAATAATGTTATCAGATTTTTCAGTCAGAATGAAGAAATGCATCATCCTGTGGATCTCTCCATGGAAGCCATCAATACCAATTTTTTTGACCCCCTGTGAGACAAACCTGACCGGCGAATAGAGAGCTATTTCCAATTAGTTTTCTCTTCTTTTTCCAGATGCTGGACTAAAACTGGTAATAACGCTGGAGTGTTAGTCAAGACATTCATTCTAAAAATCACCAGTCTGAATTACCATCATTACAGAACAAGTCTTTGAGACACCTGCATCCCAATTTACATTACAAATATAAATACGGTCAGCTAAAATGTTACCAATTTAATGACTGATGATATCAATAGTACGACTATTGATATGCGTGAGATGAACAGTTTAAAATCTTGGTTTTTTTTTATCTGCAAAGGTTAGTGTAATGGGTTACTGAGTACCTATAATGAGAAAAGCAAAGTGAACCTTGGCAGCTCCTCTTTGAATACAAGGTTTGACTAGCAGCAGAAGCAAGTTCGAAATGCAAACCAATTTGTTTCCACTTCTAAGCTGGGCTTGTACTGAATGGTTTAACCCCAGTGGCAATTCCCTGCTGACTGTTCTTTAACTCCAAAGATCCTGATTCATGTTCTAACAAAGCATCTCCTTGACTTTAAAGAATGACCAAAACTTTACCTCGAAATAAAAGTCATGACATTTTGCCTCTTGTGCATAAAAATTATATATTGTAATTAAACTTTAAAATTTTTGCCATGAGCGCCTCATTCCCTGGCTCTATGATGTGAAATCATTTATGACAGCTTAGATAAATATTAATGCATATCCACATGCATTTACAGAGGCTGCCATCAATCTAGCATTTGATACAAAGATGATATTCCAGAGTTTGCCACAGGGTGTCCCTCTTGCTTTCTAACCACTTGAGAAATGCATTAAGTCTAAAACTATACTAAAAGGGAAAGGGATAAAAAAAAATCAAAAATCAAGATTAAAACACAGAAATTAGGATACACGAATAATATAATGATTGTGAAAGCACACATTCCATTACAAACAGTAAATAGGGCAGTCTAAAACCAGTGATCGTATTAAACAATGTACCTGCAAGCTTGCGTTGAGTGCTGCTCCATACCCAAGACTTGTAGGTATATTTTTGACTAATGTTGGGCTTCTGAAAACACAGCAATGCAAAATAAACGTTAATACAACAAAAATGTTTTGAGCATTATTTTGTAATTATATGTTGCACTAACTGCAAAGCATTGCTACTTTTCAAAATGTAAAGTGAGAACAAATAGATTAAAGTGACACCATAAACCTTTACAGCATATTTCAATTCCAAATATAAAATGTAGAACTAGAAATACTAAATATTCTACTTCTTCCACATCTGTTCTTCTTCTCTTTCAATTCTGTTTCCCTTTTTTCAAATTAGTTGGCTAAAGATGCACTGAATGAACTTTCAAGCATGTTTTATTAGTGATAATTACTCGAGCAAGTGCTGAACAAATGCAAAATATAAACCCCAAAGTACATCATCATCAAGATGAATGGGCCAGTTGCCTAACTAAGCGGTTTCTCAACAAAGAAGTGTTTAGCTTCTCTTAATACACCTGTGGCCTCTTTAAATTATTATACAAGGCTATTAATTATACAGGCCAAGGAGAAAGAAATATTAACCAACCCAATCATTCTGATAGAGAATTAATTTGCAAAGCAGTGGAATAAGCAAGCAAAAGGTCTCCGTGCAAAAAAATGCTCATCAATACCCTCATCAGGCAAATATTTCCGAGGTCAGCCTCTTTGAGTACGGTGGCCACTGTTAAAATCCTTCTCATCAACAATCTGAAAGGACTGACACTCATCTTATACTCTAATGGTGTACTGCATTGAGAAATCATGGCATAGGACAACAAGGGACATAAACAGTCACAGCACAAAGACTAGAGCAATAGGTAGAGAGAAAAAGTGAAGATAAGTGTGTATTTGGCTTTAAAGAGAAGTAATGAATTAAAAACTGGATGTCATAGTAACGTAGCAGTTATCACGATGCTATTACAGCTCGGGAGCATCAGAGTTCGGAGTTCAATTCCAGCATCCTCTGTAAGGTGTCTGTATGTCCTCCCCGTGAATGTATGGGATTCTTCTGGATGCTCCACTTTCCTCCCACAGTCCAAAGAAGTACCAGTTAGTAGGTTAAGTGGTTAAATTGAAAATTGTCTTGTGATTAGGATAGGGTTAAATAGGTGACTCACCGAGCAGTGCAACACATTGGGCGGGAAGGGCATTTTCTGAACTGTCTCCACATAAATAAATAAAGTGCACATCCATAACAGCAGGTTTTCATTTCTAATATCATACAAGCAAGACGAATGCAGATGTTTGTAAGTGAAATGAGGAACAGATACAGGAAAAGAATTAAAGTGACGCTTTGCCTATGAAAGAGCATGAAATGTAGTATCACTAAAGTGCACCCATCTGCCTTTGAAACTTACCCTCCAACATTCTTGGCCCATGTGAAATGTTGCAACTGGAACAGGAGGAATGGTGTAACTAGGAGTTAACTACAACAGTGAACAATACTGAAGACATACCCTGTTATCTTTTGTGACCTCCTCTTTTGGTATTCTATTTCGTCCACTGTCCACACTGCCCCTTTAACATTTTCTACTCGAACAAAACACTTGTGCAGACTAAGGTTATGGCGTACAGCGTTCTAAAGTAAACACAAAGAGGGGGAAATGAACATTCCAAGTTTTGTAAAATAAAACCAAGGAGCAAATGAATAGCAATTTAAGAAGAAACATGCTGAAATCAGATTCCTTTCTTCTTTAATGTTTTATATCTCTATATGATAGGAGTTTTTTTTGTACTGGCCGACAAGTTTACCAAGTACTCTTCCTTAATTCAATTGTTTTTAAAAAGATTTTTTTCTGGGCTTACCAGGAAAACTTGCAAGTTTAGTTCCTCTTTAAAACTATTTTGAAAATTATCTATATTGTTCAGAAATGATACACTTTAGATATTAGAAAATCCAAAACCATATACATATTCGTTCTCTTTTTGAGTTGGCTATAGGCTATGTACTTTAAACAGCAGCATGAATAGCAAAACTGTACACCAATATCTGCCATTTGAACTGTCTGTGATAACAAAGCTCTCAAAGCTATTTTAATAATAGCTATGTCAGAACCTTCTTTGCCTGCTGCTGGTCTAAATTGCAATATCTGTACAAATTACAGTATCTTTGAAAATGCCAGTACAATTAGGTCAGGTCTGTTGTGTCCCTGATCAGCTCTATGGGAGGAGGGGGTGGCAGTTGATGTAGTTGGGAGTGATTGTGCAGTCCACTGAAGTAACTGAGCAGCCTATCTTCTTCTGGTGTGTGAAATGTAAGCAAAACAACTTTACAATGCCACTGCCACATATGTTACTGTCAAACAAAGCCTAATGCAAATAAGCTTAAAGAAGGAACACTCTTTTCAGATCTATAATAATCAAATGACAGAGTTTGTTTGTGGGCTGCCAAGTTAACTGACATTTTAAATGAATCCCATACAGTTCAATGCAAATCTAGTAGCTTCAAATAATATGACAATAAGTAAAAGGTTTCCATTAAACCACTTACTGTTAATTACTGTTTTTTGGGCTAAACTTGATATAAAAATGCTCAAGCTGAGTTGTTGATTTACATCTTCCAAATGTGCTAAATTTACAGCTGAAATTTCTATAAACCTTACATCTGCCCTAAGATCATAAAGATAGTGTGAGCATGAGTAAATAGTAATTATTTGTAAACATTCATTTTATCATTTCTATTAAATTTGATGGAATAGCTAATGTGCAATTTTTCACAACATAATGACAATTCCAAGCAGGAGCTTGATCATGACTATTATTCTAATGCTACAATTAATAACTTGAGAACAACAAATATGATCAGACTACAGAGGCTATCTGTAATATTTTCTCCTTTCGTTTCTATGTATTGGGTTTGCTTTGAGAAAAGGATCCTATATGAAAAAAAAGAGGCATAAGCAGATCTTGCATCTGACCTGAAAATCCATGGATTTGATTGATCTTAATGCCCATGGCTCTGAATATGATAATTTTAATATTAATGAGCAAATGAGCAGTTTTATTATGCATGCGATATAGTTAGAACTAATAAGCTGTTCAGAATGAGTTTCACTGGATTCCTGAGCTGCAGTGATGAGACCAAGCTGAGATATTAAATCATCTTTCATTTCAGCATTTTCCCCCCAGTAAACCAGAGGACAAAACAATCACTAAGTGTTACTATAATGAGTAATATATTAAACTGGAAATAAAAGGTATTGAACATTTTTAAGTATATATTTCAATCATGTCGGATTGTACTTTTTCATTTCTTATAATTTAAAATCCTAGTCCACATTTGTAGTAATTGCATTTGGTTAAAACCCCATAAAATAACTAATAATTAAAAAACAAAATACGCAGCATAATTTGGAAATTGGAAGTGCTATTAGTCTTTTGCAGGCATCTAGGTCTCTGATGGTCTCAGAATAATCTGCATTCCAAATCCAAATTAATTCAGTTCAGTAAATCTGGTACTCAAAAATGTTTAATATGCTGATGAGCACAGCAAAAAAAAATGCTTGTAATGTAGATCTGGCTTTACCACATCTATTCTTCACCACTATAAACATTTCCATTGATTATGCCAAATGACTTGTGGCTAACTGCTGTTTCATTCAGTTTAAAAATGAAAATTTGAAGTGCATTTGAGATGTACTGACTGTCTTTATCTATTGAACTACTCTCTTTCCAAGAGAAAAATACAGGGGGACAAAAAGGATACTGAGAGCACCCAATTTTGCCTCTTGTAAGTGCAAGATAATGGATTTGTTTAGACAGGGATATGAATGAATTCTTTGTCTCAGTAAATAAACTGTGTTTCTGTTCTGACAGGATAATATTCACTTACTTTCCTTTAGTTCCAGCTGAATGACCACAGCCCTGACTCCTGTGGCAGCTTCAGTCTGTGTGATGAGGTATGATGTGTACAAAAGGCACAGACCAAGACAAAACCTACAGCCTCCATTTGTTGCACAAGGCAAACAGCCATTTTTCAAACTAATTAGCCAATAATATGTGAAAGTAAAAAGTAATACGGTGCTACTAACAAAGGTGTTGATGATTGAGTGCTCACACTGTAATTAGTGTGTCAGGCCCTCACATCTCCACCAAGGCGAAGCTATTAATTGCACCAAATTAGAAAACGATATCAGAGGCAAAATTATTCTTTCCACTTGTCATTTTGAGAAAGGGAATTCATTCTATTCAACAGCCAATTTGAAAAAGAGGGAAGTCTGATACTAATCTGTTTGTGTCAAGTAAATAAATGTCTTTAGTTCTATCTCCAGGTACTGTGCCATGCTCCTGCAAAGTGTAGGTTATGAAGTTACCTTCCAAGTTGCAGCATTGCGCCTGAAATAGGCAAATGTTCGTGTAAACCAGTTGTAGATTTCATTAAGTGTTAACTGCCTGTCAGATGATTCAATGATAGCCTGAAATAAAGGGGACAAAATGACATTAAATAACTGTTCAGTAACTAAATAGGGTGACACTTACTCGAGAAACATTAATTGAGGTAGTAATTAGTTACCATCAGGAAGCATTAATTCATTTTCAACTCACCTGCCTTATAAGAGTTGCATAAGTAAATGGAGGTCTGACATCTGCATTCTTATAAAATTCATAGTTTGGGGCAATCTCTGAAAGAGATATAGGGAATTTTCAAGCAAACAGGGCAATGTTCTGATGTAGAAGAAATAATAATTCAAAATCAGTCCAAATTATTTTGACATGGTCTATTTATGCCTGTAGTAAATTAAACAAAAAGCAATACTTTGTTCTTCTTTCACCTCTTCCCTCAATTTAGTCCCTGCAGGTATCTTATCTTTCCTCTAAGAAGCTGCTCAGGAACGGGCACCCTCTCAATACTAAGTAAGGGCAGCCAGCCCAGACTTCCCTTACTTACTGCCTGCTACACTGCTAGTGTTTAGGGCAGCAATGAAGGTCCTCCATCTCTGGAGGTGCTCAGGGCTTCATCATGCCAGTAGCTTTCTCTTGGTTTTCACTAAGTCATCCAAGCGCCAGGTGGAGACTCAGGAATACTGTCGTACTCAGATTAGACGGATTTTACCGAACTTTGCTGTATGAAACATTGCTGTTTCCATAACAATTTAGTTTTACCAGTCAAGATTGTTACCCCTGAGCTGAATCCCCAAATCTGGAGGTCCAGAGGACCGCTCTTAGTCTGGCCTCTACCCTTTGACCTGTTTGACACATGGGTGATCCTACCAAGAGCCAAAGCATAAGGCCCTGCCTCCAGCCAACATAGCTCTCTGGGTCATTGAGGCATGCAAGCCTCCAAACCACAACAAGGTGTGGTCCTTTAGGAAGCCAGACTTCCCTACAGACACCAAAATGGCATCCTAATTAGCTGATCAGTGATGGGAATGCCCCTAAACATGGCTTCCTTTGCCACTTTGGTGAGTTATATTGGATCAGAAGTTGGACAATGCCAATATTAGGGTGCAATATAAACTGTAATGTGTTGGAAGACTAAAGTATAACATTAAGCTATTCTGCTGATTTCTATTCACTAATGTAGAGGTATAAACACCAGTTGGGGCCCCAGATGCCAAATTTGACAGCCATAACTGGCTGGAAAGGAGCACCTCATGAGCAAGCAAGGGAGGGGAGATTTTGCCTTTGCAGAAGAACATAATTAATTTTATTTTTTCTATTGGCGAGTGTACGTAGTCTCTTTAAGGACAGCTATATAACATCTACAAAGAATGTCAGTGTGCAATGAAACTTTTCCAAAATGCACCTGAAGCAGCCATGAGGTTTCCTTATTGCAGTCACCTATTTCAGGGATGACCACAGATGAGCCATAGACAAAATCGCAAATGGCACATCTCCACTCTGAAACAGGCAACCAATCTGTTGCCATATTGAACCCATAGGCGCCTGCTTTCTGATTGTAACTGAGGACTAGCAACATTGAATGCCTAGGCCTTTGTATTCTTATGCTACTCATTGGAGCAGCTCAACTGAAAACCAATGAAATAAAACTAACTAATGCAGGTGGTTTCAAGTGTCAAGCAGTGCTGGGATTTGAACTCTCAGCCATCTGGATGGGAGCCAAGTGCTCAGCCACTCAAGCTACTGAACTGAAAATATTTTTCAGTCTATGCAAAAAATATTGACAAAAACTCATTGCATGGTTCTTTACAATTATCCTGTTACACCTCATTATGTGTTCAAAATTGGGATGGAAGAATGCAATTTCTGCAAAAGCATAGGGCAGGATAATGTGATTTTAAACTGGAAAAAAAACTGACTTGAACTGAAACTTTCAAAGTTACTAAATCATCAATGAATGCAGAACCTTACAGTCTATTTATTTCTATCTGTAGATATAGTTTGATATCAAATTATAAATATGTATTTTTGAAACGTACAATATCTAGTTTAAAATTATATAATTGCTTAAGAGTATTCCAACAGCAATCTCATTGTATACTTTACTCTCTTACACCCAAATATCAAAAAGCATTTTTCAAATAAATTTGTTCCATATAATTTGATCTTTGGGGAATGTCTTAAATGTGTTTTAAATTTAATCTACTTCCGGCAAAAAAGGGGATATAACCTTTTCATATAATATTCAAAACATATTGTGTACTTAAGTTAAATGAAAAATTATCGAAGTTATTTGTCAGATAAATAGTCAGTCTGCTACTGGAGCTACTTAGAATCCTACCTGATGAAATGGGAATGTTGTACTTATCACCATGTCTTCTTCGAATTGGTCCCACATTGTGCACGTTGGCTGGAGTGATTACGGAGGGTCCTTGCGTGACAGGGGTGACTGGGGCTGTTGGTGTGGTGGGAGTCTGAGGTAAGCTCTGTGGGGATGTCTCTGAAATGTTCTTAGACATTGTGACACTCGACACCAGATTCAGCTGAGGAGGCCCAGGAGGAGGAGCGGGAAAAGGCAGAGACAGGAGAAAGAAGGCTTTAAAAGGTTTGACAAATGAGAGTGGATTCACTTCTACAGCTGTGTTGCCACTAATAAGCAGCGAAGGAAGCAGCCAATCTCAGCTAATTACAGGATGAAATTGTATCATAAGAACTCTAATTAGAGGATGCTGTTAGAGATTATCTAATGATCTGATCCAACATTACTCAGGCCCAACTCATTCTAGTTTATCCCAACTGTCTCTTCTTAATAAAAGCAGCTACCACAGTTCCACGGTTGCGCTTGTCTATTCTAAGGGCTGAAAAACAAGGCAGATTATCAAAGGATCCAGTTACAGCAAAGGGGATGGAGATTGCCGCTGCTCCTCTACTGCTGCTGCAGTTTTTGCACAGTCCCAAATCTCAGCTGAGAGGCTCCAGCCAGCTGGAAAATTTTACACTGACCTTTACTCTCACTGCTAATTTGGTGGAATGGTAATGACATTACTACATATTCAAACAAAATTGTCTTAATTGCAAATTAGCCAGAGGAGGCTGAAATTTTTTCAAATTAAATATGATTGTAGATGGAGAGGGGAATGGAATTTCTTCACTAACAATCATTTGTGGCATGTGTTAGCAAATATAATGAAATGTCAAGTTTGCCAATTCCTCTGGAAGTATCATTTTCAATTTATGATTACAGTGTCAGTTATTGCTGATGTACCCTGGAATATGGGTGTCAGGGAAGGAAAAGGAAAAGAGGAGAAAATGAACGCAAGTTATTTAACAGTGTGTCCTTCAACTACTCCCGCCAATAAAATTCCTTAATCCATTATTGAAAATTTTTCACGTCACCTCTTTTATATTTACCACACATCCATTGTCATAAAGAGCATCTAATTAAGAAAATTTACACTCACCCACTGTGAAAAGATTTCTGCCAAATTCTTAAGTGATGCTCTTAATGGCTAATTTGTAGTCATTTTCAATCTATTCTGAAGGGTAATTTCTCGATCTGGGAAAACTGTAATGTTATCTTGTCGCTGCACAAAACTAGAAAATCAGGAATTGTGCAGGAAATTGCAACTGACTAAGTAATTCAGGCACAGCTGTCGTTCCAAATGTTATGTATTCATCTATAGATAAACACCTTTTTCATTTGGAGTAGATTATGCATTTAACATTGATTGATCTTACTTTGTGGATTTGTTTTACACGTTTAGAGAGTAGAAAAATTTGTTAAAGAAACAAAAATTAACATATGCCAGCTAATTGTTCTGCATTCTTGGGCAGCAGCCAGGAGAAGTACACTGGCAGTCTAATAACAGCGCCTGGCACCCTGAAGGCATTCCCAAGTGCATCTGTTCCCAATAAACCACAAACTGTTTTATTCCGCTGCTACCCACAGCTTGCAGCTTGATGTGAGAAATCCAGTTATGTTTATATATAAATTTCATGGTGATTCAAATACTGTAACTATCCTAATAAACAAGCAACACCTTATTAAAAATTCTTGATAAAATCATACTATCTTTATCTTATTCATCTAAATATTGTATTTAAGAAAACATTTTACCAAAATACTTATTTCTTTAAAGCAGTCCTCTATTAAAGAATCTATTAATTTTCATATTATTCCAGCACATTTGCTATCAAAGCTGCTGGATAAATCAGAGCAGTTTCATTAAAACTTTTTTTTAAAAATTGGAATCCCAAATTAACTAGCTTGTGTAAAAGAAATACATACATTTTCAAAATAAAATTCATAATTTTATACACTAAAATAATTTTCAATTATAAAACTTCATAAAATCACCATCATTAAATCTTCTGTGACTTATATACTGTAGCTGATTATGTTTACAGGGTTATGATAATTTATTTTATCATACAGTAATAACAGGCAGAACATGTTTGCAGGATGGCAGTCATGTTCTGATAAAATGGAATTTATTAAAGATAAATAAGGAAAAGCATGTAAAAGCTAGGATGAGCACTTAGCTACCTCAACTCATCTGAATATATTCAAGGTTGGGTGAAACTCATTATTCAGGACTTACAGCCTTGATAACTTTGATTTTCATCCATCCATAGCATGGCCAAAAGGTACCATTTAATGAAGTACCATCCAGAGAGTAAATGGGGTCATATAATAGACAGTGCAGTTGCACCTTGTGTTCATGTACTGATAGCTGTTAAGGGTGCAGTGATGAACCAACAGAGCTCATTTCGCCTTGGTAATAAATTCATACTATTAATATTTATCAAATGTGTGGGCTGTCTCAACTGAGCCACTGCATATGAGGACATAAATCAGTACTATCATATCAATTATGGAGCTCTTTTTGTGAAGTATATAAATTTTAGAGTTCTTTTTGTATACTGTTCTCCTTTTCAACCATTCAAAGGCTAACAGTGCCATGTAATACATTCTAGAGAGCGCAAGTGTCCAGTGGGAAGAGGAAAAGACTGGAGTTTCAGTTCAACGTACTCATCTAAGGATTCCCTATTAATTACCCATCATCAAATGCAATTAGTAGTCCTTTCATGTGTGGTTTATGTAATGTAATACTTGAGTTACATTATTCAAGTTCAGTTTTAGAATATATGCTGAGGATCATTTATTAGTGTGGATCTTACCACACTGCTGGACTTTTACAAATTTACTAATTGAATAATTTATTTATAAAGAATGAGCTGCAGATTCCTGATGGATTTACTCAATAAGTATATTATCTTTAAACTTTGTGTAGTGCTGAACATAATATGAAATAAGAAGTTGTCAGAGTATTATTCATTTAAAATAAATGAGCAAAGCAGTGTATTAAACCAAGTTGTCTTTAAACGAGATTGCCCCACCCCCATTTTAATTAAGCTGCACAAAATTCTTAATAACAGTTAGAATCTGGGGCTATTAATTTCTGATGTAATTTGTTACTCTGTAGTTCTAGTGGCTGAGTATTCAAACTCACAACCATAAGGTCATGAGTTGGAGTCCCTCAGCTGTCCGTCACTTGAGTACAGCTTCCTTCGTTGAGGCATTACCAGCTTTCAGTTGGGCTATGTGATAAAATACCACAGAAAAGAAATGTGTTTTATCTCAGTCAGGAGGAGGTCAGTGCTACAAGGAGAAAAAGAGATACTGTACATAAAACAATTCAGTTTGGCACAAAACGTGCAGTTCCCATAAAGGAACTGTAGCAATATTGCATGTGTGCTTTTCCTCTAACTGTCTGTCATAGATTTCCAGTAGAATGGAAATTCCTTCTCACCAAACCAATTCTACCATATAGCACTTAACGGATAGTGAAATTCTTTATTCAGGGTTGGGAATGGAGCTGAGGAGTTTAAATTGACACTTGAACATCTCTGAAAGTAACAAAGCATTTAAAAAGTTTAAAGATTTGCTTTTTGATTTTAGCATCCAATATGACTCACATTAAAGTACACAAATATTATCAGTATGATTTCCTTTTATTTCATTTATGAACTAAGCTAGTCACAACATGATCTTTAATTTCAACAGTTCATTCACCAGGTTTGTTTTAAAGTAAAATGCTATAGATACTATTTTGCTTGACAGTAAATGCTAGTACTTCACCTTTAAGTAACTCCATTCAGTGCTTTGCCAGTAATGACATAAGAAGAACTCCATTCAATGTCTTGCCAGTAATGATATAGCTATATAGCAGTGCAATTGATGCCCAATAAAATTCTCTTCGCTGGCAAAGTGTATTTGTAAATCCATCAAAATAAAATGTTCTAACATTTTAGCAGTCATCTCAAGCCAGTTATTTGTCACAAGTGAAGTATATTACTTTGTCAGAGTAGAATGTAGGATGTCTATTTATTTCAACAAAAAGCTATCTGCTAACATTGTTCATAACCACACTTAATCTTTAAGTATTGGCATAACCATTCTAAATGGAAACCATCAAGACAATTGTTTATTTTTAAGATATGAAATATTCATTAATGGTGTGATCCTAGTACAATCAGTTGTTGAATATCAAACTTACGGGTTTCGGACATGGCTTAGGATCAGAGGGTCTCATGTGGAGATGGGTCATCATCGCCTGAAGACGTTCACGTTCTTTAGATAGCTGTTATTGAACAAACATATTTTCTTTCAAAATACTTTTAGAATGATTTTTCTAGCATGGTCTTATTTCTCTAATTCGCAATAGGATCAAGTCCTTTTTATATAAGCTGTTCTTAAAGAAAAGAGCAACTTCGTATGAAGTACTCATCGTTTAAGACTCCCATGTGCTAAAAGGTCACAGAAAAACAAATAACACTTCATCTTTTTGTCAATAAAAGAATTTAGGTCATGGATGTTATGACAGTAACAAGTTACCAAGAACACAAATAAGTAGGCCCTTGGTGTCCTGATAAAGTCCCGTGGATACTGTAAGGAATGGACTAAAGCCAGCAGCTGGAAAGAAGTGAAGGGTTCTCAAAACACTATGCTTGCCAGAATCATCTGCATGCTTCATCCTTTCCCTCTGAGGTTCAGTTACTGCCCCCTGCAATCTGCCATCATCAATCTAATTCAAAAGAGTGACAGAGACCTGGCAGTGTGATGCACTTATCTCCGTCACAGAGTCTGGGTCCACGTTGCTCTGGGTCTCATTACAACTGACGGACTTTATATCAGGAGAGTGTTCCTATAAGTCAGCAAGTTATAAAACCTATTAATTGGCCACCTAGAATATAGTGAAACTTGTTTCTGTGGTTTTAAAATCAAATACTGGACTATTCTGTTCTACTTCTTCAAATTACTAAATTTTAATGAAAGGGATAAATAATGTAAGAAAATAAATGGTTTATTTACTGAAAATAGAATGGTATAGCTGATGTGCAAGTATATAAAGGTACTATCTGTCAGAGATATGCAGTCTGAAAGAGAGGTATGACACCTTAAAGAAAGTAAGATTAACGGCCTACCGGGCTACAGAATTCTAACAATTCACCATCCTCTGAGTGAGGATGTTTCTCCTTCCCTCTTAAATAGTGGCCCCTGTTTCCAGGGCCCTGAGCCGGGGGGAAATATCCTTCCCGCATCCACTCTGCACTCCTTGTGAGAGCTTTGTAAGTTTCAACAACATCACCATTTAGAAAGTGATCAACAGATATCTTCTTATAGTCAGCAAGGGTCCTGTAAAACGATTGCCTAGACACTTCCTTGGCCATGAAATAATGTGGCGATCAGAAGATCTTACATAGGTGAGAATTTCATTTTGAAATGAATTAGTGGTGATCGGGTGAGGAGGGAGGTGTGAAGTTCCTTTAAAGTAATCACATATTACATTATGATCTATGGTTCTACCTGGCTATTAATCCACAACTGAATTTGTAATCCAAGCAGTTAATTTATATATATTTTCATGAAATATGTTATGGTTTATTAAATACATAATGTAAAATAATACATGAACCAAGAAAGACAGAACAAAGACAGAAAATGGAAATATTAAAGATTCATTTTGAACTGCTTTGTGTATACAAACCATTACAACCAGTTTACCTGAATCTCCAACTGCTGCACAACCTGCATTTGGACCCGACACTGTGCAGTACTCCTGTCATCTAATGCATGCTCATTATTAAGGTGCCTGTGAGTAGAAAATATGTATCAGGCTGTTTAGTACACCACAATTGTTATTTATGTAACCCTATTAGACATCATAATAAGCAATGTTACAGTGAAATGATGCAGCATATGATATTACAAGAGACTGTGTATCAGTACTTATTCGATCAGCTATAACACTGAATGGGAATTTTTGCAATGTGCAGTTCTATTAACTACAGCTGAAGTAAAAGCATGATATTAGCCACAATCAGAAAATGTAGGCCAAAAAAATCATCCAAAATTATTTGAACAAACCATAGCCTAGCAGCAAAAACCAATGTATTATGACACAGAGAGTAGCCAGCCCCTGTCACTCCTCACTTTACCCCCAGCACTGCATTTTTTTTTGCCTTTGTGTTTCATAATGTTATGTCTGGCAAGAGTTATGATGAAAATGAATAATACAGTTAAGGAATGCAAGTGCAGGTGATTCGCACATGCAATGACAGATGTCAGAGAGGACACTGTGGGACATCAGAGGAGCACAGCTGTAAAAGTTTATCCAATTACTTGAATCCGCAGAAAATCACAGACATACAGTACTGTGCAAAAATCTTGGGCACACGTAAAAAAATTCTGTAAAGCAAAGATGCTTTCAAAAATAATGACATTAAAAGTTTCTAAATTCCAAAAAATTACAATAAAGAACAGTATACAGTAAAAAAAAATCAAATCAATATCTGGTGTGACAATCACTTGCATTTAAAACTGCATTGATTCTTTTAGGTACACTGTTGTGAAGTTCTATAAGGAAATTGGCCGGTAGGTTGTTCCAAGCATCTTGGAGAACTTGCCACAGTTCTTCTGCAAACTTTGGCTGTTCCGCTTGCTTCTGTCTCTCCAGGTAATCCCAGACAGCCTCAATGATGTTGAGATCAAGGTTCTGTGGAGGCCACACCATCTGTTGCAATAGAACTCCCTGTTCTTCTTTCCGGTGCAGATAGTTCTTCACAAGTTTGGCTCTGTGTTTGAGCTCATTGTCCTGATGCAGAAGGAAGTTGGGATGAGGCAGACGCCTCCTGATGGAATTGTATGATGGATAGTAATCTACTTGTACTTCTCAGCATTGAGGATTCCATTAATTCTGACCGACTGCATTTGCAGAAATGCAGCCTCCAATTTGCAGGGGAACTCCGCTGTGCTTCACTGTTAGCTGCATGCAGTGATCTCCAGTTCTTCTATGGACAAACTACCTCTTGTTTAAGCCAAAAATTTGAAATTTTGACTTGTCAGTCCAGAGCACTGCTGCCATTGTTCAGCACCCTAGTCTGTGTGTTTTTGTGTGTAGGCGAGTCTCTTGTCTTTGTTTCCACTGCAGAGGAATGGCTTTTTGGCAAAAACTCTTCCATGAAGATCACCTCTGATAAAACTTCTCTGGACTGTAGAGGGGATACTGGGATTCCAGTGGTTTCTGTGAGTTCAGTGCTGATAGCAGTGCTGGACTTCTGATTTAGAAGGGACGTCAGTTTGATGTATCTCTCGGCTGTTCCAACCATGGCCAACCACTGTTTCTGGTCCTCAATCTTGCCCATTTCTTTATGCTTCTTCAGAAGAGCTTAGACAGCACATCTTGAAACTCATATCTGCCACTATTTTCTGCTTGGAAGAGGGCCTGCTAATGAAGGATAACCATCTTGTGTCTTGTTGCTATGCTCAGTTTTACCACTGTGTAAGAATTGATCATTTGAAGGTTAAACTGTCAATCTAACAACCATCACCTTTTAGTTTGGTTATCTTTCACCCACTTTGATTCCTTCTACACTCATTTCTCATTCAGTTAATCAGTTTAATTCATTCAACTCATTATATCATTGATCATTGCTCAATCATGCACTGGGCTATATACCTATAAAGAAATCAAATTTTTATTTGAAAAGTGGTCTATTACTTAAAATGTTACTTTCTTTAACAAAATGCAAAACTTTCTCTGTAATATTTAGATTTTTGGAAAACGAATGTTTGGAAATCTAAAATGGGCTCTTTTCTACTGACATACTAATGTGAAAGACAAAAATAAACATCTAGAACAAAATCTATGTTAAAAAAATCTACGGTGCCTAAGCCTTTTGCACAGTACTGAATGCTGTACAATTTCATACAAAGGGCATTTCAACATACTGATAGCAGCAAATCAACCCAATCCCAATTTTATGACACAATGTGAACCCGCGAATCTAGTTCAGTAGAACTTTCTGAAGAGGCTAAAGAGACAGAATTTGCACACTTGGTTTCAGCAAGTTCATCAATTTCATTTATCACCGAAGAATCAAAGTAAATGCATTTTACACTCCCTCCACACTTGGTTTCAGCAAGTTCATCAATTTCACCAATCACCAAAAAATCAAAGTAAATGCATTTTACACTCCCTCCAATTCAAAGCATGCCTTTACTTTTCATTTGAATCTCCATGTACACATTTCCTTTCCACGAACTAGCATTAGTATTTCTTGGTATATTTTGGCAATGCTCAGTCTATTATTTGTGAGAATATTTTACAAAGTTTCAACATACAGTTTTAAGAACAAAGTTACTATTTTGATTTTGGCACCACGGTTGAACTTTACTATTGGAAAATGTAGTTATTAATCTCATGTCTCAACCCTACCAGTTGGTATTGCCAGAATAGGAGTATTTTTTAGTGACAGTTATCCTCACAAATATAATTCCAACTTGGTCTCAGCAAAGTTTCTTAACTTTCCTCTAGATTATTGAATTTCACTGAGCCTCATCTACTAAGTATTTAATTAAGACACAAGTGACAACTCTAACTTTAAATTACTACGTAATATTCACTTGATCTCAAGTTTCATTTAAAATATTGAAAGATGAAATCCCAGAGAACTTTATAGAAAATGCCAGATGGAAATAGCCAATTAGCCCAATTAGCACATGTTTGTCTTTATCCTCCATATGAAAAGTAATCCTAATTCCATATGGAAAGTATTACAATTTAAAAGGATCAAAACTAGCGCATAATATTTTCAGTAATATAATAGTGTTATGATTAGTTTGTAAAATGTCATATAAGTTTGTATTGCCAAATTATATTTCAAACCTGGATCTGCCACTTCTACCCATCATTTTGTGAGCAGATTAACTAGAATATTTATTTCCATACCAGTGCTACAATTGAGAAGTAGTTAATCCTTGTTATGAAGCTTCTCTGACAAGAATGAGACCATAAGATCAGAAGACAGGAGCTGAGTTAGGCCAACCACCCCATGGAGTCTGCTCCACCATTCCAACATGGCTGATTTAATATTCTTCTCAATCCCATTCTCCTGCCTTCTCCCCATATCCTTTGACACCCTGACTAATCAAGAACCTATCAACCTCTGCTTTAAATATGCTCAAAGACTTGTCCCTACAGCCATCTGAGGTGATGAATTCTACAGATTCCTCTGGCGAAAGAAATTCCTCCACATTTCGGTTCTAAATGGACATACCTCTGTAATGAGGCTGTGCCCTCTGGTCCTAGACTCACCCACTATAGGAAACATCCTCTCCACATCTACTCTTTCTAAGCCTTTTGATATTCAATAGGTTTCAATGTGATCTCCCCTCATTCTTCTAAACTCCAGTGACTATAGGCCAAGAGCCATTAAATGTTATTAAAACTTATGGATGAAAGTTTTTAAAATGCTTAGAAAGAAAATCAGTCTACTAAGAACACAAATTGTAATGCAAATAAAAATAATGTTATTAACACATTGTGTTCAAAGTAATGGGCTAAAATCTTGGTGAACACTGGAGAGAACTGAAAGGTAAAACAAATTATGAAATAATTCATAAGTGTCACTAAGCTTTGGTTATAAAATCTTGGGCAAGTGCAAAAAAGTAAAGATCATTCAGATACCTATAAGATTTGGCAATGAGAATATGTTCTTGAGTAGTCCTGCACAAAGAGAGCTGTGGCATATTGAATGATCTAACTAAAAGGACAAGTGACCTAGATGCAAAAGAAAGCACACTGCTTTCAACTAATATCTTCAAATCTTGTATGTAACATTTCTTTAGCAGAGATATGATTTTGTTCTTTTACATAGGAAAAACTTTAAAAAGTAAACAAATAGCTGAATATCACCTTGGTTAAAGAAATGACAAGGAGGTAAGTGTTTAAATGTGCTGGAATAAGACAGCAAGGAACTGAGAGGACTTCCAATTAAAAAATTGATTGAAAATAGATTTGATTTAAGAAAATCTAAAATAAAACTGAAATGTAATCTTTAAAGAGAGTGTTTTCTGAATTTCCCCACTCCTCCCAACAGAGTTTAGAAATGGCATCTCCAGCTTTTATACACTGCACTCTCAAGCACTTATATTACAATTTCATAAGTTGTAGCACATTTCAAGATGTATTTATATTTAAATGACAATGCTCCCCTGTGGTTCAGTGAGTTTAACCAGTAAGCAGCTGACTAGGAAGGTCCCAGGTCAGTCCTTGGTCTGTATCATGTGAGATGATTTCAGGCCTAGATTAAAACTGAACCTCAGTGATAGAGCAGAAAATCAGCCATAATATTCATTTCTGAAGATTAGTACATGTCCATATCTAGAGAGCAAAAGATTGGACATCCAAATTCCTACATACCAACACCCACTCTCAAGGTGCACACATTAATGATGGTCATATAAAGCTATCTCTCACAAAAAAAAAATGAGAATGGATATAAACAATTCTAGTTTGTTAAATTAGGCAAGTCTTTAGAAAATATGCAGCCTTCACATTTTCTATATGTGAATCTTAATGAATAATTAAAATATAATAAAACAAAAAATGCCCTTCAACTACACTACAGCAGTTGTAGAAAACTGCAGTTAGCTAAGCCATTACTGCTTTGCAACCACTGCAAGCATGAAAATAGTTATCGGCATCGCCCGTCAACCTACACTATATAACAATGACATCTGCTCACGTTTGTTAACATCACTACAAAGAACAAAGCTGAAAATAGTGGCAATGCTACACCACAGTCAGAGTCTTGGTTCAATTTTCAATGGAAATCAAAAGATTTAAATTCCAATACAAGCTCCGTTGCGTTAAATGAAAGTAAAAAAGGAAGGTCTTTGCAAAGTTATGTGAAGCAATGCCTCTCTGTCGAAATTATTATTGATGACAAATTCACAAAGCACCCTTAAAATGACATAGAGTTTGGAAATGCCAAAGCTGCCACTTTCCTTTCTGTAATTATAGGCTAGCTTGCAGCCCTCTTATTATTTAAAGTATAAACTCTGTCAGATCAATGAACACGCAATATTCCATGCATTTTTTTCTGCTACATCTGCTGTCTCCTTTCCTTGCTATTGTTTACCAGCAATGAGCAAAATAATAGTGTCTATTCATTCTCATATTTAATTATGCCAATCATTCTTGCAAAATTGGACACAACCAAAGAAAAGGTATAAATAAGACTCCACAATAATAAATCAAGAGATCTTTCATAGGCTTAAATTATTAACCTATTTATTTATGATTATTTTATACAGAAATGATGAGTCTCTTTCATGCTTTAGTAACCACTTCAGGTCAGACATATTGCTCCTCACAAATTCTCTGTGATTTATATAACAAGAATGAGATAAGCTGAAAAATGATAGGATTGGTGGTTTTTTTTTCAGTCTGTGCTTAATTGCTGTTTCAAAATGCATATGCAAAGGGACATTTCATTAATCATTTAATCACATCCCTAGCAGGAAGTTGGACCTAATGTTGCAAATACCCTTTTCATTTCAATACTCCATAATGCTATCGCATGCACTTGATATATTGCATATGTCATAAATTATAGCTGCTTCAAAACGACCAAGTGGGTTGTTATCCCCATAGATGCTTGTTACAAAACCTTTATTAAGTTTTCTACTTATTGCCAGTTCTATTTCACAGCTTCATTCCGGTCTCCAATAACAGCTATTTCCAATGTCAAAGGTCTATAAATTACCCATGCAATCTCTAACACCATTTCACAGACCCGTTCTACTTCTACTGGTCTGCTAACAAGGCGATTACACACAAATTACTGAATGCCTATGAAATATTTAAGTGCATCCTACTTTGCTATGCATTAATAAGAGGAAAGCAGTCTCTGGAATTCTGGTTAGCTGAAGTCCCTAATGTCCCCTAATGAGCCTCTTACAGTGACTCCAGTTCAAATACAAAGGTGAAGGAAAAATGCAAAGGGTGCCTTCAAAAAGCCAGCACTGTACAAACATTCCATGAGCTAGCTCTAATTTATGGGTCACTTTATAGGTATATTGATTTTTGTTTTCAAAATGGAATAAATGATGTGGTTGTCTACCATTCAGTAAAGGGATATGAAAGCCTTTTGCTAGATACTTGATTCAGCTAGACCTGAAGCTTAAGTGTGAAACTTGAATATGATTAGCATATCAACTTATTCACATTATTAATTAAAACACTTTTGAAGCAGTGCAGTAAAGCAAAAAATAATCCAATCTGATTTTTGTGACTCTCTTTTAAAATTACTAATCCTCTTGATAAACAGAATCTATAAAAAGTTGAAACTGATTAATATTACAACTAAGATAATCTAACATATCTTGGAAAATGAATTTCACCATTTAATGCAGGATACTGTTTGGTTTTATCATATTTTCCATTTTTTCACACCGTTAGTTCTGTGCATTCCTCATTTACATGAGAGAATTAACTTTATTTTTATCTACTGGTCAAACTGCTTCTAATTCTTTTGGAAGGCATCTTCATAGAAAATACAGAATAAAATCAAATTATTATCTGACTTGGTAACTCTGATTTATATTTTGTCATAGGAAAATGAGGAATGCTTTTTGGTTTCTTGGTCAAAAGTCAGTTTGCTTTAAACTGAGTTAAATATTCTCCAAGTACAAGAAACCTCACAAAACTATCAGAATATTCTCTAGTTGCATGCATGCTAATTCAAAGCTGTTGGACATTTTGCACAGCCGCACACCAGTTTATAGTCCGACAAATGCACAAAAGTTACACGCCAAATCGATCCACCATGCACACTCGTACAAGGTAAATATTTTCCGCAGCAGAATTTCTGGAAAAAAATATTCTGCTTAGTTAATACAGATTAGAATCCAAAGTGGAAGCAATCAGCTTCTGTATCTGATTCTACATAACTATACATTATTTAGCTTTCTACCAAGCACTGTTTAAAAAGGTTACAAAATAAACTGGATTAGTATTTCCAGCACACCTATGAACACAACTTCTAATTCTTTTTTTCCTTTGGATAATGCATACCATTATTTTTAAAAGGAGTCCAAATAATTTAATTTTCTTGGTACTCTAATGTTAATGAAACTATTATTTATATTAAGTATTTAAATCAACCACGAATAGTAGAAACAGTCTCTATTCTGTTGCTAATTGAGATATATTATACATATAGCTAGGCTTAAGACATAATGGATTCTGGTCAGTTTTTGTTGATGAAGATGTCATGCTAAGCTTGAGCGTCTTCAAAGGAAAGACTTTTTTCTTTATATTTATCCCTGAACAATGGTGATCACACTGCTATATCTCTTTTGGCACAAAACGGCTTTTTCTGACACTAACAATGTTATCTCCATTAGATTAAAACACCACCATTCTTTGTACTGTGATTCTCATGTTAGTAATCTGCTACATACAGGTTAGGAAATTGAAAAATCTTAACTGACTTTCTTTATAGTACTTCTTTCTGGGACATCAGTTTGATCCTGTATTTTTTTTTAAATTCTACACACGCACACACACACACTATATTCTTTTATCACTGGGATAGCTTACAAATAAATTATACCATTCTTCCAAACTTTTCAGGTTAGCTATATGTCTTATAAACTTATAATGGAAATATATTCTTAAATGTTAGCAAGAATCTAATGACATCTTACTAAATGAACAGCAAAATGATTAGCTTTTGTCATCTCTACTTAATGCACTGAAAAGTCTTTGATAATGCTTGGCTTGCACAACTGTTTATATGACTGTTTTATAAACAGAGAAAAATAAACTAATTTAAGCCTTTATCGTAGGTGTTTTCTGACTTATAGCAATTGTTTATTGTAAATGAGAAATGACCTTGTCACACTAGGGGGCAGTAATCAGCTCCAGCCCAAACATCCAAACAGTATGAAGTATAATATATCTAAAGATGTTGCACAGCCTATTTAATAATGACTGTTTTGAAACTGTTAGAAGTTTACACCATAATACATATTATAAAGTCAAATGGTTTCAATGAAATAATTAAACTGAAAATGGGATACACAAAATTCCTTGGTTTTCTCATTGATTCAGTTTATATCATACCTACACTAGACAGTAAACACACTACCTCACCAATGTAAAGATAAAAAAAACATTCAATTCCTCAGATGTTATTCTTCACTTCACCCAAAATCCATTCCATTATCAGAAAAGCAAGACAGCAGCAGTGTGTTTTCTACTGTAATCCCCTTTCCAAATGCTTTTGTGTAACTGTATTTTAAGAGAAAAACTCTAAACTGCTTCTTAGTTAAGAGAAGTTCCACTTCAGCAACCAGACAAGATTCCCTTAGAAATTTCCATCAGTCAACTATGTGAATCCACAACATTGGCCTGGATAGGTTTTTTATTCCAATAGTAAGCATGCTTTATTAATTTTTTATTGTAGTACTGTATACTTGCATTAACTCTATTGCAAACCAGTAGTGTGCTTTTTCTTTCCTTTTATGAGGATATGCGTTTAGATTAGGAATGCTCTAAGGCCCAACCACCTTAATGACTTAACTGCTATTCTGAGTTACACATAACATGCTTGGAAAGCTGCAGCCTTTAATTCTGTTTTTCACTATAAAGTTAATGGATTGGAAAACAGTGTGTCTCTTAACTAAGAAGTATTTAATAGAAATCTAAATCTGTTTTAAAGCAAAAAATTGTCAATAACCTAGATTGTGGATTAGAATTAGTGTTATAACATCTCTGTGAGAAATGGGGCACCATCTGAAGATTCAGGCATCTGTTTTCAGTACAACAGTATTTCTGAATTGTATGCACTGGTCTATTTACAATTATAAATTAGAATACTCCAAGGATGCTAAAGAGGGTTTTTGTAAATATAGCTATAAAGCACAAATGGATTGGAAATTTCTTACAATGTTTAATGTGCACACATCACACCATTTTAAGATATTGATTATGACATTTAAGGTTTTTTTTACAATTTCTAGTGAAGCTTTAACTCTATATAGATATATCAAATATTGATTTAATTATGCATTATGTATATTATTAATTATACTATTTACAATTTCTGTACATCTGCAAGGTAGATCTAGATCAAGTTTAACCCTTAACATGTGAATCCATTCATAAAACACTGAGATTGTGGTTACATGGTTAATATAATTTCACAGATGGTAATCAAACAGCACAGTATTGTTTAATTCTTAACTCTTGTATTAGATTTTGGCAATAACTTACGCAACATTTTTTCCAAAATGTTTGCTAATATTGCAGTAATAACCAAAATACCTGTTTCCTCATCACAAATGGAATTTAGTATATTAGTTAGTAAAATATGATTAAATATCAATCCAACACAACGTCTTCTTTTATTTCTTGGCCAGTTTATTTGCATGTCATTTTGAGATCAATGCATTATCTTCTGTTTCTTTCTTGGTGCTGAACTGTTTTGCAATACCCCGTGGTCTACAGTACTGTAAACACATCTTCTTTGATGTTCCTGCTAACATCCTGGCAATAAAGCAATGCAATTACAAATGAGCTAATTAACTAAATTGTTGATGGAGCATGAACAGTTCATTCACCCTGTTAGTTGCACCATGACAACAAGGGATTCTCAAATTGTGAAGTTACTCATCTATACAAACTGCCTACAACCCATACCAGAGAAAGAGAACAAGAATGAACAATCCAGATGCCTCTGTCACTAAGCTGTTGCAGTTGTACATTGATTTTAATTTCACTGTCCATTTTCAGAACAGTGGGCAATTTTAAATTCGTACTTTCATTCATATACTTAAATCATTAAAGTTTGCCATTAGGATTCATTTTATTTATTAAGCTGCAAATCAAATGGATAATTTATGAAATTTTGGAGAAAGGTTTATTTTTTTCAATAATCAAATTCTGAACAAGTTGGATGGTTAGAACACACAAGATATACAAAACAGATTGTATATTGTGTAATGGAACATCACTGGACCATTAGCAATTATAAGATGTTCTTTGCATGTGGGACAACTAATGCAAACTTGAATGCAGAAATAATCTGAATGACTGGTAAACTTACTTCAAAAACTGTCCAAAATCTTCACAAATACTTTCACATCCAGGCCATTTACAGACACCATGGCCGTAGAGAGGATGACTGGCCCCAGTTTCCTCATGTGATGAGCTGCAGCAGGATAAAACGGTGTCAGATTAATCTCAAAAGCCATAATCGTTGGAGGCTGCTAGCGCCTGTCAGGTTACGATCAGTGACAAATGGGTCAAAACAGGTCAATTGAGCTCAGAACAGTCAGGAAAAATTAATCATTCTATTGAATAGTACAACTGCCAAGGCTGTATGATGTTCCAATTAGGAAAGAAAGAGAGCCAAAGATGGCTGTTAATAAAGAGTGAAAGAAAATGGGATGACTGCATAACACTGCCTGATTATTTAGCCAGGTGACACTGATTTAAGATTTTTCACATCAAAATGCTGAATACAGTCATCACAGCAGAAACACAATAATTTTAACCTTCACTCTACATAAAATTCAACTCTGGGAGTACGATAAGAGTATATTCACTTGATATAGGCTATTTTAAGAAGCTGTGACATATTGAATTGTATGTGATAATAATGAGGACACTCACTATGCAAAAACATTAACCGAACATAACTTAAAATTATATTTTATTTTTCCATACAATCTCATAGTTGAAATTTATGTATTAGCAAGTGCAGCAAAGTAATTATTTTCACAAGTGTTTAATGAGCAGACATTGTGTTAAGCTATTTCCTTTATTGTGTAAATATGAACTGCTGCTGAAAAGCAATCAGACATAATTTTTTGACTGGGCATTGTATGTTGCATTGTTAAATGAGGACACTTTAGTGGTTAATTAGGAATGTCAAAATCTAAACATTCGAAAATAAAAACCTCATATTTGCCTTAATTTTTCACTGATAGTCAATGAATGCTATTAAAATATTGTATATTACCTATTTGCTTCAATGGAATAGGCCTGCGATTTCCCTCCTGTGTGCACACACGTCAGCTGTACACAACTGATTCCGTTTATGGAAGTGATTTTTTTCCCCGTGTGTGAAGTGTAAGGAAATGAGGTTGCTATACTTTATGAAAGCATATGCGACATATTAATGGTGTCTTAGGTGATGTTTGATGAACAGAATGAAAAGACAGCAATGAATAATCAACATTTTCCCACATTTGTAAAATTTGCAAACCAACAGCTTTTGTTGAAATCCCAATTTACTTTTTTAAACCACTTAGATTTCTCACAGCAAAACAGTCATTTAAAAAAAGATTTCCCATTGTTTCAGTGGCAGCCACATCAATGCAGAGGAGCAAATCAGTCTTCAATACAGACACTGCAGAACTGAAGGGATGGCTGGGTGTCTACTTGCAGCCTTCTACAATTTTTTAAAAAATTCATTAACTCTTTCTGCACTTATCGACAAGTTGTATTCTTAAGCACATCAAGTCATATCTATCAAATATCTGTGATTCTAGATTCATTGTTTGATTCTAGACCATCAGGTCAAAAGTTGTGTATCAATATTTAGATTTGCTGGTTCAAACAGAATGAAAACTTGACATTTGTAAGAGGTTTCAGCCAACTGGTGGGTCTTTTTTTGCTAGTACCATTCAGGGCACTGAAGAAAGAGTAAACAGATATCTTTTTCTTTAGTAAAAAGCAGAATATATTCAACAGATAAGTAAGAGATTGATTAGAGAAACAAAACAAAGGGACAAAAATGTCAATTTTTACATTTGTTTTATTTTCATAATAATTAGATAGCTTTAATATTGTAATAAATTCTTTCCAAATATAAACTTGCAAAAACATATCTAGTGCTGCTAATAATAATTTCATACTTGGATGCAACTTTGGAGAAAATCCTATTCAACTCAGTTGTTGGCAGTTTTATCGGAGTACTACCACTTCAAACTACCACGTATGTTTGAGATTTGTTTAAAGGAAGTTTATTGTAGTCTAAAATGAGATCTAGAGATCATTTACAATTGCTGTTTTGATGCACAGGAGAAACAGGTAATGAGTTTTGATTCTGTTAGAGATGTTCTATCACTTTACAATTTATGGGGATTGTTGTTCAAGAATGAATGATTTTCTACGTCAATAAAATTGTGTTCTTTTTCAAAAGAATTTTATGATTAAGAGTTAGGGCGTTTCTTTGTTCCTTCAAGCTTAACACATTTGTATGGAGCGTTTGAGCTAAAAAAAAAAAGCTGTTTAATGGATTGATAATGCATTTTGCATGAAATCCTTTACCTGAGGGATATACAGAGGTACTATTTCAATTCAAAAATTCATACCAACTGCAAAAGCAAACCAACTCTTACGCCAGTGATTTTATGTACATGTACAGTGCCATGCAAAAGTTTGGGCACCCTTGGTCAAAATTTCTGTTACTGTGAATATTTAAGTGAGTAGAAGATGAACTGATCGCCAACAATCATAAAATTAAAGATGAAACATTCTTTTCACATTTTAAGCAAGATTTGTGTATTATTTTTGTTTTGTACAATTTTACAGTGAAAGAAAGGAAAGGAGTAGCATGCAAAAGTTCCCCAAGAGATTTGAGCCCTCAGGTAACTTTTACCAAGGTCTCAGACTTAATTAGCTTGTTAGGGCTATGGCTTGTTCACAGTCATTATTAGGAAAGGACAGATGATGCAAATTTCAAAGCTTTATAAATACCCTGACTCCTCAAACCTTGTCCCAACAATCAACAGCCATGGGCTCCTCTAAGCAGCTGCCTAGCTCTCTGAAAATTAAAATAAATGATGCCCACAAAGCAGGAGAAGGCTATGAGAAGATAGCAAAGCATTTTCAGGTAGCCGTTTCCTCAGTTCATAATGTAATTAAGAAATGGCAGTTAACAGGAATGGTGGAGATCAAGTTGAGGTCTGGAAGACTAAGAAAACTTTCTGAGAGAACTGCTCATAGGATTGCTAGAATGGCAAATCAAAAACCCCGTTTGACTGCAAAAGACCTTCAGGAATATTTAGCAGACTCTGGAGAGGTGGTGCACTGTTCTACTGTGAAGCGACACCTGCACAAATATGACCTTCATGGAAGAGTCATCTGAAGAAAACCTTTCCTGTGGCCTCACCACAAAATTCAGCATCAGAAGTTTGCAAAGGAACATCTAAACAAGCCTGATGCATTTTGGAAACAAGTCCGGTGGACTGATAAAGTTAAAATTGAACTTTATGGCCGCAATGAGCAAAGGTATGTTTGGAGAAAAAAGGGTGCAGAATTTCATGAAAAGAACACCTCTCCAACTGTTAAGCACGGGGGTGGATCAATCATGCCTGGGGCTTGTGTTGCAGCCAATGGCATGGGGAACATTTCACTGGTAGAGGGAAGAATGAATTCAATTAAATACCAGCAAATTCTGGAAGCAAACATCACACTGTCTGTAAGAAAGCTGAAGATGAAAAGAGGATGGCTTCTACAACAGGATAATGATCCTAAACACACCTCAAAATCCACAATGGACTACCTCAAGAGGCGCAAGCTGAAGGTTTTTCCATGGCCCTCACAATCCCCTGACCTAAACATCATTGAAAATCTGTGGATAGACCTCAAAAGAGCAGTGCATGCAAGACAGCCCAAGAATCTCACAGAACTAGAAGCCTTTTGCAGTGAAGAATGGGCGAAAAACCCCAAACAAGAACTGAAAGACTCTTAGCTGGCTACAGAAAGCGTTTACAAGCTGTGATACTTGCCAAAGGGGGTCTTACTAAATACTGACCATGCAGGGTGCCCAAACATTTGCTTCGGGCCCCTTTTCCTTTTTTGTTATTTTGAAACTGTATAAGATGGAAATAGAAAAGTAATCTTGCTTAAAATATTAAAGAAATATGTCATCTTTAACTTAATGCCTTTTGGAAATCTGGTCATCTTTTACTCGCTTAGCTATTCACAGTAACAGAAATTTTGACCAGGAGTGCCCAAACTTTTGCATGCCACTGTACCACTTCAAAACAAAAGGCCAGAATCCTTATACCACTTTTTTATAATCTAAGGCTAACATTTTTTTCTAAAGTGCTTTACAATTAATTGCTTATGGATATAGCTCAGTGGTGTCTTGCAACAGTTGCAATATAGTCAACTTTTCTAAAGCAAAGCTTCCTACATATGACAATTTGACAATAACTGATCCTCTATTTTAATGTTGTTTGGGCAATGCATTTTGGTCAGGACACCAAGGGAACCCTCGGCTCTCCTGTGAATAATATGTTGGGATCTTTAACATTCTCTTCAGAAGGCAGTGGTATCTCAGTCTGACACTATCAAAATGCAGCTCTTCCAGAAGAACAACATTCGCTCAGTATTACAAAATAGCCAAAATAGGTTATGGACTCAGATTCCTCAGTTTGATCTTGAGCATACAACAATCTTCAATGAATGGAGTACTACCACTAAGGCACAGGTGACACTCACTCACATATTTTTTAAAAAAGTGTCTTCAATTATTTTAAAGTGTAAACTATCTGCATTAGATGAATAACTAACATTAATATCTTCCATAGGATATAGAATCATGTTGATTAGGTCTAAACAAAAACTGAAGGACTTAGATTTTAGATGTACAATTTGATGGAAGAAATTATAGACACACTTGAATAAAAACCTGCTCTTCAAAGACTAAAAGTGTGGCAGAGGACCTATGTTAAGTAGATAGAACAGATTAGAACAGTTGAGAACAGTTGAGAACAGATTAAAATTCTGTTATACCATATTCTGATTATGTCAACTTGTACAAAAGGTAAAGCAGAGATTCTCATTGCCTTCACTCACTTCCCCAAATGGACTAGTAAACACCAATCAAAGTCACCTTCAAGCTTTGTGACACATCAGTTCATCTAAAGAGAATTCACTCTTATGAACCTGGATTGGCAGATTAAACATCAATGCTTTCTCTTAAACACAGAGATTCTGCAGATCCTGGAAATGCTTTCTCCTTCTGGCCACCAATTGTCTACATGAAATGATAAAATTACGAACATCAGAATGATTACATGCATAACTAGTAGCCCAGTTTTGGGAATTCTCTGTTTAAGCTCATCGTACCACAGAATTCACAAAGAAGTTATTTCTTCTGATTCTATTCAATCATGTCATTCATTTTGATTCCTTTGCAGATTAAACCTGAAGAACCTGTAAATCTACTGTACAACTGGAAGCTACTTCAATGGTAGCTATCTTATTAGGGAAGATAATTTGTTGATGTTGTGGAAACAAACTGGAAGTTTCCTAATCCTGGGGGAAAAAAAACCTCATCTGTACTTGGCAACCATCCCAAACTCCCATCCTCGCCCACCATTCTATACCGGCTCGTCACTTCCAATCTCCATCTTCATCTTCCCCAAATTAAATAAGAGAAACAATAGTCAAACGTGGAAACATGAAACATAGACCTTGTATTTGTAATGGTATCTTGTTGGCATAATGGATGAAAGCATTAATATTAATACAATGGTGATCACTTTGAAGTGCCTTAATACAATGATGAGACACCAGACTGTTGATTTATGTTGCTGCAAGAATAACAAGCAAAGCCAAAGTGTATCAGCCAGAGGAGAGATGAGCACAGGGGTTCCCAACCTTGACCCCTATCATTAACTGAGGGGTCAGTGTATCCCAGGTTGGGAACACCAGGTAAAGCGAATACTGCATGGTTTCTGATCACTGGCAAAAAGCAAATGTATACTGGAACATGAATCAATGGACGTCCATTCTCTTCATGCTGTAGAATAAAGCTAAAGATGATTAGTTGACAGAGAGGAAGGCAGGAAATAAATATAATGGGCAAGAAAATGTGGTTATAATGGCAGCAAAATAACAATGATTGTGTGATCAGGATTCCAGCACATTGTTGATGTGGTCAATTGTGGAGTGTTTCACAGAGAAGGCACAGCATTAAAATCAAAAATAAATCAGAGAATTGATTAAAGTTACCCAATTTATGAACTATTTTAAATTGATGGTTTCCTTAAAAATCACACATACAGTTTTAAGAGATCTAAATGAGACTTGTTAAGGTGTACTGAACTGTAACTGCTATTTAGCAAAATCATATGATTTATAGTAGCCTTCGACAAAAAGTTCTAAATATTATTCACTTTTCAATCACTATTTTTTCCCAAAACAGCTCAATATATTTTAGCTCCTACTTTAATTTTCTGTCTACATTTCAATTATAGTTTTGTATTCCAAAAATTTGGGTGGCAACATCTCTACCAAATGAGGGGTAAGGTGCTCCTTCCCTCTGCTAGCCTGCAGGTCACCCCTTAACAAGGAGTAGCACCTGCTTAGCCCCTTTGGTCAGGGTCATATCACAAGTCCTGGTTATGCAACCACTGATGCCAGGCAGACAATTTCTGAAGAGTATTGATAATGGCTGGGATCACCTCTCTTGTAAAGACACTGCCTCGAAGAAGGCAATGGCAAACCACTTCTGAATAAAACTTTGCCAAGATCATGGTCATGGAAAAACCATGATCGCCCATGTCATACAACAGGACACCTAACAAATAAACGATTCCATAAATACTTAAAACACTAAGTTAAAAACAGAGTTTTCTTTTCTGCTACATTGTGTGTATAGAAATTGTGTTTATTTGCTCATGGATGTGAAGTATCCTACATGATCAAACATCCGCAAAAGAAAGCTGACTTTGGCAGGCTTGATGTCATTAGATCTCAGTGCATGGTTTTCTTTCAGGTCACCACTAGGCACCAGAGTATATACTTACTAGCACATTACTTCAAAAAATGTGGCATGGTAGTGTAGTGGTTATCACAATGCTTTACAGTACCAGCGACCCAGGTTCAATTCCCAACACTGCCCGTAAGGAGTTTGTACATTCCCCTGTGACCATGTGCGTTTCTGCCGGGTGCTCTGATTTTGTCTCATAGTCCATAGACATACCAATTAGTAGGTTAATTCGTCATTGTAAATTGTCCATGATTAGGCTATGGTTAACTCGGTGGTTGCTAGGTGGCATGGCTCGAAGGGCCAGAAGGGCCTACTCCACGGTGTATCTCAATCAATTAATCAATAAATAACAAATTTGTGGAGCTACAAAGAGGTTGACTCAGTTACTTCACACAAAAATGGCAAATAAGCTTCAATGCAATTGGCACATGGAATTGTAAACGCAAGAAGAATATTATTTCAATTTGTTTGTGATAAGGTGATGCTCTTTCAAAAATCTTGGTGCAGAATGACTTCAACAAAGAAATCACAATTCTATAAGCAAGAACAAATTAAGTAATAAATAATTTGAAGAGGGAGAAATTATAATCTGGCCTTAGAGTGACATCTCAGTCTATTATTGAAAAGTTTGTTAATTTCGGGAGGAATGAACAGCAACGTTGTAAACAGTGAAAACCAAAAAGGAGTGTTTAGAGCAGATGTGAGAACAAAACGTATCTTGTGATTATAATTGACTCCAAACAGTTACACACATAAGTAACATTGAAGCTATAAACATTGCCTCACTACTTTCTTATTTGTTATTTTGCACTACTTATTTTAACTTAACTATTATATATAATAAATAAAATTATTGTAACTCAGTTTTTAATATTTATCATGTATCTCATTGTACTACTGCTGTAAAGTTAACAAATTTCAAAACATATGCCAGTGATATTAAACCTGACTCTGATTCTGAACATGTATGATTACCACTGATTGGGCAAGTAAGGAAACAAGACAGCCAACTTATTGAAAAGTTTGTGATTGCTAGGTTTTAGATATACAGTTCTTATATGCAAATTAAGCTTGTTAATACATCTTTGGTTTTTACCTGTCTCTTCTTGATGTGAGGACTGAAGTCTGTCCATTCATTAACGAATGATGAGTTATAGGTGGTGATGCTTTGGATGTGGTAGTGGAGGTAGTAGAGGAAGAATTATTGGCGGAGAGATCCAGCCCGCCATGCTTCAAAACGCCATCTTCCATATTATGCACGCCGGTCACCTCTTTCCAGAGCTGTTGAATCTCTGCAGGGCTTAATCCTGCAAAATCATGCACAAATATTTCTCAGAAATGAATGGATAAGGACTACAGTAACATATATGAATTTTGATTGAAGTCAAATCTCTACCAGTTTTATATTTTTATGACAAATATATAAATATTTACATGAACTAATATATATTACTCTGTAAATGTCATTCACTGTGCCCTCAGCAAGCTGCTACAATAAAGCCATATACGCTCTTTAGCTTCATGGCAGGGTCTATGAGTTAATATCATCGTTGTTTCGGCTGCTTAAAGGTAAAAATTATGGATTGCTTAGTAGTCTAAGTTGATATTTTAGCCTCAGTTGGATTCCAAACCACTCACCCTATTTTATGTCTTTCCTGAAATTTCACTAATGCTATAATCCAAAGGCATCACAATGAGTTTTATTACTAAGATGTTAAGGCCATGTAAGGGAAATGTGAAAGAATTACGGAGTTGTTTTGGTTTAAATAAAAGTGAAAATCCTTTTTGTGTTTGTGTTGTGTAATTTACTCCAACCAATTTTCTTCGCTGTTCTCCCCATAAAATGTATCCGACTGATTGCAGAAACAGGGAAAAAACATAATTTAAACAATAATTTGCATCTAAAGTAGCAAAATGCCCCACATGTTCACAAGGGAAAAAAAAATAAAGAGGGAATAAATTGTGAGCCATAACTGACAACATGTTCACTTCAATAAGCTTAAAGAAGCTTTCAAAGTAGAGAGGCGAAAGAATAGCAGGTGGTTTAGAGGGAGTACTCCAGAGAGTGGGACTGAATGTAAAAGCTCTACTATACACAGTTAAGCAAATGGGAAGAAATGTTCAGTCAAAACACTAAAGGGCAGCTGAGGCAACGGAAGGCAACACAGTGTCAAAAATAAAGAATAAGACATTTGAATGGTTTATAGACAGGGGGAAGGTTTGAAGTTGAATTAATCAGGCAAGTGTTAGCTTATGCAGACGGTGAAATTGATGACAGCAGGCATGACCTGTTGTCTTAAATAGGGTGCGGGTAAATGTTGAAACTCTTTGAGGGAAGACGATAAAAATTCATGTAAAAACCTATGATAAATACCATACAACATCCCTGGAATGAATTCCAGTGGCAGAATCGAACATACAGTAACTATTACATAATACCTATGGATGTATTTCCAGATAAGCATTGTTTATGGAGAAGGTGAGGAAGGGGGTAAGTTATTAAAATTGATTTTATTCCCCCCCCATTAAAATAAATCTCATTCTTCCAAAGAAATTATCATGGAGTTCAAGGCAATTTGAATGAATTACATCAAGTACATAAAGAATGCATTTGATGCTGATCTTAATTATGCAGATGATGTTGTAAAAGGCAGCATATAAACTGGTGGTGGGCAGTGCCATCTTGTTAGACTTCGTGTTCTGGAGGACAGAAGCAGGCTGCTACAGGAAGCCAACAGAGATGATACAGAGATTTTTGAAGTTAATGAGAGATCTTCTTCTCATTCCCTAGTTCACCTCTCGTGCTGCAATTTCTGCTAATTTACAAGATGCAGTTACTTAGTTTACCTCTCCCTTTCCCCTCACCAAGAACGTAACCAATTCAGACCTCGAAGGCTGAACAAAACGGCAATGAATGCAAAGTCACGTTCTTTGTCATTCTGATGCTCTCAGCCACCAGATCAGACACTGGCAGTCCATGTACAGCAGCAGAAGGTTTACATACAGGAAGAATTTTCATCTGGTAGGTCTTCAAGTACATAGCAAGGTTGCAAACCAATGCCTGATTCAGATAAATTAGCTGATGTCTGCAATGAGGCTGTCCACAAATGATGGACATACACATCAACATCCATGAATGTCAAACAACATATGCTCCAAACTTACACACTGTCTTCAGTGAAGCCCAGTCTTCATCCTTCTCAATTCTCATTCAGCATTAAGGCCGAAGCATCTGTTTCTATCACAACTCAGGCAGAATCTATCCAAGTCTAAGCCTGCCTATCGAACTAGGCTTGTTGTGGTATAATCTGGGGTGAGATTTATGCCAGCATAGGGTGAGACTTCAGTGTTCAAAAAGCCTTTGATAGTGCCAAGATACTCTTGTAATTTCTGCCAACAGAGTACAATAATCACAGAGGTAACACCTGGGAAAAATACGGGAATAGCTCTGTCCTTCCTTCAACCACTGACACTGGAACAGATTTGTAGCCAGCCAGACAGCCTAGTCTGCTTTCACTAATGGTGAGACAGAGCAGTCCAATTCCAGGTCAGTTAGGCCCAAAGTTGCTAAAGGCTGTTTCCGTCCATCTGCAGCCTCCCCTACTGAAAGGAAGTGGCATTCCTCCAAGAAATGCTCAGAAGGGACTGCACAGTGTGATTAGTCAACAGTTCCATTGTTTTAGTATTGACTGTAGTTTGATATATATGGCCTGGCATGTTGATTTGTTAGTTTAATGATTAGGCCACAAGAGTGACAAAGCTACAGCCTCAGTGCTTCTCTGAACCATGTGATTGTTTGCGGCGTTTACACCTTCTTCTACATTAGTGGTCACCAACCTTTTTAAGCCCAAGATCCACTATCTCGGCCTTAGTGAAAGGTGAGATCGACCCCAGATCGATTAGTTACACACATGCGCACCGGGCAGAAAAGACTGGAAGTAAAACCCCGCAACCCGGAAGTAGAAATAATGTATAAACACGCGGTACCCACCCTTTTTTGAACGACGGTGGGGGGGTGTTAAACACGACGGGAATACAACAATACTTGAAGGGTGCCCAGTCTATTCCGCAATTTAGTTTTCGCAGCTCTCAGCATTTAGCTGCTGACCCGCGCTGCTCATGTTTTTTCCGCTGAGAAAACTCAACAGGTTTGTCTTTAAGTGCGGGGTGCTTGGACTCAGGTACCGAAGCAGTTTTGAGGGCTTCATTGCCTCATTAGACAGCCTCCCACCCGCCGCCTTGGCCAGGTACAGCTGGTCGTGGGTGGGGTGAGAGAACAAGGTCAGGGCCGGAGGTCCCCGTACGGGGGGCCATGGCGGTCACAGTCTGGAGTGAATGACCGACCGAGTGAGGAGAGCAAAAGGCCTGCGCCCGCCCCCCTTGTAGGGTCTATTGGCCGACAAAAGTTTGTTTCAGTAGATCGCAGCACAGTAGCTGCTCTACTACTTACGAAAACCTGAGCCCAAATTAGGTTGGCTGCGAATATTTTAGCACTGGGTTCCCCACGAACATTCGGTGTGTTAAACAAGTTTAGAGGCAGTGCCCGTCTGTCCGCGCTCCAGGCCGGTAGCAACGGCACAGTTAGGCGACTGATGACCTCGTGTGGGTTCAAGTTCAACCATGGGCTGACAGGGAATGAGGAAAGTTGCAGCTGACCAATCATTTCCTCGCGGCCCGGTGGTTGGGGACCACTGAAGTACACTGTGTAGTGCGTGGCGGGGGAGCTACACGCATGCGCACTGGGCAGAAAGAACAGAACTAAAACCCTGCAACCCGGAAAGAATCTCTCAACAGTATTTGTGTATTTATTTTTCATTTTTTTTCGGGACCTACTGGGAAAGTCTCAAAGATCGACCAGTCGATCGCGATCGAAGGGTTGGTGACCACTATTCAACATGGTTTCCTCTGCGTGATCTCCTTCATCCCAAAAACCTACAGGTTGATGAGTAAATTATCCACTACGAGTGCACCTGGCATTATATCTGTGGAGGAGCTGATAGGAGAGTGAAGATTATAAAGTAGGATTGGAGAAAGGTTAGTATAATTGCGACCTGAACATCAGCATGAATTGATAGGCCAAAGAACCTGTTTCATGCTATATGACTCTATAACTTTGTACATAATCAGCGCTCAGCAAGTTCAACAAACAAGCTCTCATCACCAAACATGCAAGAAATTAAGGATACTTTTAAACCATGCAGTTAGTGGTGGGGTCCTTCCTGCCCTTCAAGCCTGGTTTCATTAAATGACTGTGCCTCCTCTGTAAACATACAGCCTGCCCAAAGACTGGACGGAGGACCACTCGAGAGAACCGGGTTAAGTAATAGGTGTAACACAACTGTCAACCATTAACCATGATCAAATTTCTGGCCAAACAATTCTGAAAAAAAATATTGCCCAATGATTCAAATTTTCCAATTTCCTGCTGTAAAATAAAATCAGTTATATTACGGGAAACAAGTTAATTTAAAAAAAGCTATGGACGGTGTGCAGCGTAAGCGGGTCATCAGTATACAGGTGTAATGTTTTTGGATCTCTAAGCAAGCAAATTCAAGGCTACCCTATGTCATTTTCAGGTATCTGCATCATCACTTACATCATCTTGACAGCAATGCACACTTAGGGAACTGAACACCAAAACATGCTCTGTATTTCTGCCCACCAAAGAACTATCAAATGGACAAATTCCTATGTAAATTAAGAATTGAACACTGCCTTCTTCATCATGCTACAACGTTAATGCAAATCAATTTGATCACCGCTTTTCTTTTGAAAATGTAAGATTATTAGGAATGATTTTTCAAGAGTAGAAGATAACTTCTACAGAGTTGCTGGTACTGTGGGATGTTACACTTCGGCAGACATAAGAAATTGGCTTGGTAACTGAATTGCTTGCACTATTATTGTACATCCAATTCTATTTATTGATTTTGCTTTCTCTTTCAAAATATTCTTTAGCCAGAACATAAAATCAGAAAATGAACCCATTTCTTTCTGATACATAAAAACACAAAATGCTGGCAGAACTCAGCAGGCCAGACAGCATCTATGGGAGGAGGTAGTGACGATGTTTCGGGCCAAAACCCTTCATCAGGAGTGATAAACTATTTTGTATTGTTGGCAAATTATTCACAGGTATTCAGTTTAATTTTCCTGTTAAATCATAGAGAATCACAGAATTTTCTGATTCCTGAAAGTTGGAAGTAACATTTCTATTAAGTGGAAAACACGTGAATGGGGCAATATTATTCTGATTCTTGTGATGGTTTAAAGAGATGCCTTGTAGAAACCGTCACTGTGGAAAAAAATATACTTTCATATAAATATGCTTTGAACCTTTCTTGAAAGCACCTTAAAATATTGCTCAGAATTTGCTGCAAGTTCATGGCATGGTACTTTGTCAACATGTGATAAATTATGACATTGTGAAATCTGTACTGTAACTTTTAATGGATTATTTTGTACCTTGTGGCAGAGATTGGACTGAAAGGGACGGCTGTCCAGGCTGGATAGTAATGAGTCCCTGACGTTGTAAGTTCATCAAATGCTGTTGTTGCTGGATTTGTTGCATTTGAAGAAGCTGCTGTTGGAAGACAATCTGCTGGGCTGCCAACTGCTGCTGTAAAAGACATACTTCTATTCGTAAAATATAAAGCAGAAACTAAACCCACAGACACAATAATTGTACCCTTTACATCTATTCAATTCAGCAAGACCCTCATCTCATAATTCTTGAAGAAAAACGTTCTTAGCTTAGAGGCAAAATTAAGTTTTATTTATTTGTATTACATGTCAGTACTGAAAATAATTTCCTCTTAATTTAATCATAAAATGCTGCTATCTTCTGCATTATACATCTGAAATCAGTTTTGTTCTCTGTGACTCTACCTTTTTTTTCCCTTTAATCCTTCAAAAACACTCTAGCTAATTAGTATCCTCTCAAGAACTCTCCACTTCTTTGAACTCCCTCCCACCTGATCTTTGCTCCCAAACTTTATCCTCTTGCAAACAACAGGCTCTTCAGTCTGAGTCCTACCAACCCCCATGCCAATCCGCAACATAGATCCCACCTATCTTTTCCCCAGCTCACCGCGACAGGTTTGAATTGAACCTCTGGCTGACAGCTCTGCCCCCTCTCCCCATGACCACCCCTTCCCCCACCAAACCCAGCCTCCATTCTGAATTCCAAATGGCATACTATTGAAATGAAGATGTGCAACACTTGTCTACTTGCGTCTGAGGCACCATGTAGCAACATCACTTTAGGATGGACTAGATTTTCTAAGACAAAGGTGGAGGAATTCATCCCCAGTCACTGTACTCACCGTCTGACACTGTTTAATAACAGTTACATATTGTATTCTCCTTTCAAAATTTTATTTCGAGTAATGTTACTGAAGCTGAGACACACAGCCTGTGATGCATTGCATCATGAGGACTACTGACGAAGGGCAAATTTCTATCTAAAAATGTTTTAGTGATGAACAGAGAATTGGTGGGGGAGGGGTGTAAAGGGAGAGGGGGGAAGAAATGCTTTGCCACCACTAATCACACCCAAGAGTGCTGGTCACAAGTTGACCTCAACTCTCACCCATTCAATTTCACTGGCGTCAGTGGGACCAAATTTGCAGAGGTGAGTATAAACTCAGGACAGATAGTGCAGCAAACAAAGACACATTTTTTCCCCTACGTGCTTTATGCCCAACCAACTTTGCTGTGGTTCAACACACACTGAACCACCAAGCCGACTTTTAAAATTTGCTTTCAGTCAGTCACCACAATGCTCAAGATTATTAACATAAAAAATAACTGTAAAGAGAAAAAAAGACCTTTCCACCCTAACTGCAACCTAATTACTCATTTTCACCATTTTAAATTTAAAAGATGCAGAATATTTCAGAATACAACAATGGAGTCTGTTCATTATAATACTAATTTCTGGAAGCACAGTATACACTGAGAGGAGCAATTAAGTGCAAAGACACGAATCTTGCTCAATTGTGCTTGACTTACATTCCTGTTCACGTGGCTGATCCACTAAAAGGGAAAGCAGGTATTTAGGATCACTCATAATTTAAAGTGGCATTGCTTTTATTAAAGAGTTGCCAATCTTTTTTTCCTTTTGAAACAGGAAGCGATACAGAGGGTTTGTCATGTCCATACGGTACACAAGTGACATAGACATCATTTCAGCACTTTTGTCATTAATACATTTATTAACATACATTTATTAATAAGCTAAAGAACCTTTGCCAAATGATGTTCATGAATATATTACAATTACATGTCAAGCACTAATATGTTAATACTGGACAACTATATCACAATTTAAAAAATTACCCTAAATATTTTGTCCAAATATTCACATTTTATTAAAATTAGGACAGTTAATTTCCATTACCAAAAAAAACCCTTCACGTGCTAAGGTCACCTATAACATTAAATTTATCCATGCCCATTGTATAAAATTTTCACAGCAGTAGATCTTTCAAGGCAATGCTGCTTTTGCAGCTGAATAAGTTTGGTCCTTAGTGGCCCATGAATGTGGTCTCAAGTGATCTATTAGTAAACTGGGATGTAGCCTTCATAGCATTGCCCTGTTAGCTTTCTTTTCTTCTCTTGTCGGAATACATTAAAACTGGGAATACATTCAAGGCAGAGAAGTGCCCTATTACAGGAAAGAGCCTAACTTCCAATTTTTTGAGGCATTACAAGACAAACTGGAGTACTTGGGACTCAGGAGGATATGAGAAGGCAGTCACACTTCAGAGGAAGACAAGCTGCTGTGGAAGACCTTTTGCTTTAGTTTGGGGAAAAGCAAAACTTCTGATGCACTCACTGGAAAACAGACTGCATAATGGAGCAAGTCATGTGGATGGCCCAAAGCCTCGGGAGAAATAAGGGAGCAATTTCTATTCCATATTTGATGGCTGCATGAAATTCTGTTCACAAATCCAAACAGAAACAATGCCTCGGGAGGTCAATGCTGCTTCCTGTGCGCTTGCATAATGTGTTTCTTGAAGATAATGTCCACGATACCCGCTGATCAATTTAACTACTTCAACATGTTTTGTTTGTATTATGTTTATATTTGATACAGTTTGCTGACAAGTGCTAGGTAGGCCAGGGAAACAGGCCTGTCAGGTTGATTTATGAGCACATCAAACTGTAACTTTCTGCTCGCCAGTCCAAACCTACAGAAGCAGTTCATTAATCAGGGACCTGTGACTTTGAAGTCTATACTCAACCTGGGTTTTTAACAGTAGGCTAAATTTGCATGCTCTCTGAGCTGTACCTCTGAGGAAAAACTGAGGCTCCCTCACCAACTCAGATTCTCTGTGACTACAAGATAATCAGTACTTTGTCCATCACACAGCTTGCTCTTTGTACACTGTGATTCATTAACGAACATTAAAAGACAGCAGCTTTGGATTATAACTCTCGAGTTCCACACTACAAAGAGAGGAACATGAGAGAACTACTGTCACAGTTATTAGACTCAGCAAAATCATGATAATGTACCTTTGACAACTGGAGCCTTGTTACAGAAAAATGTGATCCTATTCTTGCCTCTCTCCCGCCTCCTCTCACCCTAAACTATTATGTAGGCAGCCTACTTACTCAGTGCTTACCTCTTTTGATTGCTTGCCTGGGTGTTGCTGTTGCTGCTGTTGCTGTTGCTGTTGCTGTTGCTGCTGTTGTTGCTGCTGTTGTTGCTGCTGCTGCTGCTGCTGTTGTTGTTGTTGTTGTTGTTGTTGCTGCTGCTGCTGCTGTTGTTGTTGTTGTTGTTGTTGTTGCTGCTGCTGCTGCTGTTGCTGTAGCAACTGAAGATGCAACTGTTCCTGCTGCTTCTTATAGAATTCTTGCAGCTGTTGCTGAAAAATATAACACGGTTGTACAAAATGGTGCCAACATTTGACTGCATAAAAGAAACACAAGGTAAAGCAAAGTAAATTTAAGCACCTTTTTCCAGATAAATCCCATAGTTCATAGCAGAAAGTTAACTAATTTGTCATTCCATTTGACTGAGTGACACACTTTGAAATTTTCAAATGATATGACTGAGCAGATTCTGAAAATGGATTTGCAGGATTTTAATACACCAGAAACTTGTAATGCTGTTTATTTGATATCAAAGTCATATTTACATGTGCTACAAGAGCTCCTTAGTTGAACAAATGGAAAACAAAGCAACCTACAAAGTATCATGTACTTTAGTACTGACAATAAGAAATTACCTGTGATAGTTCTACATCAGAAACACACAAATTTAATAAATAGCATTTAAAATACAAATTCATAAAAAGTCACTCGCATTTTCATTGTTTTGTTTGTGTTATCTGTAATTACTGCAACATATTTTAAAGTACAAGGGAATATGAGTGTTAAAAAGTTTTTAAATTACTGATAAGTTTAGTGAAGTATCTGTCGAAGTTCATTAAAATATCTCATAATGTAGTACCATTACAAAGAATGTAACAGTGGGATTCAGGAAGCATTGTCTATTGTCAGAGGCAGGTGTGCTGAGGGTGTTCTCATACCTGCTGTAACATGACTGCTTGCTGCTGCTGAAGTAGAGCCTGAAGCTGCTGAGGGGACAGCACTTGCTGTTGAAGGATCTGCTGCATCTGTTGAGGGGTGATCACCTGGGGAGTCATCATGGCCACTGACACAGGCACCTGCTCCAGCAAGAGAGATTCAGAACATCAAGCCAAAACAACATCCTGCAACATGGTGCTTGGTTTTTTTTTCTCTCTCTCTCTCTGCTCTTGTGGCATTTGATGAAAGGAGAACAGCATTTTCAGAATGGTCTGATGCCCAGAATCAACCTGTGCAGAGACATGCTCCTACTAGATTCCCTGTGGCAATTACATTGTTTCCTATGTGCTGTTGCACTCAGTGAGCAACACCTTGCACCAGGAGATGCAGAAATGCAATGAGGTGGATTTTGAGATTTGAAGGCATAGCTTGTACTAACCAGCTCATAATCTGAAAAGCTTGTCAACCTGCCAAGTTATTCAACCTTTGAAAAAAAGCAATTACTTTCTACCTCACAAAGGCAAATACCTTCCAATATAAATAAAAAAAACTCATTGTAAACATTTTATTTTAAAAATTTACTCATAGCATATTAAGATACTAATGAATAATCCCATGTATGTTTTATTATCATTAAAAGCAATTTAATCAGATATAATTCAACAACTTTTTAGAATTTGAAGATTATTGTTCCACAGTAACTTGTCAAAGGCGACTTAAGTGCCATAAAAAACAAACACCTTTGCAAACACAGTACAAAATATCTGCAGTAAAATTTAATCTGGATATTAAGCACATGAACTGTACTTGACAGTTAGTTAATGAAATTATACCAGCTTTTCTCAAGATTAGTAGGAATGCATTCACTATGGCTGGTTTTGCTCAGGAACAATACAGGGTGTGTAAAGCTGACAAGTTACAACAAAGGATATGTGTCATATGCAGCCACGCTTTAAATAAATTAAAATCGTTTCTCTAAACAATTAGAATGCAACCGACTGAAGAAAATGTAACATCAAAATAAATCACCACATACAATAATTAGTTGCTCTGTGACATGTAAGAATTGTATGGTTAGAAAATAAAAGGATTTTTAAACTGTAGTGTTTGCGTTGAGGCTAATATTTAGTCAGAGTCATTGTGTTTTTTTATGAATTATCAGCAAATTATTTATGATAAATATTTCAGAATATTGTCAATTACATGCATAAAATATAATGCCAAAAGATATTCTATGGGGAAAAAAACACAAGGCACATGTGCATTTTTACCGTCTGTGTTCTGACCTGTGAAGCATATCATGCATCCTTTATACAGCTCATCTGATTTTCATTGCATTGAAATAAATAGAATGAAAATCAGAATGTCTTTATTACAAAGTAGGAGTAATGTGTTCCATTCAGATAGTAAAGACTGAATTCTAATAATACACTTTTGCAGCCCATTAAATTTAGTTAACTAAATTGTCCTTATTAAGTTTTTAAGTTGTTTTCTTCCTCGAGCTGTATGATGATTTAACCTGGATCATTATGAACACTTTCAATTGGCCACAATACACCAAGGACTGGAAGGAAACCTGTTAGTCCTTTTGCATCTGATCTTGGATTCAAATATTGCCTTGGCTAAGGCACAAGGAATGAGTTCATTTAAAATCTCCGGGGGGATTGGTGGCTAGAGTTTTAGAGAGAGGAGACATGAACGAAAGATTAGGTTCCATGAACGGGCAACGTGTTCAGGACAGTAAAGCTGGGGAAATATCACCGAAGAATCAAAAATAGAAAGAAAAGAACACCATACATATTTTGCAACTCCTCTTCAGAAAAGGAATATTTATTTGTTTTAAAATGCCACATGATATTTAAACAGGAGTTTTTAAGTTAGTAGGAAAGCAGTTACATGAGTGCACTGACTATATGATTTAATTCTCTCCGTCAATGATTATATTCAGCCCTGATACTCATGCAATATTATAGAACTGCTCAGAACACCAATGGATATATGACTCCTGGTCTAATTACTCTTAAAGTTGAATGGACTGAGCTATATAAACAGGAATTGTTAATTTGCATAAATGGACAAAGGACAGAATCGAAATGGATTTGTATCACGATTAATATTACTTATTCTTATCTACTGCAATCCTCCAAAAAAGAGTCAAATAGAGTGGATTCCAATTAATTAGACCATTGGTTAATTGGGGAAGCTGCTTATTTGGGAAAAAACTTAATGAAGAAAAGCTAATTGAGTAAATAACCAGGATTCCTTTCATTTATTCGGGACACTATGCCACTTAATTGGGACAGGAGACTGGTGCTGAAGTTTCCAAGTGGTATCAGTCACATGCACTTGTGTGGCTGTTAAACACTAAACCATGCCTAGAGCGAACAGTTTTTAAGTAGTGTCAATTGCATGTGTTTGCGTTCAGAGAAACAATGACTTTTGTCACGGATTGCTGGCAAGAAATAAGCAGCTTGCTATTTCGTAAATGTTTTACTCACTGCGGTTTCAAGCATTCAGGCTTGGAGATGCCAGAAACAGCCAGAAGTGAAAATGCAACGATTTCACTCCTCCAACAAGTTAGGAACTACAAAGAATTTGAAAGTATTGACAATCATCTTGAATGTTACAATTAAAGTGACACTAAGTGTCTGCGCTGATTTGGTCCATCTACATTCAATCAAAACAACATGACAGCATACACTAGATAAATCCCACTGTCACTGGATTTATTGAGTATGCCTGCAAGAAAATGAATCTCAGGGTTGTATATGGTGAATTATATGGTCTTTGTTAATAAATTTACTTTGAACTTTGAACTGTAGTATTATAGATTGTGTTCTAATTTGTTCTGTATTTCATATAAAAACTTAATTTGTTACTCAATTAAATGCTAGTATATCTCTTTTTATACATTTTTAATTACTTTCATGAAACTTTGGCTAATAGGGACAGCCGCTTAATTGGGCCAAAATGTATTGGTCCTGATTGTAGCCCAATTAACTAGAATCCACTATATACCAAGAATTTGCTAACATTTATAACTGATGACTGATACTTGACGAGAAATAGTGACAACAACGTTATGCCCCTGTTTCTTCATTATCACCAGTGACACCACAGACTTCATTTAAAATAGATTCCATAAGATAACTTGTACATGTCAGGTAATTCTTTCAACGGATGCTGCCCGACCTGCTGAGTTCATCCAGCGTTTTTGTACACCTTAATTAAGAATAAAATCTAGCTTTAAGGTTTAGATTTAGGAATGCTTACATTTCGCTTGGGATTTGGTCTCAGTTCATAAGAGTCTGAAAGTAAAAAAAAATCTTGCAACCTTCTCACATAATTCTCTGTCCTATTCTTTGGGTCGAGTAAATAAACAATTAAATCAGAAGTAAGCAATGTATGCACGTGATAGATGGTGAAGGTGTGTTTCATAATTCAAAGGAAGAACGTTGTTATCTGAGTGAGCTCTATATGTGAACAGACTTCCGGTGCAAGAAGCTGCCAATGAGTTGATCTCCTGACCTGCAGAGGCAGGGGAAGTCCAAATGAGCAGCACGCATCCTTAGCCTTTCACTGCTTCCTCAGTAAGCGGTAGCAGTGAAGTCAGTGATGGGATAGAAGGGAAGTGACAGTGCGGTGGAGGCTGTAATTATCTTTTGGAACTCAAAGGGTAGTTCCTCCTTGTCTCACAATATAATTATCTTTTTCAATTTAACTAAATGGCCCTCTCTGCCTCTGGAGCTGTTTCTGCCTAGAGGTAGAGCCAAAGCAAATTCCCGTCTCCGGCTCCAGTTAAACTTGCATAGGGGTCCAGTTGATATAATATGACCCTGATTAAAATGAGTCTGTGGGATTTTTGATCACTTCAGGTGGGAACTTCACACACCTGCAAACCTCGCAGGTTACATCCAGAACTGAGTGGATAGGTAGCTTGCTCATTTTTAACAGCTCACCTGTCAAGTTTCGACCAGGTGGCTTGGATTAAAAATCAAACCTCACTTGTTATATCAACATAATAAACACTCCATGAAAGAACCAAAAAAAAAATGACAGATCTTTCTAGTGGCTTTGAACACTCATAATGATTTCTGTATTAGATCATCTAAAGGCCATTTCCACCTGGAATAAATAAACTATTCATGCAATCCTGCCTTCAGTGCTGTTTATGCAACATAAAATGCTACACTGTACATGAAGAGGCCATAGCAAAACTTCAAAACCTTCTGTTGCTAATAAAGCTGCTCGGATTATTTTACACACATCCACACTTTAGGCCTTGACATGCCCTTGTTTTTCTTTTCTCTCAAAGCTAAAATTCTCCTCTTTGATTAGCTGAAACATTTGCATGGTCACTACACATTTTCCATTTTATAAGTCATTATGCATTAGCAGTCTTGATCGCCTAGCTTGACTAATCCTGATGAACTGAAATCACAGCTGAAGGTCAAACTACATCCCACTGCACATTCATATTCAAACAAATCTACACCATTGTTCATGGAGTCCTAAAACTTGGTGAATTAGAGCCAGCAAATTTTTGATCTGAACATTCAAACCACAGTCCCTGTCTGAAACTACATGTCAGACACATTTAGTGGACTGGCAAATGTTCATAGTTTAGCATTTGCATTGTAGCACTGAAAATGTTTAAAATAAGTGAATAAATTAATTAGTACATTTGGGATTCAAACACAAACATTGTGGGTACAGTTTCAATGATAAGAGTTGCTCCAGACAAGTACTGCTCAGATACTATCTGTGAATATGTTTTAATCTACTTTAATTATTGAACATTATTGATACAGCTGGCTGAAAATATTAATGTACATTTCTAGTTCATATCGCTAGCTTTGTATCACTTTCTAACTGCTCAGCATTGTTCCATCTTAGTTCCTTCAGAAAATGCATTTCTCAATTGCTTGTAAAAGAACACACAAATTGCTCGAAATAATGCTATTTCAACAAAATGTAAAACTGTCGCGATAAAGCTGACTCTCTGTGAAAGCCAAGTACTGTAAACATCGAATTTAAGCTTCTTTTGTTCTTTCACTGTCTTTCAGTAGATTGATGGATGATAATCATCTTAATTTCACTTGCTCTTCAAAACAAAAGCTACAGAAGGCAACACAAGACACCAGCCCATTCATTTTAAGACCTGCATAATGCTAATTCCAGCATTTATCTGCATGGTTTTCTGCCTGATGTATCAGAGCTGGGGAGATGAAAGCAGATAAGTAATTGCTCTCCTGGTTCTTATTCTTCACTGACAACCCATAAATTTAATTTTACACACACATTCATTTACATTTTCAAGTATATGACATGATAATTGCTGGAATATAACACTCCATTCCTGTGGATGCAGCTTCGAGCTGACTGACAAGTGTAGTGAATAGAGAGGAATAGAGGTTGAATTGCAGTAAATTTTACTTCTAAATATGATGCTAGAAAGGGCTAACAGTAATAAGCATTTTGAAAACAATCATACTGAAAACATTCACACATTAAAAAGAATAGCATTGCAACAACTATCACAATTTTTTTGGTGCCTTGGCTTTATTTCTGTACATTCCTGAACTACAGTATTGAAAGAAGCAGGTAAATTGATGCTAAATTTTCAGTCAGATTTTAGGAAATTAATATCAGCTGGAAAGTGAAAATATACCTTGTTGTAAACCTACCTTGCTTATGGAATATCTCTGTTGCTTTGTAAAGTACAAATTTAGCAATATTTTGTAATATTTCACTTCTAAAACAGCAGCTACAGTAAATGATTTTCTCAAATACTGCATTTTCTGTCCCATTTTTTCTGCCGGAGTGTATTTATCTTTCTAACAATATAAAAGACTACACACTGACTAGCTATTCTGTGGTTCCAAAGACAAGTTCAAGAATGGAACAAAGCGCTCCAAATTGGATCCTGATGAGAAAACATCACCAACTTCTCAGAAGAATTTCAGATCATTAAGATGCTCTTGCTGCGGTTGGAGTCACTGATGAGGCTCTCTAACTGACAGAGGTCAACTTCAATGGAGGCAGACAGGAAGAAAAGGGAAAACTGAGGTAGATTTACTGTGAACCTTGTACCAAGAGGCTCGGCAATTACTCTGTCTGAATACCGACGGCTAATAACAACGGATCAAAGATTGGATTGCTATCCTTGAAACCCTCTAGTCTGGTGGCTTGCATGTTTTTTTTCCCACCTACAATCCTGTTTTTTTTTACCTTGCAGTTCTGTTTGGAAAAACATCAGAAAGACAATACATCACAGTCAGAAATACACCACAACCCAGCTTGCTTTATATTTGCAACAAAAGCAATGAATAAAGCATTAAAGTAATTCAAGGACTCAACTGATCTGCGCAATATGTGCATAAAGCAATTTTTACAGTGTTTCAGCAATTTAAAACTCCTTGCCAGATTAGGATCACCTGCCAGCCTCCAGATGGCAAAAAACAATTGAAGACCCACCAATAACCATAGTCTTCTCTCTCAACATGAAAGTCAAGGTTGTTGGTCAATAAGAATTCATTTTCAAGTTTGCCTCCTCTAAATATTTGCTAAACTTCTGACAATAAATTAAGTTATAATTTGAGAAAAGGCTCACACTGGGCATGAATAAGCCAGGCCCTAAACTGAACCATACACTGTTATACACATCAATGTTATACATTACTGAAGAACGTTAAGCTTCAACCAAACGATTACTTCGAGGATATGAATAATGGATATCTCATAACTTGACAGATATCAACTACTTCCATAAAAAATTCTGGGTGTTTGTTTACTGAACAAATAATTTAAGGCATTTTCATTAACAGTACACACATTGGTCATTTCATAAAACATTTTAGTTCACAATCTGAAATAGTTAGATCTCTAATGACTAACCAAACCTATAAAAAAAAGTCAAACTGTTGAACTAAATAAATGTCAACTGTTTATTCATTGCCATAGATGCTGTCTGACCTGCTGATTTCCTCCAGCACTTTGTTAGTGTTGGTCCGGATTTGCAGCACCTGTTTGTGTTTATGTCCCTACAGTATAAAAAAGAGCTAATTCTCCATTTTTACAGCACTACATGAAGTAAACTTGTTTTGTTGTTTTTTTAATGTCATCGACCAATCACAATTCATCGTATATTATTGCTGTTTTATGGATTTTGACTCCATTTTTTATAGTATACCCGAAGACAGATAATGAGCTCCATTTTTCATACTTACCTAAACCATCACATTTTAGTGAGAACATGAGAACTGAATTTCAGCTCAATATGGCAGGTTCGCACATATCTCACTGTCCTTCACTATCACTTTATAGCAGCTAGTTTCACTCAGAGGTTTGTGATACTACAGGTAATGCGACGTCCATTAGGTCGTACTCTTCATAGTATGACACACAGTAAATTACAAGTACTTCAAGCAGCTCAGTGAATTACAGTTCATCACTTTCAAAAGGTTTTCCACTACAAAGCTAGATATATCAGATCTGGCAGTTAGAATCCAATTAACACTCTGGTCACAGTAATCAGATTCTACATGTAGAACTAGTATAATTCGTTTATTGCTCCCGTACATTTATACAGGTAAATTTTGTTACTGTTACTCCTGCATCTAACACAGTCAATTGACTGTAGGTTATAATTGAGGTTACATTGAACAACTCCAATGAAAACTCTGTTTCAACAATTCACATTACTTATAGGTATTGCTATCTGGAAAATGGTTTGTTTTCCAGAGATTTACTTCCACTTGACACCAGCTATATGCTATTAGATGGCTGAGAAAAGAATTTCAAGCAATTTGAACATCGTGTATCCTATTTACAAGAATCTGAGTTTTTCCGTAACCATCGACTGATTATAGGGTTTTCCAAAAAAAATCACCTGATTCAGACTTGTGCAATGTAACTGACATATTAAATGACATTTACTTGCTTACAGCAAGTACTTGTCAAAGCAAACCACTTACTGCAGCACTGTTTGTGATATTCAAGACAGAATTCAGTGGCATTTAAGATTTCTTGGTGCATGCTTCTTCCATTAAAATAGGAAGATATGAAACAGCTGTTGACAATACAGCCCATTGGGAATGAATCACATTATGATGAATTCAAAAAAAAACTGTCATTGGAATAGTTAAACCTAATCCTAACAAATAGATGAGGCTGTTTTTCGAAAAGTGATCAAAAACCCTGTTTGAATTAGAGGAAACTTTTAGCAGTGAAACGTTATGATTAAGCTGTAATTGTGAATTGTAAGTAATTAAGGGGTCATATCAACCTGACAGGAACCAGGTAGGTAGAGTGAAGATATGTAGAAAGGGCAGATAAAGTTGGACAAGTGACATATCTCCAAACACCTACAAGGATCCTTCTTTAATCTTAGCCACCTCTTTCGTACTTTAACCTAAAGTGGAGAGATTAATTCTTTGTAAATACATATCTGATTAGAAGGACATCCTCAAACCATGCTCGAATATGACCATACCCAGTGAACAGAAGCCATTTTACTCATCCCACCATGAAAAGGCAATGGGACGGAGACTCCGGACAAGAGACCATGAAAGGTCAGTTTTTCTTACTTTACCTTACAGCAGGAATGAGCAGGAATACTTTTCTAGGTCACAGAATTATATCTTAACCCTTCCCTTCAAGTCTCTTCCTTTCTGTGAGAAATCACTCACTTTATAGTGCTTATAAACAGAGATTACATAAGCAGAAATTTTACCATTAGCTGAACATAATTTTAATACATTTCTGTAATACACAATTCCAGTCTCCTTCCCTTTGTGTATTTAAGCAGATTTGAAAAATATAATTTTCTACTGGGATTCTAAGTTTAAACCATGGACTGTCGATTTATGGGAAAAAGTGAGTCAAGTATTAACATCAGTTTGTGCCTAAGAGAAATTAACTTCTAGCATACCACACGGTGTGGTTAATCACCACCTTAAAACCTATAGCTCACACAAGATGCTCTGTTAACAATGAATTGCATCATATGATTTCACAGAACATCAATAGATGTTCTATCAATACCTCATGCTATATCAGGGAACTTTTGGCTAGATGGCTCGATTTTCATTTTGTCAACACACTCTGTAGCCACTACTCCAATCCCCATAAAACTGTTTTGATCAGATTCATAAACACAAGAAATCCAAAGCAACACACACAGCAGGCTGGAGGACTCCGCAAGCCAGGCAGCATTTATAGAAAAGGCCAAAAACCTACCAACAGAATCACAGCTTAGAAACAGGCCCTTCGGCCCCAACAAGCCATGCCAACCAAGATGCCCACTTGTCCACATTTAGCCCATGTTCTTCTAACTTTTCTTATCCAGTACCTGTCTAGATACCTTTTAAATCTGTTAATAAAATATAACAACATTTGAAGGCGTATAAAAAACTTGCTCTACCATTTCAAAAACTTCATTTGGTCTGTTTGATAACAATAATGACGTTAGTCAAACTAATTTCTCATTCAAAAGCTAAAGTGCATTTCTAGACATAAAAATGGGCCAGGATTTCGAAGCAGTAACGATGTCAAGGAGACAATGGTCACCATTATTACAGCACGAAACTGATACTAAGTGTGGATTTCCCCACACAGTTTTACATAGAAATACCAAAGTTGTTATCAGTGATTCAGCAGTTCAATATAAACTGCACTGCTTGACATCTTTCTCTAGCACGATCAATGGCAATTACTGCACTAAGAAAAAAATTCTGGAATTTATGAACTAGGCTCAATGTAAAATATCCTGGAAGTATTATACTTATACTGAAAGGACAAAGTGAATTTTGAAATGCTGTACAGCCATAATTACTGCTTGCAAACTCTCTGGCTTTCAAATGGAATAATCTTATACTTGAGGATTACATTACCCTCGAACATTTCAAAGTATGATAGTTATAAATATTGAAAAAGTATTTTCCAAAATAATTCTGATAATTCAGCAGAAGATTCCTTCTTCTCCAGCCCTTTATCTTTCCCACCCACCTAGCTCCACCTACCGCCTTGTATATAGTCCTCCTTTCCCTCCCCCCACCTTTTTAATTCTGGTGTCTTCCCCCTTCCTTTCCAGCCTTGAGGAGGGATTTCAGCCTGAAACATCAACTGTTTGTTTATTTCCATAGATGTTGCCTGATTTGCTGAGTTCCTCCAGCATTTTGTTCATGTTGCTCATGATAATTTAGCTCCTATTTATATACAATTAAATTTCAATTCCAAAACATAAAATGTATAAAATATTGGCTCCATCTATGAAAATTCTGCAGCGTGATTGGCTAGACAGCCAGCTTAATGGTATCACTATTGCTGTGGAATTTTTTTGACACTTGACAGTACCCAACAGTGAAAAAGGGGAATTTTATGCCACAGACATTGCTAGATCTTCGGGGACAGCTTCCATCAAGGTCAGAGGTAATCATCCACTTGTAGATGAGCATAATATCCAGGCCATTGTGACTATTTAAATACAGTTATAATCTTTTCCAGTTTTAAAGTTAGATTTTAGAAGGATTGCTCTGTAAATAATATTTACAACAACAAAAATTGATTTGCAAAGCTGTTATGTTCTTGAGCAATACATATCGCCGACTTGATGGGCAACGGCTTCACGTGCCTAAGTGTTGTTTAGTAAGGGTTCTTAGTGAAATGCACCCAATACACAACCCAGACAGCTGACATAATGCAGAATGATGAGAAATAACAGAAAACCAGATACAACCTTACCCTTTACAGACATTTTGGATTTATATTTGTGTTTTATAGAGATAAATTGATGTTTAAGTTACATTTTATCATTTCCATGATGTATAATACTCTTCATTATTAAACAGATTTGTTGAAACACAGGCAGACCCAATTTGAGAAACTAGGTGCCACAGTGGGAATCCAGTCAAAGGATGGGGTGATGCACTGTAAGTCACCTCTCATTAATGGGAAAAATAAATTTCAGGACACATTAATGAACCTCAATACGTTCACCAAATTGTGCACAATGCAGTGAGTCCAAAACTAAATTAATACTGTCCAACTCAAAGGTCAGAGACAGTATAAAAGTAACATCTGTATGAATCTGCCCCCCACACATACAGTATTGCTCTTTTGCTGTAAGAGAGCCCTAACACTACGCAAGCCAAATTGTAACACTGTTTTACAATGAACATCAATGCAGTTTCCAAGTAAATGGACAACGCTGAACTCCAATACTTTTCCCAAATATAAAAACTCCATACTCAACAGACGTTGCATAGTTTTATAAACATATACATTCTAAATTAATTCAAAACAATGTAAAGATTGCAGGTGTCAATTTTGTTCACCAAGAATGAAATTGGCTATAGTTCAAAGCTGTAGAAAGCTAGGGAAGGTTGAATTTTTATTAACATGTGTAACAGACATTTTATGTGCTCTCAAGAAATATTTACAAAAAGAAATGAGATGCTTTTTTCAAGATGTACAACTTGTACATTCTTTGAGAATAATAAATGTGCTTTTCCACAAGACCTACCTTTTGATATTTACTGTAAATAAATATCATCCATTGTGCAATATCCTACTACACTGAACTTTCTGCATGATCTACCACAGAATCATCCTCTTCAATTGGCCCTTGCCTTTGCTTCACTTGTTTTAATTACCAGCCTCATTTTTCTTAGAACGGAGATGTTTAACAATGGTTCCCCTTTCTACCACTACATTATGGCTTCCGTAGTCTCCCCAGCGGGTCAACCTAAGGTTTATCCTCTTCACCATCCATACTCTCTCCTTTGACAAATTCATCCACAGAATTGACCTTGATCTGTACACTGCTCATTTATCCTCTATCCTACGACCACATCTAATTTCAGAAATACAGAAATAGATAAACAATCATTACTTCAATTAAAATATTTAATGTTTAATTCTTTGCCTATGATCAACTATGCACCCCAGTCATATGTTAAGGTTCCAATGATTACCCTCTCTCCCTAATTTTCTCTCATGTACCTTGACTTAGCCCATCTGCTGCTAAAATCTACGTGTATCATTCTCAATTATGACAGCTCCAATGCTCCTGGCCATTATTCAACATTCACTTTCTGTATACTTTAGTTCATTCAGACCTTTGGGGTATATATCCTATAATGGAGCAATTTCAACCATCCATCACCCTGTCCCAGCTGACTTATTTGGCTCCAAGTTCTCCAATATCTTCAGTTTTTAAATAGAGTCTTTGTGTGAGTCATTCTCACATTTAAAACTTTATTTTGTTACCCAGCTTTACGATCTCTACATACAGTCCCATTCCCCTTTTGTCTTTTCCTCCCTGCTTGACCCCTTTTTATTAGTGAGCTTTTCCTGTTATAATCCACCAAATCCCATTAAATCATTTTGTCTCCCAGGGAGTCTTCCAAAAGGCCCCCTGCGAAGCCCATCTCAAGAAGCAAACTGCTGGTTACCATTCATAGCATCACCATAGATCCCACTGCAATAATTCTCTTCCTATGGGCATCCCCATTCTCATGTTAAGCTAACTCTATGAATCCAAGCATTTGCAAAAGTACATGATCATTATATTTAGAGACAAAAGGCAATACTATGACTCCCTTGCTAAGGGTAGCCATTCTCAAAATTTCTTGTATACAGTCCTCTTACATTCAATGTAGAACTGCACAGATTTTGGTGTCCTTCAAACATTAGTCACAGATTTAAAATTTCATAATTGCATTTTACGTGAGATATTTTGAACAGCATATTAAATTAAAGCTTGGGTTTCAGAAGTGGAAAGATATCATGAATAGTTTTAACTTGCCCATCCCTGGTAAATACCGTACATAGGTATAGAGTTAAAATAATTATTCATAGACTTCTAAGGCAGAGAAGAAGACAGGACTGATGCTCCGGAAATGAATTTGGTGCCTGCTACTTTGGTGGGTTCACCAACGTTTAGTCATGCACTCAAGTTGGCCTCTTCAGTGATTTCTCTGTGACATTATTTCAAAGTAGAGTACTTGAGATACCATACCCTGAAAAATAATTATCTCTTATTCAACATTTCTAAAAACAAGTTACTCTTGATATTGTCGAATTATATTTATAGGAGCTTGCTGTACATAAATTGAGTGCCATATTATCTACATTACTATAGTGATCCTTTTTTCTTGATGGTAAGGTGCTTTGAAACATTTTGATAAGGATGCAAAGGGGATTATAAAATTGCATCCTTTCCTTTCTTTTACTTTTGTCTTTTCCAAGGAATTTGCTAAGTGTTTAGACTTCACATAATGAAATTAACAAGTGATACCTACAACAAGAAACAAATTCATTTTTAAAGAATATACAAGCTGTGGTTTTTTTCTGCATTAATTTGGGAAGAAGCTTGCTGAGGTAAAATGCATACAACTTGCCCAATATTACTTCAGTTGATATCATTAGCAATGATCATGCAGGTCTTTTGACATTATTGCATGTGAGATCTTGCTGTGAAAGATTTGATTATCATATTTCCTACAATTGTAAATACAATTCAAAAGTATCAAGCTATCAGTAAAACATTTTGTCACAGTATCTCCTCAGGTTGTGAAACAACCCATATAAATACAACCTTTTCTCTCCTATTAATTATCAATAGAACTCATTCCTGGTTTTCAACTGACTTCACATTATGAATAGTGTTGGTCTCTTAAAGAGCATTAAGGTGGATAAGTCCCTAGGGTTTGATGGGCTATGCCCCAGATTTTTGAAAGAAGCAAGAGATGAGACCAATATCATTGTGTCTTCTCTAGCCACAAGCAAAGCCTAGAGGACTGGTGAGTTCTTAATGTTATTCCATTATTCAAGATGGAAACCAAGGATAATCCTGGAAACTATAGCCTGGTATAGTTAGTGAAGTTACCAACTACTAGTGCTAGGGAAGTTACTAGGGAGAATTCTTATAAGCATTTGGAAAACCATGGCCTAGTTAGGGAGCCACATGACTTAGTGCAGGGTAAAACATGTTTTACTAACTTGATTGAGTTTCTTGATAAGGTGACAAGCGTGATTGATGTAGGAAAAGCTGTGGTGTTGGCTACTCGGATTTAGTAAGGTGGTTAACAAGGTCCCTAATGGGAGGCTCATTAGGTTTGAAGCTCATCTACAACATTAAGATGCATAAAATCCATGGTGAATTGGCTGCTTGGATTTGGAACTGGCTTAACTATAGAAGACAGTGGGTAGTGGTCAAAGGGAGTTACCCTAATTGGAGGCCTGTGATTAGTGGTGTTCTGCAGAGATTTGTACTGGGACCTCTGCTGTTTGAGATGTATATAAATGGCCTGGATGAAAATGTAGATGGATGTGCTAGTAAGTTTGCAGATGATACAAAGATTGGTGGTGCTGGTGCACAGAAGATAGAGCAGGAGATAGATCAGTTGTAGATGCAATCAGAGAAATAGTAGATGGAGTTTAACCCAGCCAAATGTTGTGTTGCCCTTGGTAGGTCAAATATAAAGAAACAAGACCCTTAACAATGTTCATAAGCAGGATGAGCTGAGGGATACTGGGGCTAAGTTCATAGCTGACTGAAAGTGGCTACACAGGTTGATGGGTTGAGTAAGAAGGCATTTGGTATACTTGTCTTTTTTAGTTGAGGCACTAGGTTCAAATGTCAGAAAGTTATGTTGCACCTTAATAAAAGTCTCATTAGGCCACATCTGGAGTACTCAAGTTCAAGTCTGTCATCTGACTGTACACACAGTATGTACAACCACTTTTGTGTGGTCATGGGCTAGAGTTTCCCAGGCAAAAGTGGCAATGGTCTCATTTCTTCAAGGAGACATCGAGCACATTCTTGAGTTTTTTTACCTCTGGGCACCTTGTAATCTCTTTTGTAGTAGAACTCAGAACAGAACGTTTGATTTGGGAGTCTGGAAAACTCTTTCAATGCAGGCCCACAAATTGCAAATAATTTTGGGGACATTTTAAGAAAGCAATTTACTTTAATTGGGGCAGATATGGGAGGAAAGTAGTTAGATGAAAAGATCAGAAACAGCAGTAAATGACTATTGGAGACACAAGAAAATGAAAACACTGAAATCTGGAGAAAAAAAAATCAAACTGCTGAAGGAATTCATTGGATCGAACAGCATCTGTGGAGGCAAAAGGGTTAGTCAATGGTTTTGATCAATGTGCTTGAGCCAGCAGAAACTCACCAAATAGAGACCAGTAACTCTGATACAATTGTTCAGCAGATGGCTAAGCAGCAATGCCACCATTTAACAAGGCAGAATGAGCCACAAAAAGAGGATTACAGACTCCAATTAGTAGACCTATTGATCTATGGGGAACAACATCTTTGTCACAAATGAAGTTGCTACAAATGAAATATCCCCACTTCTTGAAAGCAGAAGGCAAATGAAATCAAGAGCCCTGAAGACACTTATTTGAGCTTTGATCAAAGACGCTGGTTTTAGTGACATGGAGTCCATGGAGGTAATTGCACGATGATGCTTTGCACAAGAAATCTACATAAATATATTTCACTCGTGACTCGAGGGTCATAGGCTCTGTTCCTTTGAGCATTTGTTGCTGGGTAGCACATGGTTCAGCAGATGTCAAACAATGGCTTGCTGAAGTCAGCACCTTCACGAAGAAAAAGGAAGAATACTACTGTACAGATGATTGCTTGAGATCCGTGTTGTCAATTTGGACCCAAACCTGCTTCTGCCAGCCAACCACCTCTCTTACATTCATTCTACCCTCTCCATTTCTTGTCAATTATTCCTGAGTAATTCACTGGTTAGGGATATCAAACTTACTGGCTATCTCAACAGCAATGTGCAGGTGGGAAGAAATCTCATGATACTTGAACAAAACTTCTGTATTTCATATTTTATAGAAGATTCTTTCCACCAAGGTTCATAAGGAACATGATATATATCATCTTAAATCTTGGAAACGATCACCAGTGGTGCTACAAAGAGTGTTGTCTCAGATCAGTATTTGTATTATTAAACTTGCATCTTCAACATCTGATGTCCGCTAGACAAAAATATATATTCATTTACAATGATGTTTAGAATGTACATTGGCTGATGCAGTGAGAGAAACCAATCACCAAGGGGAATTATCGAGCACCATTATAACACAAAAGGAAACATTCAGACTCTAAAGGGAATAGTGCGAGGACAGGTTGAACGAGGGGCAGCCTCTCTAGACTGCTACAGAAATGGATGAGTTGAATGTGCAGACCTTAGATCATCCCAGAAATTTAATATATCATATGTAGAGCCCAGAGACCTCAAGGGAGATCATATGCATACAATCCGCGAAAGCTCAAGGGATCTTGCACGCATGTCGTATCATGGGAGAAGCCACTGAATAAAACCTTCTTACCCATCAATCTCTTCCAACCTTTGTCAAAGGAAACTCACAAAGGGAGGTGGAGGTATGTCAGCTTTTGCAGTGACAACAGCCAATATGGTAGTATCCATCAGCATTACTGTAGATTACAGTGTTATACATCGCAGATCATTGGTTTGCAACCAGATTTTGTTTACTGGAATTTCTCGATAAATATGGTGGTGAATAGGCAGACTAATTTCTTCCACTCTGTTTGAATTGGCCTTCATTAGAACATTGCGCATTTTAAATAGTAAGCAATGTTCATCCTCAATTGAAACTTGTTCCATTGAGATCACAGAGTTTCTGGATTCTTAAACCAAGCACACTTGGACCAGGACATCTACTTACTAAGGATTGCTTTCTTAAATATTTTAACAATTTTCTTTAACAGTACATGGAATCACAGCCTGGAACAATTGTCACGCCAAACAACTTGCCTACCTGATCTGCTCCCATATGCCTGCTTTTTGCCTACGTTCTACCTGCCTTTGCCCACATCCCCCTATCCATCTACCTGTCCAAATATCTTTAAAGGTTTTAACTGTACCTGCCTCTGTCACTTCCTCTGGCAGCTTGTTCGACAGACCCACTTGCCTCTGTGTGATAAAGTTGCCCTCAAGTCTCCTTCAAATCTTTCCCTGCTCATCTTTAATCAATACACTCTAGTTTAGGCTCCCCTAACCCTGGACAAAACACTGTGATCACTCACCTTATCCATGCCCTTATGATTTTATATGTTTCTGAAGGAACATCCCTGATCTTCTTATGCTCCAAGGGAAAACATAAAAGCCCCAGCCTATCCAGCCTCTCCTTGTAGCTCCAGATCCCCAGTCCTGGTTACATGATTGTGAATCGTACACTTTCCAGCTTAATGACAGTCAAGTCGATCTGCACACAATACTTGGTGTATTCTCAACAATGCCTAGTACAGTTGTAATGTGACAAATAATTTCTTCATCACCCAGTCTACCTGTGTTCCCATTTTCAGGGCACCATGTACACCTAGAAGTCTTTCTTCTGTAACTCTCCCCAGGCTCAGCCATTTTCTGTACAAATCCTGTCCTGGTTTAACTCTCTAAAATACAACACTTCACACTTGACTGAGTTAAATTCCATCTGCCATTCCTTGGCAGGTCTTTCCAGATGCAGTAATATTAGCTAACAATCTTTACTGTCCACTGTACCACTAATTTTGGGGTCATCCACAAACCATGCCAATTACATTCTCATCCAAAACGTGAATAAAGATGGCAAACAACAGTGGACCCAGCATCTATCTCTGTGGCACACCAATTCTCACTGACCTCCAATCTGAGAAACATCCCTCCACTCTCACCATGCCAAGTCCATGTCCAGTTGGTCACTGTGATCTAACCATCTTGTCTACCATGTAGGTCCTTGTCAAAGGCTATGCAGACAATGCCTGCCAACCACCCTGCCCTCCTCAATCCACCTGTCAAAAAACTGAATGAAATTTGATGTACATTATCTCCCGCACTCAGAGTTATGCTTAATATTAATAATCAGCCCTTGCTTTGCCAAATGCAATTCCAATCCTTATCGTGTAATGGTAGTGACAATTTTAACTTGATCTACTAACGAAAAATGGGGTGAAGCAAAGTTAAAATGGTAATAAGCATACTGTACATAGGAGCATAATTTAATTACAATGGGCAACTGAAAAAGTAGAACCATTAATGAAGAGCGATGAAGAGCAAAATACGTCAAGAAATCATGTACACATTTACTTCAGTGGCAACAGATGTTCACTGGATTACACATAGGTTAATACGTCACAGCTGTCCACACTCATTATACTGCTGCCTTTTCCCAGCCCTCTTCCTAAATTTGTTTACCACTCCTGCATCAGGGCACCACTAATGCTACATCTACCTCCCTGATGGCCAGATTAGCAGCATAAAGTGGCCAAATGGCATGGTCAGCAGGCCCTGCCCTCCAAAGGAACATGATTCCCTTTGGCAAGGTTGCAAAGCCTGTGTGTGTGCTGCAGTAGTTCATTTAAGCCTAACCCTAACCTCCACACCCCTCACCTCCATCCCTCAGCCTTACCTCTATCCCTAAGCCTGGCCCATGTACCCCTACAAATACTGGCCCACATCCCCCAAGCCTGAGCACTCATTCCCTATAATCCACACCCAAACAGCAACCATAAGCAATAACACCACCACCCCCACAAACCCTTTGAACATTCATAGCCCTAAACCTTAGGATAGAAGTAAGAAGGAGGAAGATCCCAATAAAAGCAAGTAGTGTTGGACCAGATTAATGAGGTTGTGGGCCAGATCAAAATGTCAGCATTGAGGAACACTGAATCTCTAGTACAAGATCAAGAAGATGGATAATTTTCCCATTGCCCGCATGATAATTGTCAAAAAACTATTTTAAAACCTGTTTTATTTAATTTTCCAAACATTCCTCCCAATGACTCCACCACAGTAAGAAAATACTGACTCATGTTTACTTGTGTACACGTTAACTGGATACAATCTCAAAATATCGAGAATATAATTTCAGACAAGAGAAAATCGGCAGATGCTGGAAATCCAAACAACAAACAAAGTACTGGAGGAACTCAGCAGGCCAGGCATTATCTATGGAAACGAGTAAACAGTCGAAGTTTCGGGCCAAGACCCTTCATCAGGACTGGAGAGAAAAGATGAGAAGTCAAAGTAAGAAAGTGGGAGGAGGGAAGGAATGAGTACAAGGTGGTAGCTGATAGGTGAAAATGGAAGGGGGGAGGTGTGAAGTAAAGAGCTGGGAAGTCGATTGGTGAAAGATATAAAGGGGTGAAGAAAGGGGGATCTGATAGGAGAGGACAGGAGGCCATGGAAGAAAGGGAAGGGGGTGGAGCACCAGAGGGAGGCAATGGGCAGGCAAGGAGATAAGGTGAGAGAGGGAAATGAGAATGGGGAAAGGTGAAGGAGAGGAGGAGGGCAATTACCCGAAGTTTGAGAAATCAATGTTCAGGTTCGTGGCTAGCCAGGTGGAATAGAACATATTGTTCCTCCAACCTCAGTTTAGTCTCATCACAGCGGTAGAGGAGGTCATGGACTGACATGTCGAATTTGCAATTGTGACAAGATCTCTAATAAAGCTCAAAATAAAAATCCAATGACTTCTGAGCTGTAAAGTTTCGTTATTCTTCAATCAGAATTCCTTGGAGTGATGTCATCTAGATAGGCATGCTTTAATCACATGAAAATTCTCACGAACAATGAATCAAGAAGAATTATCCATTATTATTGTTTTTTTTAAACATTATATAGTTCTAAATAAAAACTGTAATCTATTCGTATATTACGGTGGAAGCTAAAATAATTCTTAAAGAATCAATACTGCTTATTTTTCTGGAATATTCATGTTGATGAATGGAGATACATACAGTATGTATGTAATTAGTTTCTTTTAGGATCAGGTTTTTTTTTTGCAAAACAGTAATTACAGCTTTGTACACCATTAAAAGCTCACTTGCAGCTCATGATAAAGTGCATAATACTTCAGGGTATTTTATAATGAGAGCAGCTTGTAAATAACTAAAATTTCACATCAGTAATAGTGATTTGCCATGATTGCAGTGCAGTTGGTAGCAAACAGCTCAGCTTTTACAGGCAAACGGAATCACTGAAAACAATTTCTTGGTTAAATGCTGAATGTAAATGTCCCAAATCTGATGTCAGGCTTCGTTGTGCAGTGATGATGAACACCTATCACCACAGTTCTAGCCAGTAAACTCCGTGGTCAAAGGACATTTTGTGGTTTTAACTAAATAATGATAATTTGCCTTAATATTTAAGTGAAGGTCTATTTCTGAAATGATGATGCTTAGAAACAGGCATGAGAGCAACATACTGTACATAAACTCACTGATGGTTCTGTCACAGAATGTGGTGTTCTGCTTCAATGCTACCGTCAGGAAGAAGGTACAGGAGCCTTGGGACTCACACGACCAGTTTCAGAACCACTACTACCGCTCAACTATCAGGCTCTTGAACCAAAGGGGATAACCTCACACAACTCCACTTAACCCATCATTGAGTGCTCCCATGATCAATAGGCTCACTTTCAATCTCATGCCCTCAATATTTATTGTTTGTTTATTTATTTATTTGATTTTCTTTTTGTATTTGCGATTTATTATCTTTTGCACTCTTGTTGAATGCCCAAGTTGGTGCGGTCTTACATGGATTCTGTTAAGGTTGTTAATCTATGCATTTATTGAGGATGCCCACAAGAAAAATGAATCTCAAGGTTGTACATGATGACATATGACATATATGATGTACTTTGATAATAAATTTACTTTGAACATTTTTGAACTTTTGAAGAGTTCCTCAGAAAAATACCTTGCTTCTGCTCTGCACTTCTCCAGTTAATTGGATCACGGAATGCTAAAAAACACACACATCATGTCAACCTTAAATGTATCATGAACAAACCCTTCTTGGGCTTCCATCTGAGTAGAGGCATCGATTTTAAGCGTTTCAATGACAAAGTCTGCCATCTTCATCAAGGATGATGCCTAGGCATGCCCAGTCCACTGGTATGTATACCCTGTCATCCATCCCTCCTGATTGATTAGTCCTCAACCGATCAGGTTTCTGCTGTCTCACCTTGCTTACGATCGAATTCCTATGGATAGTCAATCCTATGGCCACTGCGTGTGCAATGTTCTGCTACTGCCAGTTTCTACGGGTAACCAAAATGGATACACTTCCTATGCTCCTCCATTCACAGGGAATCCTGTAAACACCAGTCGTCCTGAGCCCCAGGTCATCTTTGACCCACATAAACTGGGAATTGAGCTTCCTTACGGGTTTGTGGATGGACTCCACAATAAAGGAGCATAGGAGGTGTATCCATTTGGGTTGGCCGGAGAAATCAGTGGTAGCAGAACAGTGCATGTGCAATGACCATAAGGTTGATTTCGATGGCACAAAACTACTGTGCCGTGTTAATGGCTTTTGGGACCACCTGGTGAAGGAAGCCATTAAAATAAAACTAGAGGAAAAGAATTTTAACAAAGATGAAGATCTCACTCTACGCAAGAACTGGAATTTGATTATAAAGAAGGTGAAACAGTAGAAATCTGATTGGTTGAGAATTAACCAATAAAGAGGGATGGACAACAGGAGCATATATATACAACTGGAGATTGTGATCGAAATGTCAGTTAAGATCGATACCTGTATCCGGCTGGAAACTCAAGAAGAGCTTATTCATCATGTATGCTGGGAAAGCACTAGATCCTTTTTTTAAGTGCATTACTTTCTGCATCACTAGGCTGTGGCCATTTACAATCGTGATAAACTAACATGTAATAATTTACCTGGTCATTTAGTCACTTAAGGATCAGGTTTACTATAAGTCATAAGAATTAGTTGCATTGAATTATGATTTAAAATCATTATTTTTATCATTATGATGTGCCATCAACAAAGAGCTGCCATTTTCCATCTTTAATCAGGCTATTTTACATTCAAGGTTTTCACACATGAACATGTTAAAATTGCATTAGAAATACAATATACGGGTTGAATACTACCCTATGGTGATTAACTATGAGACAAGCCAATAGTCTCACAATATTTCTGCAGCAAACCCCATTCATTGTGTTGCTCTAAGTTTGTCTGGAATGATATATATTATTTTGGATTTGATTTGTGCCATTGGAAAGACAAGTTCTTGGCATCAGCATCACATTACTGCAAAATTTCAGAAAGCAGCAGGTTTTCTAAATACTTGAACGTATCTGTGGGGTTTTGTTCTGGTGGAATTCAGGGCCCGATTGGTAATACAAAATACATGTGGTCAAAGGATTTAAAGTACATTTACCGTAAACACTGAAGAATGTATAGATTATACAACCTAGAGATTTATCTGCTCACAGGCAGGCACAAAGCAAGAAACCTGAAAGAAACCAATTTAAAAAAAAGACCACCTGATGCACAGAGAAAGAGAAAAAAAAAACACAAATCATGCAGACAATAAACGTAAGCAACAGCGTTCCGAACCAAATTGAGTCCATAGACCCATAGACCAAAACAGACAGAGAAGGGCCATACCTCAGTCTCAGTTCATCACATAGCGGGACAAAGCGCCACATAGTTCATAGACACAAAATGGGTAGCAGTCTCACACCCTCAGCGCCCCAGAGAGGAGTAAATGTAAGGGAATCAGCCTGACACTCACCTCTGTCCCGGCACCCGGCTTTTTCAGTCCATCTGGGCAAGCATTTAAATTATCCAAACAGCAGGTTGTACCCCGCACTAGGACCCGGACTCTGCGTTAGCAATACGCTTTGAGCTTGTGCCCTGTCATGCAGCCCGAGACTGTCCTCAAGCTTTCCAAATCGGCTCAGCACTTAGATTGATCCACCCTCACTCCTGGTTTAGGTGGACAGACCTTGAAACTCCTCCGCACTGACTCCTCTCTGATTCGCTTGCTCCAACGCCAATTCCTACTCTTTCTCCATCGCAAACATGCCTCAACCCCTCCTTCTCTTCAAGCATGCCACACACCAACTTTGCATCGTAACAGCACAGCTCAACCCTCAAGTCAGCACACTCACATGCTTCTTCACTGTTTGCGGTGATAGTTTACCACAATTTCCAACCGAAAAAGTGTTATTAATAAAGTATTTAGTCATTCTTGTCTTATTGATCACCAGTAAACTGTCTCTGAGCTTCAGTAGCACTGTCTTAAACTGGAAGCATGCCCTTTCTATTGTTCCTCCTGTTATGAAGGTACCACTGACCAGAATAGACTATGGTACCTTCAGTCTTTCAAGAACTGCTCAAGAGTGACAGAAGTTCATTAACATCAAAGGAATAGCAAGTTAGGCATTTCTGTCAACAAACATACCATTCTTTCAGATTTCGTTCAGCTTGCAATCAAGAAATGTATTCTCTTAGCACAGTTTTAAATAAAAACTCAGCAATGCAAAGGGAAAACTCTCAAAATACTAAGCACCATATAAGTAATACCACTCAGGAGATATCTAAAACACAATTCTCATTGGAAGAGCTTCCTAAGGCACTGATGATGTTCAGACAGTTTTGCACGAAAAGCTTTGATCTGAATATTTTCACAGGGTTGCAGATGTGGCTGGAACCTTTGAACCAGTGCCCACAACCTGCAGATTTCAAGTAGTCAGGTGACTGTCACTGGCCTAGTAAGTTTAAACTCGTAGAACTGTTTCATTTTCCAGTCCGACAAAAAGGTGTTTTCACAGAGCAGAGCATGACTGTTGTCATAGCCTTACTGAATTTCGCCACCCTGGAAATGTCAGCTTTGACTTCCTCCTCTGCCTCTGACATGACCTTTGCATCAATGGCAGAATTCCTCAGGTGCCATTCCTTGCCAGAGAACCTAGTCCACATTGTTCTGGAATGCCTGCATAGACATGCCTGGGACCAACAATTTTTCAAACCATTATCCTACTCAGGAAAGTACCACCTCTTCATTGAACTCATACCCAGAGAGTACCAATCTCACTGTTGTCTAACCCAAGGATCTTATCATCAACTCTACAAACTGATACATGGCTGAGACCCCGACACCTGACCACCTCCATACACCCAGGTCTTGACCACTATCCTCTGGCCCAGGACTTGGCTTCTTAATCTTCAACATCTTGATGGCCCAAAGCCTCACCCCAAGTACTCTGATTGTTTAAATGTCATTTAGCTAGCCCACAAAACCTCCTTCTGCCTACATTACAACTCTCCCTCCATCTTTCACTCTCAACTTGCACTTTTTGTTTGAATACTACAATTGGCAAGGGATGCTCAGACATACCTCACTGTTTGGAAATGTCAAATTGGTCCAAGGCTTACAGTAGAATGAATGACTGTAAAAAGAACTTACTGAAGCATGCCAAAATTTCTAGGCCACTGTATTTATCGGGAGACATTGTGGCTGTTCAGGGGAAGCACTAAGCAGATTCAAGCAGGTGGCTGATGTCCTTCACAGCTGCTTCAGAAATTAGTCCTTCAAGAACAGTCAGTCCATTTCCAAAAAAACATTTCCAAAGGATTGCCTGCTGTTACTCACATAATTCAGGCTTTGCTAATGTTAAGTTCAGAGGAATCTCCTGACTCTTGGATCATTCCAGAACATGTTTCCAAAAATCCAAACAATGTTGGCATGATTGTTGAATGCAGGAGACACATACATTTCTTCTGGCCAGTAGTGCCAACTAGTCATAAACTTAGTCCCTGGTGACCTAATCACAGACACAAGTCTGACCAGGGGTTTGTCCTGGGTGTCTAGACCTAAATTACCATTAACATTGCTATTTTTTTTTGTTTTGAAAACTTCACACTTCATTCCACAGGATAACCTTCCGTTCCTTTGCATCGTGCAAATCATAGGCATGGTTTCATTCATGGAGGTCTGTTGGAGACAGGCACAGATTTACATCAGAAAGCCATGCTGCCATCCTGACTGAGGCTGTTGCCAGTATATCAATACTTCCTTTCAGCTGACTATTTTACGAAAACTACCCCAAATTAGATGAAGTGACTCCCGATCACACATTAAAGCAAATCAAGGCCCTTGAAATGGTCAATGAGACAGAATTTTTTTTAAATTAAAGCAATATGTTTTTGAATTGCGTATTTCCTTAATATATTAGTTCCAAAAATGAAGAGGAATGTGCTCAAGGTTAAGGAAGCAGAAGAGAGAGGAACACTGAAACTTTATGAATGCAATATTGGACTATTTGGATTTGTGAAAGGAAAATCATGTCTGACGAATCTTATAGAATTTTTTGAGGATGTAACTAGTAGAGTGGATAGGGGAGAACCAGTGGATGAGGTATATTTGGATTTTCACAAGGCGTTTGACAAGCTCCCACACAGGAGATTAGTGTGCAAACTTAAAGCACACGGTATTGGGGGTATGGTATTCATGTGGATAGAGAATTGGTTGGCAAACAGGAAGCAAAGAGTGGGAATAAATGGGACCTTTTCAGATTGGCAGACGGTGACTAGTGGGGTACCGCAAGGCTCAGTGCTGGGACCCCAGTTGTTTACAATATATATTAATGATTTAGACGAGGGAATTAAATGCAGCATCTCCAAGTTTGTGGATGACACAAAGCTGGGCGGCGGTGTTAGCTGTGAGGAGGATGTGAAGAGGATGCAGGGTGACTTGGATAGGTTAGGTGAGTGGGCAAATTCATGGCAGATGCAATTTAATGTGGATAAATGTGAGGTCATCCACTTTGGTTGCAAGAACAGGAAAACAGATTATTATCTGAATGGTGGCCAATTAGGAAAAGGGGAGGTGCAATGAGACCTGGATATCATTGTACACCAGTCATTGTAAGTGGGCATGCAGGTACAGCAGGCGGTGAAAAAGGCAAATAGTATGTTGGCATTCATAGCAAGAGGATTCGAGTACAGGAGCATGGATGTTCTACTGCAGTTGTACAAGGCCTTGGTGAGACCACAGCTGGAGTATTGTGTGCAATTTTGGTCCCCTAATCTGAGGAAAGACATTTGTGCCATAGAGGGAGTACAAAGAAAGTTCACCAGATTGATTCCTGGGATGGCAGGACTTTCATATCAAGAAAGACTGGATCAACTAGGCTTATACTCACTGGAATTTAGAAGATTGAGGGGGGGATCTTATTGAAATGTATAAAATTCCAAAGGGATTGGACAGGTTAGATGCAGGAAGATTGTTTCCGATGTTGGGAGAGTCCAGAACGAGGGGTCACAGTTTAAGGATAAAGGGGAAGCCTTTTAGGACCGAGATGAGGAAAAGCTTCTTCACACTGAGAGTGGTGAATCTGTGGAATTCTCTGCCTCAGGAAACAGTTGAGGCTGGTTCATTGGCTATATTTAAGAGGAAGTTAGATATGGCCCTTGTGGCTAAAGGGATCAGGGGGTATGGAAAGAAAGCAGGTACAGGGTTCTGAGTTGGATGATCAGCCATGATCATACTGAATGGCGGTGCAGGCTCGAAGGGCCGAATGGCCTACTCCTGCACCTATTTTCTATGTTTCTATAACATTTCATACTTCTGAAACATACAGTCACTGAGAAGAGCATGTAGTTTTAAATGTACAATTGCTGAGAATAAAATTGTAGCAACAAACACCAGCAGCCAATCAAAACACCTTTGCAATAATGATCTTATTATGCTTCTGAAGTAGGTAATGAGCCAATTAACTCATATAAACATCAGGAAGCTTTGCTTTTCGCTGCCAAGTGCACAGATTTAATATTCAGTAGTGCAGGGATTCTGAGAAAATCAGGACCCAATTCTGCAAGCATTGTAGAATACTACTGAGATATTTTTGATATCAGGAGCAAAGCTACCAGATACACAAGGAAACACATGGTGGGGTATAATTCCAGAATCTGTAAAAAAGTAATTATGAAATGAGAATGATGTTGTATAACATAAGAACAAAAACAGTGGTCAAATGTAACTAATACAGATTTCCAGCTCAAGATGCATTCTGAGCCTCCACGGAAGTTGCAGCTGGAAAACACGTTCATAGAATATATGGAAACCTGAAGCGTTAACAGCAATTTGTCGAACAAGATATAAACATTACCCATAACTAAATGGGGAAGAGAACACACTTCCAGAGATTCATATTAAGGAAACCACTGAAGATGCAATACCTCATGTTATAACTTAAAAAAAAACACTATTGGCAAAATGTAATCTAACATCCTGAAAATTCAAAAACTCTAATATCCAATCAGCAAGCCAAATTGAGCTCTTCAGAGCAAACATTTGAAAAATGAAGGGTATCATCTCCAAAGGCGGAATCAGAAAGGCTTTGTTGCATTATTGGAACAATTCTGCAAATATGTAAGCCAAGCAAATATCATGATTGTAGTGCCAAACCAAACTTCAATACTGGGCCAGTATCTTGGAATTCTCCACATAATCTGCAGTGTTAAACCACCCTTGCAGATTAACCAGAAATATTAAATAACAATGGACTTTACAGTACTCACAATAAAAAACATTTTAAATAAAACCATAAGGAGTGGCTTTATGTAAGAAAATGAAAAGACGATAAAGATAAATACATGCTTCTGGTGTCCAAGTGGATTTCTCCTTGGATCAGAAACTTTGCCTTCTTTCAGCAGAAACTAATAGTACCATATACATACCTTTACTGTTATTTGAATAAATCATCAGCACAGATACACAGGGGAGGCAGAGAGAGAGTGGACTTATCAAAGTTTAAGAAACATCAATATACTGGAATGCAGATCTCTTGCTATATTAAATCGTTGAACTTTTATTTGATTTTTAATCTGTTCAGATTCAAACAAGTTTGAGAAGCCACCCATATTTGCCCAAAGTCTTTCAAAGCTGATTCCGGGCAATCAAGGAGGTCAGTCAGTGCCTGACTGAGGAGGCTGGTGTGGAGCCAGGTCCTGGAGGACAGGTATTACAAGGTAGGGAGGGAGGCTATTGGAGATTAGAGTGCTAGAGAGATGGTGTGCAGGGTGGAGGAATCAATCGAGGTAGAAAGAATAAATTATCCTGAGACATGATTGTCAAGTGGAAGGAATCACCACAGGAAAGGAATCATCAGGAGAAAAAATGGTTGGGAAGGAGAGATTAGCAAGAGCCAAGGCATCAACAGTGGCATAGAAAGTTCAGCAAGAGGCTCTTTGAAAGGAGAAATCACAGAAGGGTTATAGAGAATGCAGTCAGAGAAATTAACTTACCATTCCATCAGACTGATCCCTCTTCTTAGCTGCCAGGTTTCCTAAGTTCAGAGAACCTTGTCTGCAGCTAACAGCCAACCAACCCCATCACTATAAGTGGGTTTTCCAAATACAGTGCCTGCAAACCTGTTGTATTCAGAAGTAGGTATTCTGTAATGGGTTTGGGTTGTATTCTAAATTTTGCCACTGCAACTAAATTCCAAACTCCTCACCCATCTCTATCTTGCTTAAAATTCCCCACCTTGGGGTAAAAAAATGTTGATTTTGTGGACATTGAACAGATATGGAAAATTTATTAGCCTGTTTTTTGCTGGCCACTTCCTAAATGTGCTCTCCTGCTGGACCTCACGAGAAGACAGGGAGGTTCAGATGTAATGGATGGGAGATTTTTTAGTTCAAGGCATGTGATGGAGATGGCTGCATGAAATGCAGGAATGAGCATATAGCAATGACAGCAAAAGTACCCCAGTTGTGATCCATCTTGTTTTGTTTTGCAGAAAAACAATGCACACTTTCCGAACTTCCTTAAACTAGTATTATCTTAGTATTCAGTCACCAAAGTCACCAGACTAAAATAAAATCCAGTACATGGAACCACCCAGTGTGAAAGGTTTTGTGGTATATAAGAGTAAAACACATCAGAAATCATGTCAAACATGTAGACTGTACAGCTTATTGTTTAATCATTTATCTTGCAATCAGTCCTTATTTCATAGTGCAAAAGAGCAAATATCTGCTAACTGAAAGCAAACTTAACAGAAAATATGAGATGGTCTGCCAAATGTAAATAAGCAAGATGAATGGCAGTTTCCTGATTGCAAATTTCTCTGATAAAATGCCATTTCGGAATTTCTTAGAAGAAATAGAGCTCCTCAAAACCACCCTTCCCCTCTGCAGTAGTTTATTGGCTAATTATATGTTGTGCTTCACTGCCCTGGTTTTCTATGGCTCCTTATCTAAAGTTACAATGAAACTTCTGCCAGTGGTAAAATTCAGAGATGTGCAGCACTCCACAACAATTTCCTGACATTCTTTAAAATCCACTTTAACCCACATCCAAATACAACATCAATAAATTGTTTTGCCTCTTAGGTATCTGCTTTATGATAGTCATTGCAGTGAAGCAGTAAAACAGAGGCACAAGAGATTTTACAGATGCTGGAAATCTTGGGCAACACTTGGAAAATGCTGGAGGAACTCAGCAAGTCAGGCAGCATCTATGGAGGGACACAAATGGTCAAAGCTTTGGGTTGAGACCCTTCATAGATGCATACTGACCTCGAGCATTCCTTCAGCATTTTATTAATAATATCCGCAGCCATTTCCTTACTGATATTCCTTATTGTTCAATAATCATCAGCACATTGGAAGTAAGTTATCCAACTTCAAATATCCTTGCAATGTTTGACTTCAGTATAAAAGTCTTATTAATTTCCCATATATAACACATTCCTCAATTCCACCATACCAATAACCACTAAATTAAGCCAGGACAACATTAAGTTACTGATCCAAAAATATTTTGGCATGCTTTGGGGCTGCGATGTGCAACTGAATGTCTGCAGTTGAAGATGCTCTGAACCTGGGGAGCTGGTAATTTGTTAACCTAAATTAAGGAATTCACTTTATAGTTTGTGTTTACCAGCAACATCTGTGGCCTCTCCTACCTCAGCTCTTGAAAATATTTATAATTAATTATTCTTGTGTGCTTTTTCTTGCAAAGTGAACTGCTTCAGGGAAGTTATTTTCTGGGAGGGTGAACGTTTTTCAGTCAGTAATTCAGCACAAGTTTTATTTTCAGGGAAGGCCGTTCACTTGAAATGTAATTAAATGAATTTTCTTGCAGTCATTTAATTTGGAAACTGAACTCTGAATTATATTTTTAGTCATACAACAATTTTTAAGGATGGCACCAAAACCCAAATTAAATGTTAAATCCAGAAACATGACAATTTTAAAAACATTTAAGCTTTACTTGAACCATGGAACAACCTTCCATATGCCAACATACAGCACAGTTGTACCCTATGCTGATGGACCTGCTGGTTCAGGTTTATAATCTCATTATCCCTGCAGTGAGGACATGTCAGTAAGTGATACAGAACATCTTCTTTCTGGTGTGACTTAGAGATGCAATCTCTAAGCCAGGGGTCAGCAACCTTTTTGCCTCTGTGTGCCGGATCGCGTATTAATGAGCGGACGATGGGCCAGATAAATGCCATAAAAAACTTGAAATACGGGAATTATCCATTTAAATACACCTAGTTATGTTTTGCCTCAAATTAATGAATAACGCATGCTAGAAAATCACTTGTGCTTAAGGTTGCCTACCTCTGCCCCTATTTTTTAGAAAGAACATTAAATCACACATAAAGGCAGTGCAATCAATTGTTGCATAATCAACCACACTCCTTCAAGAAACCACTTAAAATTATTGCCCTCCTGTTTCTCCCGCATCCACTGCATAATAAAAGCACTTCCTGGCATTCCTTGCAATCATCCCACAATGTTATAAGAGAAATAAAAGGAAATATCTCTGACATTGTATTGTCATTAATAAGAACTCCGAGTGTAATTGCTCTCACATAAGCTGGTGTACTTAATGCCCACTGCCACTTCTAGAGGAAAGGCTCATAAATGGGGATAGTGCCAAGGAGTTTACCTTTCAATTCTACTCTCTGACAATTCTCAAGGAGATTTTATTTATCAATTAGATTCAAATGGGGCAGCCAATTTAACATAGCGGGTTGTTTTCTTTTTACTGCTTCTGCACTCACAGTTTCCAATTTTCAGCTATTCTTGGGACATCCACAATGCGCAAAACTAGTTTTACTCTCTATGCACAATAACATGATACATCAGGGACACAAAATCTGGCCAGCACAAACTCTCTGCAATACCATCTTTATCTTTGAAATTTTTAAAAACACAAACCTTAATATAAAAATTACTTGGGTAAAAACGATACCATTCTGATATCCATTTCCCATCAGTGAGAACTCTCCTTGCAAAGGTCAACAAAACGCGGGCGCAAAGCTGGTAGGATCTTAGCGCATAATAAATAAAAACTGGAACACCAAGCATGAAGCCCTGCTTTTAAAGCATGTTTAATAAGAATCTTGCCCCCTTGTGTGACACAGTACACTTTGGTGATAAACATGGGACACAAGACAGTGTGTCATACATGCAAAGTGGGTAATTAATGGATTCCCAAGTGTACAATTTTTCTCTTCTAGTGCACCAGATTTTCAGTGACAGAAGCATTCCCCGACAGTTGCTGACTTTATTGATTCCCCAAATTACTAAGATTTTATAATGAAATCAGTGGCCCCCAATATTTTACATCCACATATATCGTCTGTGTTAAAGGCAGCAGATCCTCCTCAGAATTGCAAGCTTTGACTTGTATAAGTGAATGGAAATTCAGTACTCTCGGGTGGAGGCAAAAGTCCTGAATTTTCACAACCTATCACCATCCCCAGGATAACTAGACTCTGCCATGGGCTCCTTAGGAATCTGGTGAAGTTACAGAAATTTTGGTGCATTATTCAGAGCTTACGCTGGGATATCTCCCTACTAAAAATGTGCCAACAGGCTCATTGATTTCAGTGATGAAAATTCAATGGACAGAGAAGAGTAGGTACATTAGTTTACTTTTCTATGTAGTTGTGTTGTATAAACAGATATAACAGATATTAATTGGTGCCATTTTGAGGGACTCAATATTTTTCAGTGTTTTTTTAAAAATAGTTGTACTATTGAGTGTTTGTAAATGTCAGATAAATTGGCGGATATTCAAGTTCCATGAGAGTTTTAGCGAAAGGGAAACATGAATAGAGCTTAACTGGCTTTCAAAGTAACTCTGAAGGCAGAGCTCATCATCTGTGCTGGGCATGGATATGCAGTGCAATTGGCATCAGCAATCAAATGGGAACCAGCTTCCCAGAAGGACATTCTGTGCAGGACTTGTTCTGTGCGGGAGTATAGTTCTAAAGTGGTGACTGGTTAACTTGGGCAGATTGCAGTCAGTAGAAAACCCTGGTACAATATAGTTGTTGATAAATTTTAGGGTGCAATTAAAAGTACACAAGATTACAATAGTCAAAGAGTGAAAGGAAGTTAAATGCACCAGCCCAATTGTCTCCCTTACTTTTTCAAATTATTTATGCTCTTCTTTCTTGAAAATAATTATTCTCCTCACTTCCCATGTAATAATAGATCTGAGCTAACTCACTTTATATTGAGAATTTTTCTGTTGCGCATTGCCCCCTTGGTAGAGTAGTAACTGTTAAGTACTCACCTACAATGATCTACATTGTGACAAATTCCATCCAATGGCACGTCCTGCCTTCAAGCAGTTTATTCAGATGAAAGAATTGGCTCAAATCTATGTCAGGAACAGATCACTAGAATGTATCTCTTCTTTATAAATCATTCCTGGAATTCATGCACACTTGGCGAGACAAGTAGTTATCGCAGATAACTTATTCCACTTGAGAAGCCAGCAGGAGATTATTCTTCTTGTGTCTCTGCAATCTGTCTCACCCCACTATGTTTTTGGATGCTCTTGGATTTGGGCTCAAAGAAGCTGAAGGAATTGTAAGTAATATATTTGTAAGTATGATCATGTGGAGGGGAAATAACGACTTTCACATCTCCATGAATCTGCTGCCCCATTTTTTTTTGCTGTAGAAATGCTGGAACCACATCTCTCCCAGGAAAACTATGCAATAGATCTTACAGGCAGAACACATGTCAACTGCATTCCATGATGGGTGAAGGGAAATAATACTTAATGAGATAGTGGGATCCAAATAAACCTTGTTCTTGAAGCTGCTTAGCTTTGTCAATGCTGTTGAAACCACATCCACCAAGGCAAGTGGCAAGTGGCGAGCATTCCCGACTTGTACCTTGAAAGTGATGGAAAGCCTTTGATAAGTCAGGCATGGAAAAAATGTTTGAGCTGTTTTTCTTTAGAAATAGTAAGTATTTGACTGAATTAGTTAAGCTACTAGACAAGAGGGACACTTCAGATGTTGATGGTGGTGGATCCCTCGATAAAATGCTACTGAATGTCAAGGGAATCCCTCTAATTAGAGATGGTCATTAGATGGTACTTGTGTGGCCAGAATGTTAATTATCATTTATCAGCTCAAGGCTGCATGTTCTCCTGGTCTTACATAACATGAGGAACTGTAAATTAAAATGATTTGACTTCAGTACAGTTAACCCCACTTCTGATGAACAGAATGAAAACTAAAAATAATAATTTACAGTCCTGATAAACAGTCTTGGCTGCAACATCTCCTCCGTAGATAATGCCCGATATACTGAGTTACTCCAGCATTTGTGTGTTGCTCCGGACTTCCGAAATCTGCAGAATCTTTTGTGTTTAAAAAAAAAATCAGATGCTGGAAATCTAACATAAATAGAAAATGCAGGAAAATGCTGCAGGTAGCACAAGAGGAAGAGGCAATTTCAGGTTAAAGACCTTTTAGAAGGAGAAAAAGCAAGTTGGTCAAAGTGGTAGACAAGGTGGGGCAGTGCAATGAGTGGAACAACTGATGCAGCCACTGAAGGTCCTTTACATAGCGTGTAATTAACGTGAAGCCTGTGTGGTACTGTATAGTCTCGCCCACTGCAATGTGTTGAGCTGGCTAGAATATACAAATGAATGAAAATAAAAAGGAGAAAAATCACAGTGGAGCGAAATGGCAACACAGATGGCCTAACCCTGACACAAATAAGAAGAAATCGCAAGTTATTGGAAGTTGGAGAATTTAATATCAAGTGCAGAAGGCTGCAATATGCCCTTGTGTTCATATTATTGATTCTACAAACTCAGGTAACAGTTTTTGTATCTGTATGAGCTGCTCATCTGTGATATTAACTCATCTTGCTTGTCTTTATTTCTCTTTTTTTATTTTTTCCTTCTCTAGAAGTGAAGGACATACTCAGTCTAACCTGCTAGGCATGTCTTTCTGCTCTATACTTCAGAAATCCTACATTCTCGTTCTCTAACTGCTGCTATTCACTCAATAATCAAATGCTTGGCGTCATTCATCAGAACTCAGGAGAACACAGTCCAGTCCACATTGGGGTTCAAGGTACTGCATCAATTGATACCTTCACTGTAGCGAGGTTGTACTATATCAACCTACTCTTCAAAGACTAGCTTACTTCCTTAGATAAATAGCTCTTAACACATATTTAAAACTCACAGAGGATTTCAACAGTTCAATTTAATATCAGGGAATGTATACAATATACAACCTGAAATCCTTACTCTTCACAGACATCTATGAAACAGGGAGAAAAAAACCCCAAAGAATGCATGACAGAAAAAAGGTAGAACCCCAATAAAAGATTTCTGAATTCCAAAAGATCTATAAACTACAAAGGATTTCCAAACACAGGTACAATTCTTATGGACTAAAAGAACATACTAAATAGTAGCAGATGAATGATCATCCATCGCCGAAACCCAAGGTTGAGGAATGAATTCCAGTTCTTCTTTCTGTCATTCTCTTTGTCATTCCTAACAATCCCCAAAGATTTAAACTATTTTGCTACTCGGTGACATTATCTGCATGTGTTTTTTTCAGATACCTTTGCTGAGACAAAGTAATTCACATAGATGGTCTTAAAGCCCTGGGGAAAGACATCCCAGACACCCAAAATTAATTCTGTGAGGGCTGAAACTAGGTACACAAACATCCCAACTATTGATTGATGTGCCAAGTGACAAAAGCAGTCTGATCTGCAAACTTCCTTGAACTCTGTCACAATGCTGCAAATAACTTACCCATTATAGTCTTGTTTGATGCAGGTCAATTAACGTAAACCCATTGCTTTACATTGATGAAAAATTGGCCTGCAAAGCCTCACTGTTAACTTGTTTACATTGTTCACAACAAGAAGCTGAGCAAGGAATACTGGTTAGAAGTTTAACTTTGTCACAAACAACTGACTCTTTGGAAAAGTCATGCCGCTGTGCTAGAATGCTGAGCACCTTGGGCCCTGGAAAGTAAATATCCATGACAACGTGAAGTCACTTACTCACCACCTCCCGAAAGCAGCAACTTCGGTTCATATTTGAACCGTGGCTGCAATGGGATCTGAAACTTGTTCTACCTCTGGATACTTAAACTGAGTTTGATTAGTAGGAACCACTGGAAATGACTATCACCAACCCCCTTCATAAATTGCTGATGACAATCACTAGACTATGTAACAATAATTGACAGGATTGGATCTGTTTTGCTTTTGTACACAGATTTTTTCAAATGATACTCATGTTGCAATTGTGTTGGGACATTTCAGTTAGTGTAATACACATTTATGAATAGTGTATATGATGTGGTATGACTTTGTATCAATTATTGTCCTGGACACTGCTGTTTAATTCAGAGCAGTCTGCCTTCAGTAGAAAAGGTGTCTACTGTCTCTTTTTTCCGTCTTAGTGAAAGGACAAAAAAGCCCACAGACACAGCATCCATTACACTAACAGGATGTTGCTACTTGAGCAAGTAGCAGTACAAAAGCGAGGTAATGGAGAACGGGCTTCTCTAGATATAGTGGAACCTATAGCAAATTATGGATGTGCTTATCGCAAGGTTGGAACAAGGTGGATTTTGATGGCTACAAGTCAGGAGCTTGCAAGGACAGAATGGAATAGATTGTTTGTGGGCAAGGGAACCACTGGCAAGTGGGAAGCTTGAAAGATGAGTTAGTGGGAGCTCAAGATCTGCATGTTCCTGAAGGGTAAGGCTGGTATGAGTAGGAAACCCCAGATAACAAGCGATATTGAGGCACTGGCTGGGAAATACAAGGATGTATGGATCAAGTGAATCCCTAGAGGAGTATAGAAGTGCACACATGAAGGAAATCGGGAGAGGAAAAAGGAAGCATGAGATAATTTTGGCAGGGAAGATTAAGGAAAAGTCAGAGTTTGAAAATATATTAAGGGATAAAAGAAACTTGAGGAATAATGGTATCCTACAAAGATCAAAAGGGATGCCATTGTGTAGAGCTGCAGGTGATAGACAAGGTCCTTACTGAGTATTTCTCCTCTGTTTTATACTGCAGAGAAAGATGTGAAGACTTTGGAGCTAGGAGATGAAAATGGGGAAATCTTGGTGAGAGTCCACATTAGAGGAGTTGCTGGTTTCTGAAAAGATATGAAGATTGACAAATGCCCAGGCCATCATCAGGTTTATCCCAGAGCTCTGTGGGAGGCTAGAGGAGAAATTATGGGAGCCCTGACTGAGATATTTGCATTAGCATCAGCCGTGGGTGGACTCAACGGTAGCAAATGCTACACTCTTATTTAAGAAAGGTGGCAGAGAAACTCCTGGAAATTATAGGCTCGTAAGTGTAAAATTACTGGAGTGGATTCTGAGAGTTAAGGTACATGAACATCTGGAAAGATAGGGGTTGATTAGGGGTGGTCAGCATGGCTTTGCACATGGAAGTCTTACAAACTTGATTGAGTTTTATGATGATGTGACCAAGAACACTGATGAGGTCAGGGCAGTAGGCATGGTTTATATGGACTTCAGTTAAGCCTTTGATAGTATTCCAAATGGTAGGTTCCTCTGGAAGGGTAGTTTGTATAGTATCCTTGGAGAGCTGGCTAATTGGATACACAAACATGATAAAGTCTGCAGATGCTGGAAATCCAAAGCAACACACACAAAATGCTGAAGGAGATTAGCAGGACAGGTGGCATCTAGGGAAATGATTAAACATAGAAAAATAGAAAACCTACAGCACAATACAGGCCCTTCAGCCCACAAAGTTGTGCCAAACATGTCCCTACCTTAGAAATTACTAGGGTTACCCATAGCCCTCCATTTTTCTAAGCTCCATGTACCTATCCAGAAGTCTCTTAAAAGACCATATCGTATCCACCTCCACCACCGTTGTGGCAGCCCATTCCACTCACTCACCATTCTCTGAGTAAAAAACTTACCCCTGACATTTCCTCTGTACCTACTCCCCAGCACCTTAAACCTATGCCCTCTTGTGCCAGCCATTTCAGCCCTAGGGAAAAGCCTCTGACTATCCACACGATCAAAGCCTCTCATCATCTTGTACACCTCTATCAGGTCACCTCTCATCCTCCGTCACTTCAAGGAGAAAAGGCCAAGTTCACTCAACCTATTTTCATAAGCCATGCTCCCTAATTCAGGCAACATCCCTGTAAATCTCCTCTGTACCCTTTCTATGGTTTCCACATTCTTCCTAGAGTGAGGTGACCAGAACTGAGCACAGTACTCCAAGTGGGATCTGATCAGGGTCCTATATAGTGGCTACATTACCTCGTGGCTCCTAAATTCAATTCCAAGATTGATGAAGACCAATATACCATATGCCTTCTTAGCCACAAAGTCAACCTGCACAGCTTTGAGCGTACTGTGGACTTGGACCGCAAGATCCCTCTGATCCTCCACAATGCCAAGAGTCTTACCATTAATACTATATTCTGCCATCATATTTGACCTACCAAAGTGAACCACTGTGGTGAACTACATATACCTGTCTGGACATGCCCCCCTGCTGACTGCTCCTGTGGCTCCTCCCACAGACCCCTGTATAAAGGCGATTGGAGGCACTGCTCCTCCCGCAGTCTCCAGGATGTTGTGTGATGGTCTCTTGCTGCTGACAGTGCTTTCTTCCAGCTAATAAAAGCCTATCTCTCGCCTCACGTCTCCAAGAGTTATTGATGGTGCATCAACCACTTCACACTTATCTGGGTTGAACTCCATCTGCCACTTCTCAGCCCAGTTTTGCATCCTATCAATGTCCCGCTGTAACCTCTGACAGCCCTCCACACTATCCACGACACCCCCAACCTTTGTGTCATCAGCAGACTTACTAATCCATCCCTCAACTTCTTCATCCAGGTCATTAATAAAAATCATGAAGAGTAAGGGTCCCAGAACAGATCCCTGAGGCACACCACTGGTCACCGACCTCCATGCAGAATATAACCCGTCTACAACCACTCTTTGCCTTCTGTGGGCAAGCCAGTTCTCGATCCACAAAGCAATGTCCCCTCGGATCCCATGCCTCCTTACTTTCTCGATAAGCCTTGCATGGGGTACCTTATCAGATGCCTTGCTGAAATCCATATACACTACATCTACTGCTCTTCCTTCATCAATGTGTTTAGTCATATCCTCAAAAAATAAATCAGGCTCGTAAGGCACGACCTGCCCTTGACAAAGCCATGCTGACTATTCCTAATCATATTATACCTCTCCAAATGTTCATAAATCCTGCCTCTCAGGATCTTCTCCATCAACTTACCAACCACTGAAGTAAGACTCACTGCTCTGTAATTTCCTGGGCTATCTCTACTCCCTTTCTTGAATAAGGGAACAACATCTGCAACCCTCCAATCCTCTGGAACCTCTCCTGTCCCCACTGATGATGCAAAGATCATCACCAGAGGCTCAGCAATCTCCTCCCTCACCTCCCACAGTAGCCTGGGGTGCATCTCGTCTGGTCCCGGCAACTTATCCAACTTGATGCTTTCCAAAAGCTCCAGCAGATCCTCTTTCTTAATATTTACATGCTCAAGCTTTTCAGTCCACTGCAAGTCAACACTACAATCACCAAGATCCTTTTCTATAGTGAATACTGAAGTAAAGTATTCATTAAGTACCTCTGCTATTTCCTTCAGTTCCATACACGTTTTCCCACTGTCACATGTGATAGTTCCAATGCTTTCACGTCTTATTCTCTTGCTCTTCACATACTTGTAGAATGCCTTGGGGTTTTCCTTAATCCTGCCCGCCAAGGCCTTTTCATGACCCCTTCTAGCTCTCCTAATTTCCTTCTTATGCACCTTCCTAGTAGCCTTATAATCTTCTAGATCTCTAACATTACCTCGCTCTCTGAACCTTTCGTAAGCTTTTCTTTTCTTCTTGACTAGATTTACTACAGCCGTTGTACACCATGGTTCCTGTACCCTACCATAACTTCCCTGTCTCATTGGAATGTACCTATGCAGAACTCCACACAAATATCCCCTGAACATTTGCCACATTTCTTCTGTACCTTTCCCTGAGAAAATCTGTTCCCAATTTAAGGTTCCAAGTTCCTGCCTGATAGCCTCATAATTCCCCTTAATCCAATTAAATGCTTTTCTAACTTGTCTGTTCCTATCTCTCTCCAATGCTATTGTAAAGGAGATAGAATTATGATCACTTTCTCCAAAATGCTCTCCCACTGAGAGATCTGACACCTGACCAGGTTCATTTCTCAATACCAGATCAAGTACAGTCTCTCCTCTTGTAGGCTTATCTACATATTGTGTCAAGAAACCTTCCTGAACACACCTAACAAACTCTACCCCATCTAAACCCCTTGCTCTAGGGAGATGCCAATCGATATTTGGGAAATTAAAATCTCCCACCACGACAACTCTATTATTATGACACCATTCCAGGATCTGTTTCCCTATCTGCTCCTCGATATCCCTGTTACTATTGGGCGTTCGTTTAAAACAGTTGACGTTTCCAGCCAAGACCCTTCTTCAGGACTGAAAAGGAAGGAGGAAGATGCCAGAATAAAAAGGTGAGGTGAGGGGAAGGAGGAAAGGACCAAGGGTGAGGTGATAGGCAGGTGAGATGAGGTAAGAGGCCAGGATGGGGAATAGAAGAAGAGGGGAGGGGGAGGAATTTTTTTTGTGGATACACAATTGGCTTGATGGTAGAAAACAGAGGGTGATTGTAAAAGATTTTTGCTTGGATTGGAAACCCATGACTAAGGAGTGAGTGTGAGCCCATTGTTGTTTGTCATCTATATCAACGATTTGGATAAGAATGCACAAGGTATGGTCAGTAATTTGTAGGTGATACTAAAATAGATAGTATAGTGGACAATGAAGAATGTTATCAATAATTACCGGAAGAGCTTGATCCACTGAGTAAGTGGGTTGAGGAACGGCACACAGAGTTTATTTTGAATACGTACGAGGTATTGCACTTTGGAAAATCAAGTTTGGAATTTTATAGTGTACAGCAGTATCCTGGGGAGTGTTGTAAAGCAGAGGGACCTTCGGGTATACAAGTACATAGTTCACTTAAATTGTTCCCACAGGTAGACAGGGTGTTGAAGAAGGCTTTTGGCATTCTGACCTTCATAAGTGAGGGCATTGAGTATAATGCAGGGGTATCATGGTGCAATTGTATAGCATGCTGTTGAGGCTGTACGTGGAGTTTTGTGTTCAGTTTTGGTCATCATGCTTTTGGAAGGATGTTATTAAACCGGAAAGAGTGTAGAAAAAATTTATAAGGATGTTCCAGGGCTTGAGGGATGGTGTTAGGGGAGAGATGGGCAAGCTGGGACTTTATTTTTTAGAGCACAGGAGACTGAAAGGTGATCTTACAGAAGTGTATGACACCATGAAGAGCCTAGATAAAATGAAACTTTACCTAATGCACTTTTTCTCCCGAGTTGGGGCATCAGGAACTAGAGGGCATAAGTTCAAGCTGAGAGGAAAAAGATTTAAGAACTTGAAGGACAACTTTTTTCTAGACAATAGGTGATATCTATGTGGAATCATCTGCCAGAAAAGTGGCTGAGATAGATACAATAACAGCTTTTAAAAGAGCATTAGACAGATACATGGATCGGAAAGCTTCAAAAGGTTTTAGGCCAAACACTGGCAAATGGTACCAGCTTGTTATGGGTGCATCTTGATCAGCATGGTCCAGATGGGCCAAAGGGCCTGTTTTTCTGCTGTATGACTCTGTGATTCTATGTGGCAGGAACATCAGTTTGCTCACGAAAAGCAAAGATTTCCAGAAAATGCCTCTTATGAAATGAGTGAAGATATTCCTAAAAGCATGTGAGGAGTACAGAGCCGAGGATGACCGCTTTACTTTACGAGAAGAAACAAAAATGTTGGTAGTTGGGTGAGAAACTCAAACTCTGGCGAAATTTACTACCATCACAAACTATGCAAAAAGCATCACAGTAACATGGTAGCATAGTAGTTAGCATAGTGTTGTTATAGCTCCAGCAAGCCAGGTTCAATTCTGCCACTGTCTGTAAAGAATTTATACATTGGTTCTGTGACCATGTGAGTGCTCCTGTTCCCTCCCACATTCCAAAGACTTATGGGTTAGTCGGTTAATTGTTCACATGGATGTAACTGAGCGGAGCAGGCTCACTGGGCCAGAAGGGGTAGTTACAGTGGTGTATTTCTAAAATCAGAATCAGAATCAGGTTTAATATCACCGGCATATATTGTGAAATTTGATCATTTTGCAGCAGCAGTACAATGTGATACATGATAATAGAGAGAAATAAATAAATACAATAAATACAAACGTTTGTAAGTTAGGCTTTCCTTTTGCATTTACAAGCTGGACTATGTTGATGGAACTTACACCATCATTTGCCACTGGAAAGCCATATCTGTAGGATTTTGGCCTATTGGCTTGTGATAAATAATGTTTCATTGTGGAAATTTATTTCAAATGATTATTACCTTCTGGTCGGTGAGTGTATAATGCATTTATATGAAATTCACGTATTCAGTATTTTAATGTAGTAGATACTGAAATAGCAGAAAATTATACTGTTCAAATCTGAACAGAACCCTCTATACTTAATCAACTTGCTCAGAAAATACAAGTGATTAAAGCAAACATTACCAAAGTATGACACGGCCTGCGGTTTGACAGCAATGTAGTATGCAACGCCATTCGCCTTTAAGATACTAAATACAATTTTAAATTAGTAACTTACAAGACCTGAACATTATCTCTGTATTTATAAACCAGGATAAGCATTTGCAGGTCTTTTCAACATTTTAGAGTTATTGAAGATCTTTAGTTCATATAACTCATTATTCATGTTTAACTAAAACAAATTTTCTACTGCTGCACATAACAACACTTCAACCACAGCAGTTGATTTCCCCTCTATTTACATTTACAAATTTAAAATAAGGCCATTACAATTAATCACTAAGAATAGCATGCACCACTGAACTTCTCTGGAACTGAAATACATTCTAACTTTTCTACCAAGTGGATAGAGAGGTTATTTGTAAGATTCTTGAAAATTTGTTTTACTTGTTTATTTGATCAATTACAGTCACAATGATTAAAATGTTTTCTCATAAATGGAGCTGAATATCTTGCTTAAAGATATATTGAGTATTAACTAACAACCTAAACATTTTAAATTCATACATGAAATTCTACAAACTGTGTCCTTGGTTTTAATTTGGTGAAAGCACACAGGACCTCAGATATATTGTTGTAGGGATATGTAATCTTTAGGCTATTTGGCAATTAAGTTGCTTTAAACAACTTAGCTGGAACAAGTCCAAACTTGAAATCAAACCAAAATATCTGTAATATTTTATATTCTATTTGTAGTAGTTTATGAGTACAACCAAGACATAACACAGGCCATGTAGCATAACAGTACTGGAGACTGGGTTACTGACATGGTAATGCCTAATGTTTGGAAGAAAACATGAGAAACAAAGAAGAAGAACATAACTACTCCACTTGAACTACTGATTATCCTTCTTCAAAGGTCTTGCGGTAGAAAAAGCACAGCTGTATCACTAATTTTGTATAGCAGCCTGTAAAGCATTCACTGTACTGCAAGGCCTTGCTAAATGTCCAGACATCATCAAGTTTAAAGGTAGTTATATTAGTAACTGTGTATTCTCCAGCAATTACGATAAAGGAAGAACAAAACTCAGGATGTCACCCTTAGAAGGTTGCAAAGCAAATCTACTGGTCTGTGATGGGACAAAATTGATTTGGAACTTTTTTGTAAAGGTTCAGTAAGTTAATTTTAAATACAGTGGATTCCGGTTAATTGGGCTATCGGCTAATCGGGACAACCACTTATTTGGGACAACTCTTAAAGAACAAACACTAATTGAGAACATAGCCGGGATTCCCTTCATTTATTTGGGAAACTATGCTGCTTAAATTGGGACAGGAAACTGTTGCCGAGCAGTTTCTAACCAGCATCAGTTATGAACACTTGGTGTGGCTGTTAGACACCAGCAACAGTTGTGTGTGTTTATGTTCAAAACAACAGGGAGTTTTGTCACTGATAGTTGGAGAGAAACCAAAGAACAATTCAGAACGGTTTTGCTCACTGTGCTTTCATGCATTTAGGCTTGGAGATGCCAGAAATGGCCAGGAGTGAAAATGAAACAATGTCACTACTTCAACAAATTAGGAACTAAAAAGAATTAGAAGATATTGACAAACATCTTGAAAATGAAGATTTGCAGGATACAAACAACAAAAGCATTTTAGGTGCCTGCACTGATTTTGTTTACTTACAGTCAATCAAAAGAAGATGGCAGCATACAGTGCATGAATTACTTCATTGGAACTAATACATAGTTATTAGTTACACATAGTTAATACATAGTTATTAATAAAGGAACTAATACATAGTTTTATAATACTGTAGTGGAATTGACAGTGTTCTAATTTGTTCTGTACTTCATTTAAACCTGTAACTTGTTACTCAATGAAATGATAGTTTGTCTTTTTTTTATACCTTTTTAACTATTTCCCTGAAACTTCAGCTAACTGGGCAAAAATGTGTTGGTCCTGATTTGTCCCAGTTAACCAGAATCCACTGTAATTCATTTTTTCATAATTGGGGGAAGTATATATTGAATGGTTCAGAACAAAGATACAAAATTAAATTGGGGGCACCAAATAAAGCTTCTGGGTACAAGGATCAATTGCCTTACAGGCAACCACAATTATGCAGTGGGATCTGATGATGTCCCTTTTGTAGTACTGAAGGCCTTTGCTCCAGATGTAGCTGTGCTTTCAGCTGAGACATTTCAATACTGTTACAAATCTGGCATGTAGAATTGATTCTTTTGAGAAAAAAAAGCAGGGCAAATCTAATCTAGTAAGCTACCACCCAATCAGCCCTACTCTCAATCCATAGCAAAGTCATACAAGGTGTCTGGTCAGAGGAGGCTCTATTATTGAACAACACTTACTCACCAATCACCTGCTCAGTTGAGTTTCATGGGGACTATTCTGTTCCAAACTAATTTCAATTACACCAGTGCCTAAGAATGTGGTTAACTGCCTCAATGACTATGGTCCAGTAACAGTGAGATCAATAATAATGAAATGTTTTGAGAGGCTGGTGATGAAACATATCAACTCCTATCTGAGAAGCGACTTGGATCTGCTCCAATTTGCCTACCATCACAACAGGTCCACAGCAGATGCCATTTCATTGGCTCTTGACTCAACCTTAGAATATTTGGACAGCAAAGATGCATACATCAAGATGCTCTTTATCAACTATAGCTTGGGATTTAATACTATCATCCACTCAAACAAGCTTCAAGACCTGGGACTCAATAACTCCTTGTGCAACTGGATCCTTCATTTCCTCACTTGTTCACCCCTATTCAGTTGGATTGGCAACAACGTCTCCTTCATAATCACCATCAGCAACGGTGTACCACAAGGCTATATGCTTAGTCCCCTGCTCTAATTGCTTTATACTTATGACTGTGAGGCTAAGCACAGCTCCAGTGCCATATTTAAGTTTATAAATGACACCACCGTCGTAGGCGAAATCAAAGGAGGAGATAAATCAGCAGAAAGGAGGGAGATTGAAAATCTGGCTGAGTGATACCACAACAACAACCTCTCACTTAACGTCAGCAGAACCAAAGAGATGCTTATTGACTGCAAGGGGAGGAAACCAGAGGTCCATGAGCCAGTCCTCATTGGGGGATCAGAGGTAGAGAGGGTCAACAACTATAAATCCCTAGGTGCTTTCATTTCAGAGGAACTGTCCTGGGCCCAGCATGTAAGTGCAATAACAAATGTTATGAAACCAGTAACTGGTTTCACTTACCAGCAAAGATAGATGTGTCAGTTGAAGTCCAATGGTACTATTTTCAAAAGTTTTATTAATAAAGGGGCACAAAAATTAAGGTTAATACAAACATTCAGATAACATGCGTCATACTCAATCTAAAACGCAGGTACATTAATAATCACTCAGAAATAAGCTCTTTCGTTGTCTAGGGTATAATACTGAGTCCAATTGGAAATATAAAGAGTCACTCTGAAGTCTGCAGGCTTTCGGTTTCACGTGTTGGAGAGAGAGAGAGATAAAACGGAAAAACTTGCCGTTTACATCCGTGTAATCAGGGGAGCGATCTTCCCCGTTGTTAGTTAAAAGCGATCTTCCGTTGGTTCCAGCCACAAACCCCGCATTCGGAATTTAACGCACGTGGCTTATTTCAAAATGGCTTCCCGTTCCCACGGGAAGCGTTATCGTGCTTCTTGGTGTCTCCTTGGTGCGTCTGAGGGTCGTCCTCTTTCAGACCCTTCTTTATACTGCCTCACGGGATCTCAGGTGTCAATCAGGTTGCAGGTGATGCAATCTCTCTCTCAACCAGCCCACTTTGCCCGAGGGCTTTACAATGTCCCTGCGAGTTGGCACGTCTGCAGTTCCCAGGTGTCTCCTGAGAACAATGCCACAGTCACCAGCTTTTGTCCCAGTGGAATGTCTTTCCATTTCCTGTGTCCATTCAGCCTGTCTCTCTCTCTCTCTTTTGGGTCATTGACCCCCCTTTTCTAGGGCTCTTGCAATTCTCACAAAGGAGGGGGCTGGTATCATAACACCTCCCCTCTTAAAAAGGTTTTTACCAGCGGTTAAAACCCAGAGTGGTACAGTCTTACAGAAATTTTGAATCTAATACAGAGTAATACAGTTATACATTCAAGTCAGCATCTAAACAGTTAACAAGTACAGTGCCCCTTTCCTTTAATACCTTAACCTCATGTGCCCTACTAACGCCTGGTAGCATCAAACTTCAGCTCAATAACCAGCTTATTTATTTGCTTTCTTCAGCAACATAACTAAGGAGGTGTGATCTTAGCTTAGGTGCATCTACAAAAGTTTATGCGAATACTAATCGTTTCGGTCGGTTTACTTCGCCGGCAGGTCTCCAAAGGTCTGTCTTTATTATTCACAGGCTTTGGCGCAACCCGTAAAAACCTGCTTTGCTGTTTTAAAAAAATGGCATCCCCATTAACCGTCACCTCTTTTCTGGCGAGTCCCCCCGTTGGGACTTTGAGTAATTTGGCGTGGTGAACTCCCGCCCGCCTCGTTCATCGGGGCTATTTTTTCAACACCATGCCCCAAACTGTCAAGACCCTTCAGGCTATTTGTTTTTAATTCCAACTCCTCTTTCAGGTAGCATTTCGAATGCAACCTCTTCACACCCCACCCTGGCGTAACAATAGAGTGGGGGGCCCCGCTATTTCCCGACTCACTCTGTGAGCGATCTGCCAGGTTTAAAATTTCTTCCTTCGACTTGGGAACTACAGACTTTCCGTTTCCTTCAATAACAATCCTCATTCCCCCCTTAAATTCGGCATTAACCTTGGCCCCACTCTCGAATACAAACACCGTGGAACTCACACTTCCCACGGTTACCAAGGTTAACCCTTTTCCTACTGAACCAACCCTATCTGATCCACAAAGACGGCCGCCCCGTCCCCCTGAATCAAACACCTCAGACTTCCCCTGAGCTCTGTTACCAGGTTCAGCACCACGTGCGCCCCCATCTTGGACACACTCAAACGGGACATTGGCCCCTTCCAGGCTTTCAATACCCGTACCTTTTTCAAATTCTAACGTCCCCCGATCCTTCCAGCTACTCTCTAGGCAGCCCCCCGTTGGGGAAGGCGCAACCCTGCGAGCTGAAACAACCTCCTCGGCCATTTCAGCTGACTTCTCCACAGCAAGGACACCCTTCCTCTCTAAGACTGCCCTCATTTCACTCTCGGGACCATCGAGAACACCATTAGAACTCTGAACTTCTTCAAACAATTCTGCCAAACCAGACAGATTAACCATGTCCAACTCTGGACACTTTAACAACTTTATCCGTTTCTCAACTTTAGTTCCTACCTCTAGGACCTTTCTCTTCACTAAGGGCAGGGCTATTTCCTCTCCCTTACCCCCCTTTACTTTGCTGCTTTCTGTTTTACCACCCTCGGAACCCTCATGGTACAGGGTCGGTAAAAACATCTTGGCCAGATCACCGCTGGCTTCATTTAAACTGTCCTCTTTCTCAGCCGCTTTTTCCGACAGGCTGCGAGTGACCGCGCATGCGCGATAGCTTTGGGACTCTAGGGGCGGGGCCACCGCACTCGCCCGTCGGCGGGTCGGCATCATGGCTGCCCAAATCCTCCCTCCTGCTAACACACTTTGTAACAACGCGACCCACTGCTCTTGTGGCCACTTCTGGTTCACTACCACCTTTTCAAAAAGCAAGAAATAACTATCAACATCCGTCTCTTCGAACGGAGGTACTACTCTCAACTCCCGACTAACATTAAACCGCTCTCTCCTTAGCTCCTCCCTCTCTCTTTCTCTCCCCGCTGCCGCTCTCTCGGCTGCTGCTAACTCTCTGATCCGAATTTCATGCTGTCTTTGCCTCTCAGCTTGATTCTGCTCGTTTTCCACCTCTAACCCCTTCGCCAAATTTAACAAGTCTGATTTGGTGCTCATAAATTCACACACGTCCATCTTTGCTGGTTTTTCTGTCTGGCTACCTGCGTACCAGATCCAAATTATTTTTTTTTACTTACAATCCCGATTGACTGACCTCCCCCTTTTTGGTGTCAAATCCCGGACGAGCCCCCACTTGTTATGAAACCAGTAACTGGTTTCACTTACCAGCAAAGATAGATGTGTCAGTTGAAGTCCAATGGTACTATTTTCAAAAGTTTTATTAATAAAGGGGCACAAAAATTAAGGTTAATACAAACATTCAGATAACATGCGTCATACTCAATCTAAAACGCAGGTACATTAATAATCACTCAGAAATAAGCTCTTTCGTTGTCTAGGGTATAATACTGAGTCCAATTGGAAATATAAAGAGTCACTCTGAAGTCTGCAGGCTTTCGGTTTCACGTGTTGGAGAGAGAGAGAGATAAAACGGAAAAACTTGCCGTTTACATCCGTGTAATCAGGGGAGCGATCTTCCCCGTTGTTAGTTAAAAGCGATCTTCCGTTGGTTCCAGCCACAAACCCCGCATTCGGAATTTAACGCACGTGGCTTATTTCAAAATGGCTTCCCGTTCCCACGGGAAGCGTTATCGTGCTTCTTGGTGTCTCCTTGGTGCGTCTGAGGGTCGTCCTCTTTCAGACCCTTCTTTATACTGCCTCACGGGATCTCAGGTGTCAATCAGGTTGCAGGTGATGCAATCTCTCTCTCAACCAGCCCACTTTGCCCGAGGGCTTTACAATGTCCCTGCGAGTTGGCACGTCTGCAGTTCCCAGGTGTCTCCTGAGAACAATGCCACAGTCACCAGCTTTTGTCCCAGTGGAATGTCTTTCCATTTCCTGTGTCCATTCAGCCTGTCTCTCTCTCTCTCTTTTGGGTCATTGACCCCCCTTTTCTAGGGCTCTTGCAAATTCTCACAAAGGAGGGGGCTGGTATCATAACACAAAGAAAGCACAGCAATGGCTCTACCTTTTTAAAAGTTTGTGAAGATTTGGCATGACATCTAAAACTTCGACAGACCTCTGTAGGTGTGTGGTGGAGAGAGTATTGACTGGCTGTATTACAACCTGGTTTGGAAACACTAATGTCCTTGAATAGAAAATCCTACCAAAGTAGTAGATATGGCCCAGTCCATCATGGGTAAAGCCCTCCCCATTATTGAGAACATCTACACAGAGCGTTGTCACAGGAAAACAGCATCCACCAGCAGGGAGCCCCGCCACACAAGTTATGCTCTCTTCTCACTGCTGCCATTAGAAAGAAGGTACAGGAGCCTAAGGATTTACACCACCAGCTTCAGGAACAGTTACTACCCCCAAGCCATCAGGCTCTTGAAATAGAAGAGATAACTTCAATCATAACCAGTGAGCTGATTTCCTTGATAGAGTGACAACCCATGGTATCAAGGGAGCACCTGAATGTGTGTGGCATCAAAGAGTTTCCCAGAGCAGTGTCCCATGCCCGCTAGGACACCAGTTTTAGCGTCTTCATCGATAACATTCTTTAGAATGCAAGATGCATGTTCACTGGTGACCGGGTAATATAACTTGGCAGTAAATGAACCAATTCAGGCTTTCATGTGACAAACATTCAGGCATGGACTGGGATGTGGCAAATAACAATCATGACAGACAAGTGCCAGTGACCCTTCCACTCTTCCACCAAGAGGCAGTCTGATTTAATGGCTTGGCTGTGACTCCTACCATCAACATCCTTTGGGGAAAGAAGCAGTGGGTCATTCTGGAACAGAAATTGAACCAAACCAGACACCTAACTACTTAGGTTACAAGACCAGTTCAGAGGACGGGTTTCTTGCAGCCTTAGCTCCTGTCCCCACCTCCTGAGCACCTTTCAGTCATCTGCAATGCATAGGTCAGCATTGCAATGGAATGCTGTCCTCCTACCGGTATGAGTGCAGCTTAGACAACTTTCGAGTACATTGACACCGTCCAGGGAAAAGAAACTCTCTTGGTTGGTATCCCATTCACCACTCTCAGCATTCCTTCCCTGTACCACCCGTGCAAAGTAACTGCAGTAAAGAACATCTACAGAATTATACACACCTACGCTACTTCAATAGAACAACTACCACCAAGAAGGAAAGGGGCATTAAGTGCATTGGAACACCACATTCAAATGCTTATCTGCTGAAGCAAATACATCATCAATGGGTCTAAACCCTGGAGCTCTCCACTCGCAACACTGTGAGCACAACTTCTCTAGAAGGATAACAGTGCTTCAAGGAAGCACTGACTGTCAATTTTCATGGGCTACTAGGAATGAGAAATAAATGCTAGCCTTTTCAGTGTTGCCCAAATCATAATTAAAAGAATAAAATAAATATGCTGTGCCCCAAGGTGGCTGTGCTTGGTAGTCTGCACCATATCCAAAAATTGGCAATAAAAAATGATATAACAAATATTGGTGGCCAGATTCAATGCTGAATGCAGTTCAAAGTTCATTTATTATCAAAGTATGAAAACAGTATACAACCCTGAGATTCATCTTCCCAAAGACAGCCATCAAAGGAAACTAGGAAACCTGTTCAAAGAAAAACATCAAACCCCTCACATGCAAAAAAGAACAAAAGAAAAGAGTGTAAACACAGAATATAAAACACCAAACCACAAAGTTATCAAAAGAGTCCAGGCATATTCAGTCCAGTTCAGTTCAGCCTAACTCAGCACTATGTTTCTTGTTACCTGTAGGGCACAGGGCCAGTCCACCCCCATCAAAAACAGCAATGAAAAGAAGGGAGTGCACTGAAACCAGAGACACATCATTATATGAACCTCAGAGTCAAAACCACAATCCGTGTTGATTAAACCTTGCCCAAGACCCAGCACTCCGGCACCATCCTCCGGGAGCATCGAGCAAGAGGGAACACGAGTACAGGAAGCAAAACAACATCTTTAAGGAATTCAGTATCATAGTCACCCAAGGGCAATAGGATGATTACTTGATTCAAGATCTTATTTGTCAAATTGCCCCATGTTTATTGATTACAAGTGGCATGTACTGTACCAGCAAAACTTGCAGTTTTTATTCATTTGAATATCTGTTTCGCAGTAGGGCACCCCATCAAGACACAGTGTGCAACTGGACGCCATCTTCTTTCATTAGCTTCTAGCATCAAGCCATTGTAAGGATGAAATTGGCCACTTCCTGATACAACAGGTGTACAAGCACTACATGGGAGTTATCAATAGTACTTTGAAACTTGCAATCACATCATGGCTCTATGCGGGGGAGAAAATGGATTAAAATACTGGTTGTGTTGCCTATACCTCATATCCATCTCCTGTTTATGCAAAAGACGTCTGTTTAGAGTATTGTTGAGGAATAAACTTGATACTGGACTAGTTTCTGCTGGCTACTGTTAATATTAACACTTGGTTTACCGTTTGGTTAAGAGTGCCATTTAGATTTTTGATTCACACACAATCTGTAGCTCAGATATGTTACCTGGTAATGACCTGCAGTGGATTCCTTCATCATAGACAATTCAATTATGGACACTGAGAAAGGATTTAATGATCATAGCACAAAGATATGAGTATAAGAGCCTGGGCAGTAATGCTTTGGTACTTTTGTCCACATGTATACATTTACCCTTCAGGTGACACATGATCACAGAGTACTCCTGCTGTCATAGAATCATACCGTTGTATAACACATGAAAGGGCCCACCATGTCATGCCAAACATTTTGCCCATCAACACTAATCCTACCTACCCTAAGTCTTTGATATTAATTTTGATAAACCAAAGAAGAAGAAACTATGAGATGAGATTAAAAGTTTGGAGAAAGTGATGGGTTTTAAACTGATTTGAGGAGGGATTAATGCACGAAGGCTGAGAAGTTCAGGGAGGAAATTTCAAATAGAAAGTCACTGATGTACTTGGACTTCTGAAAATTGTTGCAAGAATATATATTCATAAAACTTTCAGAAGTATGAAGAATATCTAATTGCAAACAGCAATTATAGTGCAAATAGTATGAACAGAGACTTTAGGTATTGAAGAACAAACACTGTAATTCCACAGATTGAGACAGCTGCCTATTTATTCAATCTGAGTCTTAACATGGCAAACCTAAAGTGTAACAAACTGGAAAAGTGCAGCACAGAAGAAAATTGTATTTGGCCTGCACTCTTAATATCATGGTCCACTTGCTGTACTTGGGTACAGCATGGTCAATTCTATATCTAAACATTTGCCTTTCCAGCAGAAACACCAAGACACTGGGTTGGTTATTCCATAATAAATCATCTAATGATCATAAAATGCTTAAAAGCTGCAAATGCCAGAAATATGAAATGGAAACATAAAGTGCTGGAAACACTGTGATTATCTTGAACAGTAACTTGCTTCTTTTTCAAATGCACTAATTTATCTTCTGGGCATGTTCAGCATTTTCTGTTTGTACTCAAATGTAAATGAACAGTATTGTCCTTATTTAGTGAGGAGATACAAGAGACTGCAAATGCCAGAATCTGGAAACAAAAAGCAAAAAACTGCTATAAGAACTTCAACAACACACACAAAATGCTAGAGAAACTCAGCAGGTCAGGCAGCATCTATGGAAGGGAATAAACAGTTGATGTTTCAGCCAAGACCCTTCATCAGGAAGTTTTCAACCTGAAATATCAACTGTTTATTTTCCTCCATAGATGTTGTCTGATTTGCTGAGTTCTTCCAGCATTTTGTATGTTTTGTTCAAGATTTGCAGCATCCACAGAAACTCTTGTATCTGCTGTAAGAATTTAGTGGGTAATGCAGCATCTTTTTGTGTTATCTGAGTTACATCACCGACAACATTAAGTTCAATTTTTGCAAATGTCAGCACTGTTGTGCTTATCTAAAACAATTATGTAGTTGTCCTACAAGATTCCTAAGAGCTATCATGTCACTGGATCATACAAATTTCTTAAAAATTAAAGCAAACAAGGAACAGGATGAAAAAGGATATGGAAAATAGTTCAATGTTGACAGAAAAGAGATATGAAGGTAACTTTACGTACATACACAATCAAAAGAAATATATAGATACAAGGTACAAAAGCAGACAAGGTTGAAATCACTCAGTGTTTCTGGATACTGCCTGACCTGCTGAGTGTTTCCAAAATTTTCTTTTCCAGATTTCCATCTTCTACAGTTTTATGATAGTTATTAACATAATGTTATGGTTTAATAAAATATTTCAGTCATATGGAACAATTGTTGGACTAGCGGTAAGGTCTTGACAGCTTGCAGGAATTAGCTCCTGTTATCTTTCATTTAGATATTTATACCAATACAATTAGAAAATTGGTACATCTTTAAAAAAAATTAGGATGCACAGCTCCTGAGATATTGCATGTGTATTTCTCAAAGAAAGAACGCGTCATACCTTGACCCTGGAGAAAATGTGTGACAGGAGTTACTGAGTATTAACAATTTTAAATCATCTTCACAATTAAAATTGAAACTCACAATCTGCATTCTTAATTGCTTTACAATTGATTTTATTTCAGTACCTTGGCAGGGTCTCTGTTCAATAACATCCATGAGTTTCACTTTCGAATAGCTCTTCCCAGTTCAAGAAATTAAATATTATTAAAATAGTCAAAATAATAGAACTAAGTAAGATTTCAAAGCTAATATTACTTTGTAAATGTGCTTGCTAGTCAATCAGCGAGAAATGCACTTCCGTAACTTTATTTTGAATATCTATTACTAATATGAAGCATTTTTTTAAAATTCAGAATCAGAATCAGGTTTATTATCACCAGCATGTAATGTGAAACTTGTTAACTTAGCAGCAGCAGTTCAATGCAATACATAATCTAGCAGAGAGAAAAAATAAATAAAATAAAAAATAATAATAATAAATAAGTAAATCAATTACGCTATACGTATATTGAACAGATTTTTTAAAATGTGCAAAAACAGAAATACAGTATATTAAAAAAAAGTGAGGCAGTATCCAAAGATTCAATTTCCATTTAAGAATGGGATGGCAGAGGGGAAGAAGCTGTTCCTGAATCACTGAGTGTGTGCCTTCAGGCTTCTGTACCTCCTACCTGATGGTAACAGTGAGAAAAGGGCATGCCCTGGGTGCTGGAGGTCCTTAATAATGGAAGCTGCCTTTCTGAACACCGCTCCCTGTAGATCTCCTGGGTACTTTGTAGGCTAGTACCCAAGAAGGAGCTGACTAGATTTACAACCTTCTGCAGCTTCTTTCAGTCCTGTGCAGTAGCCCCTCCATACTAGACAGTGATACAGCCTGTCAGAATGCTCTCCATGGTACAACCATAGAAGTTTTTGAGTGTATCTATTGATATGCCAAATCTCTTCAAACTCCTAGTAAAGTATAGCTGCTGTCTTGCCTTCTTTATAACTACATTGATACGCTGGGAACAGGTTAGATCCTCAGAGATCTTGACACCCAAGAACTTGAAACTGCTAATTTCTACAATTCAATATTTTTCTTTATATAAGACTGTCAAATACCATCCTGTTGAAATTTACAGCAATGATTATTGTACATAGAACTCAACAAAAGTATTTAAATGTGTATGCAAACGAGGCAGTTAAAGCCAAAGACTAAAAGTTAAGTGTAAAGAATGGGGCAAATATTTTCAAACTTCAAAGTTCAAATGAAATTTATTATCAAAGTACATATATGTCACCATATACAACCCCGAGTTTCCTTGTATACAGACAAAATCCAATATGCACAATAGAATCAATGAAAGTCTGCACCCAACAGGATAGATAATGTGCAAAGGACAACAAATTGTGAAAATACAAAAGAGGAAAAAAATAATAAATATAACTTTGTATTTAGATGTGCTCAATGTTGGGGAGGGATCTACCCGCGATGGACTGGGCCATATCCTCTACTTTTTAGAGGATTTTCCATTCAAGGGCATTGGTGTTTCTATACCAGAGTCAATATACACTACACCACACCTCTTTAGAAGTTTGTCAAAGTTTTAGATGTCTACACAATCTACACCAATATCTAAGGATGTTGAGGCACTGCTGTGCTTTCTTCATGATTGTACTTACATGCTGGGCCCAGGACAGGTCCTCAGAAATGATAACAGCAAAGAATTGAAAGTAGCTGACCCTCTCCACCTCTAAGATGAGGACTGGCTCATGGACCTCCAACTTCCTTCTCCTGAAGTCAATGATCAGCTCCTTAGTCTTGTTAACTTTGAGTGAGAAGTTGTTGTTATGGCCAAAAGGTTGTTGTTGTGGCATATGCAATATGCAATATAATTTAAATACATGAGCAAGAACCTTAAACACTAGAGATTCTGCAGATGATGGAAATCCAGAGCAACACACACAAAATAGTGGAGGAACCCAGGAGGTCAGGAGGTATCTATGGAAATGAATAAACAGTCGATGTTTGAGACCAAGACCTTTCATCAGGACTCAAATTGAAGGAGTTAGAAGCAAGAGAACGAAACTAGGAGGAGGGGAAGGAGTACAAGGTGACAGGTAAAACCAGATGAGTGAGGGAGGAGTATGAAGGAAGAAATAGGCAGGTGACAGGTGGAAAAGGTGAAGGGTTGGAGAAGAAGAAATCTGATTGGAGAGGAGAATGGACCATGGGAGAAAGGTAAGGAGGAGTGGTACCAGGCTGATGTGACAGGTGTGTGTGCACAACTAAATATCCATTAAATTACAGCAAGCACAGGGGAGGTGGCTTTAACTGCTGCATTCACACGTGTGTGTGAGTGAGTGTGAGTGTGAGAGAGAGAGAGAGAGAGAGAGAGAGAACAGCATCACATGCGCAGATGACAGGTCAATACATAGTGTTTGGGGGAGGAGGGTCATTGATCATAAAGAAATACATCCATATATTACACTTCATCCACCTTTAGATTAATACAACCTAAAATTGTTTATGTACAAAACATTCAATTTCCCTTTCATAAACCTATATTCCAAATAAACATGCTTTTACAATCACAGTCCATAACTAATTTCACAGCTCTAACGATTCAGTCTTTCAGGTGGTGCTCTGTTCCTTTCAGGATAGTGCCTCTGGACCTGTGGAGAGGCATCTGGTTTGGTAGGTGTCTTGTCTTAAGACAACGTTCTCAGTTTCCAGTTTCACTTTGCTGTCAGTGACATCATCACTAAGCGGTAAGCTCGGTGCCTGTAATGTGCCCATTTTGTTGGATGCAGTCGACTCAGGTGTGTTCTTCGGTTGAGCTTCCAGTATCTGGTCCACATGACGTCTCCATGTCTGATCTCCAGCGTCCACTATATACATCAGTAGTCCAGTTCTTGTAGCTATCCGACCGGATGTCCACTTGTCTTCCCAGTAGTCACACGTTGGGGCTTCCTGTCCAATCTCGAAGCTCCTTGCTGCCTCACTTAGCAATGGGCTGAACTGTTTATTCTGCACTTCCCTCCGGAGGTCTTGTTCCAGGAGGTTTATGCAAGATCTCAGACTCCTGTCATTAACAGCATTGCAGGTGTTCGATTTGTTACCACATGAACATAGTTCCAATACACAAAAAGGAAGGTGTCTACCTTATGCTGTGAAAAATGTCCATCGCTTCTCGAAAGTTTGAATAAACCATTCAGCCAACCCATTCGTTGCTGGATGGCGAGAAGCTGACTTGAAATGTCTGATGCCATTTTACTTCATGAACAGTTGAAGTTCTTCTGACATGTATTGTGGTCCAATGTCACTCACAATTTGGTTGGGTAAGGCATTTGTGGCAAAGAAGTCCTCAGAACAGAGACGGTCTTTGCTGACATGGTTGACTTCATTGGTATAACCTCCAGACACTTCAAATGAGAATGCACAGCAATCAGAAACATGGAGTCCATGAAAAGCCCAGCAAAATCAGTTTGTACTCTTTGCCATGGTGATGACAGCCACTCCCACAGGGGTAATAGTGCTTATAGGGTGCATTTTGAACTTTTTGGCATTCTGAACAGCTGTTGGCCAAGTTTTCCATTCCCTTCTCAAACACTTTCACATTGGCCTTAACGAGCAGTAACAGCTTCATGTTTGTGCCACCATTTGGATTGCAATTGCCGGCTGATGCCACATTGAGAGTTTGATTGAGTGCCAGTCTAGTTGGATTTTTCTCAACCATTCATGTCGGAAAAGTGCTGGCCCTCCACTTTTCAACAGATAAAGCTCTACCCGCTGTGCTTAGCCTCCATGTGTCGCATTCACCTTCAGCAGACACTTTTTTACCTGTGTAGATCTTTAGCATCACTGAGGTCTTCTCTAATGATATCTTAGAAAACAATCTATTGTAGTCAGCCTCTGAAATGATAGCCAAAGCTGACCCTGTTTCCGGCTGCATTTTCAGTTTTACACCAGACACATCTATTGTGATCCATATGACTTTATGATCTGCTTCAGTTCTATGCAGTTCTAGGCATGGTAGCTTACCTTAGTCAGTTGCTGTGTTGTCTGATCCTGTTTCACATTTGGTCACTTTATGTATTTGCTCAGTTTTGAATTTGAAAATTTTCACTCGCTTGTGGTTTTTGTCTGCCTTGTCCACTCTCTCTATGTGACCTTGTCTGTGACACAATCTGCAAACTTTTTCTTTGAACCAACAGTCATTTGCATCATGGAGGATTTGCCACATCCATAACAGTTTTGGCTTTTACACCCAATTCAAGGACCTTTTGTGCCTTTCATATTCTAAGCTCTTATTCTGTAGTTCTGCTGCATCTGCAACCTCTAACGATATTGCAATGGTCAGTGCCCATTCTAAGGTTAGGTCTCTTTCGGACAGTAGCCTCTTTTGAGTGCATTGATTATCCATGCCACATACAAACTTGTCCCTTAATGTATCAGAAAGTCCATCTCTAAAGTTACAGCACTGGGAAGGTTTGCACAGTTCTGCAATGTATTCAGAAATGCTTTCATCTTTTGACTGGTTCCTTTTGGAAAATCTAAATGTCTCAGCTATTACCAGTGGTTTAGGGCTCAAGAGATCTTGTAAAGTTGTAACAATTTGGTCACAAATTTTGCTTGCTAGCTTTTCAAGGATTAGTAAATTGTGTAAGAGACTGTACATTCTAACACCCATTAATCTAAGAGATGTGACAACTTTCTTTTGCTCCTGCACAATATTCACATTACAATGCAGTTCAACAGTCTTGCTATACGACTCCCAGCAAATCTGACAACTTTCCCGACTGAAGCCATCACCACATTATTTTCAGTTTAAATTCAGTACATCTTTCACTGTTACTATGCACTGTAGTCATGCGTTTGTTAACATCTGTGATGGCCTTCTCATGCTGTCTAATGGTTTATCCTGTAACTGTTGGTGCAGTTTGTGATATTTTCTGACGTTCAGGTATTAGGTTGTGTCTGTGCACAACTAAACAATTAAACAAAAGCACGCACACAGGAGACGACTTTAACTGGTGTATTCGAGTATGAGAGAGAGAGAGAGAGAGAGAAAACAATGCACACGGGGGCATTGTTCTAAAAGAAATAGATACATACAATAAGCAGAGGAGGAGAATAGGAGAACAGGTAATAGACCAGTGTGGAGAATTGAGGAGGAAGGAATAGGGAAGGGGAAAAGTTACCAGACATTAGAGAAATCGATGATCATGCCATCAGGTGGGAGGCTACCAAGATGGAATATGAGGTGTTGCTCCTCCAACCTGAGAGAGGCCTAATTGTGGCAAGTCGGAATGGGAATGCAGATTGAATTAAACTGATTGGCCACCTGGAAATCCTGCTTTTTGCAGATGGAGTGAAGGTGCTCAACAAAGCGATTTCCCTATTATACAGAGCCTATAAAAAGTATACGCCACCACCCCTTGGAAGTTTTCATGTTTTATTGTTTTACAACGTTGAATCACAGTGGATTTAATTTGGCTTTTTGACACAGATTAACAGAAAAAGACTCTTGTGTCAAAGTGAAAACAGATCTCCACAAAGTGATTTAAATTAATTACAAATGTAAAACACAAAATAATTGATTGCGCAAGTATTCCTCCCCCCCCTTAATATGACACACCAAATCATAACTGGTGCAGCCAAATCATCACCAGTGCAGCCAATTGGTTATAGACATCGTATAATTAGTTAAATGGAGATCTGTTTTTGGAGACCTGTGTGCAGTGAAGGCATTTCAATTAACTGTAGTAAAAATACTCCTGTATCTAGAAGGTACAACCGCTGGTGAGTCAGTATTCTGGCAAAAAGCTACACTATGAAGACAAAAGAACACTCCAAGCAACTCCGTGAAAAGGTTATTGAAAAGCACAAGGCAGGATATGGATACAAGAAAATTTTCAAGTCACCGAATATCCCTTGGAGTACAGTTAAGTCAACCATCAAGAAATGGAAAGAATATGGCACAGCTGTAAATCAGCCTAGAGCAGGCTATCCTCAAAAACTGAGTGACCGGGCAAGAAGGGGATTCATGAGAGAGGCCACCAAGAGACCTATGACAACTCTAATGGAGTTACAAGCTTCAGTGACTGAGATAGAAGAGACTGTGCATACCACAACTGTTGCATGGGTGCTTCACCAATCTCAGCTTTATGGGAGAATGGCAAAGAGAACGCTATTGTTTTTAAAAACTCGCATGAAATCTTGGATAGGTTTGCCAGAAGGCATATGCGAGATTCTGAAGTCATCTGGAAGAAGATTCCATAGTCTGATTAAACCAAAATTGAGCTTCTGGCCAGCAGATTAAATGTAATGTTAGGTGTAAGCCAAGCACATCCCTACCATGAAGCATGGTGGTGGCTGCATCATGCTGTGGGGATGCTTCACTGCATGAGGCCCTGGAAGGCTTGTGAAAGTAGAGGGTAAAATGATTGCAGCAAAATACAGTGAAATCCTGGTGGAAAACCTAATGCAGTCTGCAAGAGAACTGCAACTTGGGAGAAGATTTGTCTTCCAGCAAGACAATGTCCCCAAGCATGAAGCCAAAGCTACACAGGACTGTCTTAAAAACAACAAAGTTAATGTCCTGGAGTAGCCAAGTCAAAGTCCAGACCTCACTCCAGCTGAGAATTTGTGGCTGGACTTGAAAAGGGCTGTTTACTCATGATCCCCATACAATCTGACAGAGCTTGAACAGTTTTGTAAAAAAAAAGAATGGGGAAAAATTGAGGCGTCCAGATGTGCAAAACTGATAGAGATCTGTCCACACAGACTCAAGACTGTAATTGCTGCCAAAAGTGCATCTACTGAATACTAAGTTGAAGGGGGGGGGGGGTGAGTAATTATGCAATCAATTATTTTGTGTTAAATAATTGTTATAAATTTAGATCAATTTGTAGAAATTTGTTTTCACTTTGACACGAAAGAGTCTTTTCATTGATCAGCATCAAAAAAGCTAAATTAAATCCACTGTGATTCAATGTTGTAGAACAATAAAACATGAAAAATTCCAAAGGGGGTGGTAAAATACTTTTTATAGGCACTATATGTCGGGTCTTACCAATATAGAGAATTCTGCATCAGGAGCACCAAGTACAGAAGATGAATGCAACAGTCTCACAGGTGAAATGTTGCCAAACCTGGAAGGACTTTTTCGGGCCCCAAATGAAGGTAAAGGAGGAGGTAAATGGGCAGGAAGAAGTGCCGGGAGGGAGATTAATGGGAGCAGACAAATGGACAAGGGAATCATGGAGGCAGTGATCCCTGAAGAAAGTGCAGAGTTGTGGGGTGAGAAGGTAAAGATGTGTTTGATGGTAGTATCCTGTTGAATATGGTGGATATTGCAGAGAATAATGTGCTGGATCTGAGGCTCATGGGGAGGTAGGAAAGAAAATGAGGAACTTTACCCTGTTAAGGAAGTGGGAAGATGGAATGAGTGCAGCATCAATCCTGAACTGGAAAGGGTAGCCTCGTCCTGGGAATAGTTGTGGAAGTAACAAAAGGAACTGAGAAAAGGGAATGGTGTTTTTACAGGAGACAGGGGGAGAAAAGTTATGGTCAAGATAACCTTAAGATCAGTGGGTTTACAAAAGATATCAGTAGACAGTCTGTGAAAGGGGAGAGAGGTGTCAGAAATGGACCAAGGACTAAGCAAGAAATTTAGGTGTGAAATGGTGACGTTCTAGAAGCTTACATTAATCATTAGGACACTGATAATAGCAAATGGGTATGAGATACCAATACAAACAGCTGAACTTTGGAAGAGCTGATTTGTTGAGCTGACAGGACAGAAATCTGGAGGATTGGAATAGTTAAATAGACAAGTGAGAAAAACAGAGATGAAGGTTTATGCAAAGTTTGATAGCAGACCCAAACTTATGAATCTCTAAAAGCTTAATGAATAAACATCTAAAAGTCTTCTGGAGTATTTGTTTTTTAAACAAAAGGTGACAAGGTATTTTTAATCACTCGTTCATTTGAACTTTGGCTGATATATTGCTTACAATAGATTAGCCTCCATGTCATATAGCTTGACGATGTACAAAGGAATGCCATAATCCCTCTCACTGCTAGCATGTGACCTGTTAGACTACTTTTATTTTTCAAAGCTTGAGAAAACTCCAAGTGAAACTAGTTTAGTTCAGAAAAAATAAATCAAACTGCAAAACATTACTTAACTGTGACAAAATAAAACGTTCAATTGAATCTGACATTATTTGTTCATGAATTTCATTGAGCTAGCAAGAAGGAAAGCCATTAAAACAAAACTGCTCAAAGGATTTTATTGGTGTTTTCAGTAGTCATAGATAAAAGTCAAAGCTAATAAATTCAATAGTTGTCGCACCTGCTTTGGAAAGAAATATATTCTTGAAAAGATCAAAATAATGTTTCAAAATTGAAATAAAGTCTGTCTCTTAGGAAAATCATATTTTAAAGAACATAAGTAAACACCATATTGAAGAATATATGGCACATTTTCTTTTTTCCCTCTCACTGGGATACCTCATATGGTGGAGCATCTCCAGAAAAATAGCAAAAGCAAAGGCCATAAATTTACAGTGCACTATTTTCCATCTATTAGCAGACAAGTGGCTTATCATAATTTTAATTTGTACTCTGCTCTATTAGTTAGCTTATATTTAATAGAATTTCAAATCGATAGGGTAGAAACACTTGAAAGACTAAAAGGCTGTTGTCTAAGATGCATTCATCTGGCATTCAACAGAGAGAAGGCCACCTTTCATAAGCAACATATATCTAGGTAACGGTTTGATTTGGGGTCCAGCCAAACAGGAACATTGTGATGTTCTGATTAAAAGAACCTCAATTTGAGCGAATGCTGCTCAAACACAGTTGTTGATAGCCTAGAAATGACAGATTGTACACCAGCATAAAATTGTAAATTAAGTATATTTCCCAAATTTTCAACTTTAACCAACAGTTACAGAAGAATAAAAGAAAAATTACAGTTAAACCAGTCCAATGTGCAAACAACACTGGAGCTCATACTGGAGTAGTCAGGGCTGTATCTGTTTACTCATGCACTGAACCTACGGTCTGTATGAAAACACCGCCATATTCCGAACTCCACTCGAAGACTATCTTGAACAAACCTGCTTTCTCCAGAGTATTGCCCTACCTCCTTGGACCCATTCACCTGCACAAAGCACTTTTTGCAATGGGGACTCTCCTTCCAACGACATTCTGTGGCACCTTCGCTTGTGCCCAGCTCCAAACCAGACTACGGTCTTTCAGAAAACTCTTCTGCAAGCTCTCTAGAATCTTCTCTCACATCCCACAATCCTGATTGGCTGACACACATTCCTAAGTTGGACAACATGGCTCCTTATTTTAGCCAAAGCCAAAACACACTTTCCAACATGGCACACTACTTTTACAGAAAACTACTAATATAAACTACCTCACAGCATAGCAGTAGAAACCATAACCAGGGCATTACATTTATCAATAGGTATCCTTTTTAATTGTTGCCACTTAATCTCTTAGATACTGAAAATTAATAATTGCAAATATGCTGTCTCTTTTCTTGATGATTTAAATGTGCCTAGAAATTTTTAATATATTAAATGCAATCAATTCCTTTCTTCACATTTTCTCTCCGCTAACCTAATCTTTATTCCAGGTAATTTCTTATTGTTTCCTAATATGGTATCAAATGCACATTGTAAAATTGTATTTTCTTCTCAACTGATGCATTATTTTCAAAATCATTTAAAATGACTGATTAAAATGTTGTTTGTTTTGTTCACTCAAGCCCCAGGTCCTTGATTTCCTTCATCTCGATATTACCAGTTCTCTCTTTTAGCAACTTACTGTATATTGAACACCTTTTATAAAGTAAATGTGTCTGTAAAATCTACTTTCCGTTAAGTCAAAGTTTACATTTTTAAGATCTAATTAGAAGTACTGTAATAGGACATTACAAATAGGCAAATGGTTTCCCAAAGAAACACTTATTGTTTTAACCTTTATTTCCAGGTCACAGGCATTATCAGTGCTATGATATGACCTGAAAGACAGCTTTCGGCAGCAAGTCCACAAGGCTTCATTCATGTGCACATTAGCTTAGCTTATCAGTATGTCGTAGATAGTTTGCAGCTCCTCACAACTTCCTTTATATCATCGACATGCTTGGTGACAAAATACTCCAATCCTTAATCAAAGTTATTAATGTAGATTGTAAGTAGATGAGACTCCAGTACTGATCCCTTTGGCATCCCACTGTTACACCAACTCTCTGTTTTCAATCAATTTGCCAATTATTTAACAATGCAATTACCCTCCTACATTATGAGCTCTCAGCAGCGAGCTTTTATAAGGCATTTTCCACATACCTTCTGGAAAACTAAATATATTACATCTATTATCTCAGTTTTATCTTTTATATAACATTCTTAAAATAACTTTAATATACAAACGTTTGTATTTGCCAATCAATTTATTTTTCATAGAGACACTCTGACCTCATAACAACATGATTGATATAAAAAAGCAAATCCAAATTCTGGTATTTGTTTCTCTGAAGCAAGTGCACATTTCACTTTCGCTGAAAGCATAATCATTACAGAAGAAATTCTGGAGGCAAACTAACACAATGTTTTAGTTTTAGATACAATGTTTACCCACAAATTGAAATACAAGACATCAACACTTCATTACTTTTGTACATATTTAATAATTAGCTCTGTATTTTCTGTTACCAGAAGAAAATCTCTTGTTGAAATATGAATTAGTAGTTGGAGCTGCCCAATCTTCAAAAAGATCAAAAATGATCTGATTCTAACATTAAAATCATATTCACAAAGTTCTAAGCCGAATGTAAATTTATTACTAAAGTCCATATATGTCATCATATACAACCCCAAGGTTCATTTTCTTGTGGGCATTCACTGTAAATACAAGAATCAAAATGGAATCAATGGAAGACCACACCCAATAGGATGGAAAAACAACCCGTTTGTAAAAGACAACAAACTGTGAAAATACAAAAAGTAAGAAAACTAATAATATATAAGCAATAAGCATCAAGAACTTGAGATGAAGAATCCTTGAAAGTGAGCCCATAGTTGCAGAGACAGAACAGTGATGGGCTGGGTTAAGCTGAGTGAAGTTATCCCCTTTGGTCCAAGAGCCTGATGGTCCTCATGGTATGGGTCCTGAATATCCTGTACTTTCTTGCTTATGGCAGCAGCGAGAAGAGAGCATGGGGCTTTCCATTCCTGGGCACGGGTGTTTCCATACCAGGCTCTAATGCAACCAGTCAATATAATCTCCACTGCATATCTAAGTAAGTTTATCAAAGTTTTAGATGACATGCCGAATCTTCACAAATTTCAAGGATAGATGAGATGCTGCCATGCTTTCTTCATAATGACACTTGAGTGCAAGACCCAGGGCAGATCCTCTGAAATGACAATACTGAAGTAGTCAAAGTTGATTACCCTCTCCACCTCCGATGCCCCGATGAGGTTTGACTCATAGACCTTCACTTTCCTCTTACTGAAGTCAATTATCCACTCCTTGGTCTTGCTGATATTGAGTGAGAGGTTGTTGTGGTGACAGTGCTCAGCTAGATTTTCAAACTCCCTCCCATATTCTGATCTATGGCCACCCCTGATTCAGCCAATGACAGTGAAGCCATGAGCAAACTTAAATATAGCATTGGAGATGAGCTTAGCCTCACAGTCATAAGTATAAAGCCAGTAGAGCAGGGGGTTAAAGACACAGCCTTTTGGTGGTATCTCTGCTGATGGTGATTGCGGAGGAGTTGTTGTTGCCAATCCATACTGGCAGGTGAGAAAATCATGGATCTAGTTGCACAAGAAGTTATTGAGGCCTAGGTATTGAAGTTTATTAACTACTCTGGCTCAGAATCCTCCTTTCCTCCCTCTCATTCAGCCATATTGATACACTTTTGTGCGCTTAAAGGTGCCATAACTACATTCTTGAGAGTTAAGTCCATCGAGTCATTCAGAAGATTGTGAAATCGCTTGTTCGTTAAGACGGTTCAAAAGTACATTACTTAAAGAGAATTTACAGGATGCAGATTGCAGTGAGAGTAGTTCGGAAGAATATTTAGAAGTTTTATAAGCTGCTCGCAACCCATTGCCATGTTTTACCAGTGCCAACTTACAAAGAACCTTTCACCCACTTGCTTACCAAGAATCTGTCCACCATCCCCTTCAAGATATTCAGACATTCTACTTTCACTGTCCTTTGAGGAACAGAATTCCAATGACTTTCTGAGAGAAAATGTTTTGTCTCATCTCTCTCACTCAGGTGACCTTGTTTGTCAAGTGACCTCTAACTTTGAATATAATTCTGTTTTTTTCTTTCCGTGTCAGATTAGGATTTTATTGTTATATTATGTTGAATATAATGCAGGTTCCTCATATACAGCATTCTCCTCTTTCAGCTTCTCCCAAGTGAGTGTCCTGCAGAAAATCCACTACATGTTGAATGATGGATACATGCACATGTAGTCCCTGTCTTGATGGATTACCCTGAGAAAACTCTCTCTCCTATTCAGTGTCACCTCAGAATGCGTGAAGAACAAGGAAGCCCATGGATCCTCTCAAGCGTAACAGAGGGAAGTAAATGGCAAGTTAAATTATTTACTTGATAAATATTTCAGTGTATTTAATTAATCCTGAGTGTTTTAATGTGTTTTTGCGATTTTGATTATTTTAAAATGCTTCTTTATTATTTTTAATTATTTAGACAAATTTTACTTTTTTTAATGTTTCAAAATATTAGAGCTGCACAGTTTTTGACTTTGACTCTGACTTGAGGCTCAGAATGCTGGAAGAAAGAATACCAGAAGAGATGCGTGAACCCCTGTGGTGTCTTCCTGTTTCTCCACAGCCAATGGAAATCTGGGCTGTTATCATTCTGGAACCACTGTCCACTGTAATTGTAAACCTCTCAAGCTCAGCACCCCTGCAACATGATTGATCTGCTCGACTGCATTGACTCAGTAATATTATATTATGTAACTCCAAAACAAAACAAAACAATCAAAGGAAAAACAAAGGAGCATGGGATAAAACATGTTTACTTCAATCTTGACTTTAGTTTTATTTTGGTGAGGTGCTCACATATGGCGAGGTTCCGTATGCCATTCACATACTTCTACATATAACACAAATGTCTTATGTAAGCTACAAAAAATGCATAATCAAACAATGTCTTTAAAATATTACTCTAATATTACTGAAACATTAAATACGTAACACTCCTCCCTGCTTAGCTATAAACTTCAAATCAATATAGAATGCATCTCAGCTTGTTTAGATATATACGAACAGTACAGTATATTGAAATCCACAGCATAATAAATTTTAAATTCTCCCATTCAGGCCTAAAGATTAACCCGTTGTGGAGAATTTCTTACTGTTGTGAGCAACACCTTTCCTGACAAAGGTGGTCATTCTCCTTGGCAGGAGTGACTTGTGGTTGTGAAACAACCTTAAGTTCTGGGGTCTCCTCCATGCTGGTTGCAGGAGTTGACTCTGTGACTGCAGGAAATGAATTCTGAAACAAGAGAAAATCTGCAGATACTGGAAATCAAATTAATACACACAAAATGCTGGAGGAACTCAGCAGGAGAGGCAGTATCTTTGGAAAAGAGTAAACAGTCGATGTTTCAGGCCGAGAGCCTTCATTAGGAAATAGTTCCGACAGCTCTGGACACCTTTATTCTCTACGAATTGACTCTGCCCTCCTAAACTGATCGATGTGTTGTCTCCAGATGTTGTCAGATGCAGTCTCCACTATGTAGTAGTGTGGTCCAGTCCTGTCCTTAATCTATCCAAGTACACACTTCTGATCACATCTGTAGTTCCTTGCCAGGACTGCTTGTCCAAAAGTGAAACGTCAAACCTCCTTGTTTGAGGAGACCTCAATTTGCCTCGGCTGTTTGTCCTGTATGCTCCTTCTGAGATCTGGTTTGAAGAGATCCAAAGTGAGCGCAAGGGACAACCCAGGAACAGCATAGCTGGTGAGTTGTTGGTTGTGGGCATAGCGATATGCAAGGTGGAAGTTGGCAAGCTTCTGATTCAGTGTTAGTGTAGTGTGTACTGCTAACATTGCTTGCAATGCATTCTTTAGACATTTGTAGCTGGATGGTATGGTGCAGATGTAATATGTCTTATTCCACTCATTTTCAGGAATGACTGAAATTCTTCCACAACAAAATGTGCTCCATTGTCACAGACTAAGTGTTCAGGAACACCAATCCTTGAGAAGAGGCTATTGTGTGAGGCTATAGGGGAGGCTATTGGGAGGACCTCTAGCCAGTTTGTAGCTGTATCCAATACTACTTAGAAATTTGTGCCCATGAATGGTCCAGCAAAATCCACATGAATCCTCTGCTAGGGCAATACAGGCCATTCCCATGGATGGAGAAATGTTGCTCTTGGCATCTTCTGGACGTGTTGGCATCTGGAACAGTGCCTGACAAGCTACTTTATCTGCTGATCTTTCCAGGCCACCAAGTCTCTAGCCAACACTAGCATTTTGACCTTACCTAGATGACCAACAAATTAAGGTACTGGAGCTTCTGCTGAATATTTCAACCATTTTGGGTGGTCATGCAGGCCAGAGACAGTGTGAGGTCTTTTCTGGTTTCCTATTCTATAGGAGATTTTTCATTTGCATTACGGAGAATACATCAAGAGCAGTGCCTCTTCTGTAAATTTTTCAGGTATTTCCCTTTCCAAGAGTAAGTATGACAATTCACCAGCATTCGGTGATAGTTGTCCTCTTGAATTTGATTTTGTAGTTGTGTCCTTCAAGAAACAGAGCCATTCTTTCCAGTTGTGCTGCTGCTGTTAGTGGAACATCTTTCTGAGGATTGAAAATGAACACTAGTGGTTGATAATCAGTAATGAGGGAAACCCCCTCCCCACAGATATGCTGATTGAAACATTTTACACCTCAAACCAGACTTAAGTCCTCCCTGTCAATCTGTGCATAATTTTTATCTGTAGTGGTAAGGGAACTGAAGCAAAGTCATTACATCTGATATGACTGTACCTACAGTATACCATAAGGTGAGGCATCACAGACAAGCTTCACTGGAAGGTGTGGATCATAATGTGTGAAAGTGTAGTAATTTCCTTTGCCTTTTGGAAAGTCACCTCACACCACTATGTGTGAGCAACCTTGACATGTCCTTTGTCCTTGGGGCTGTATGAACTTTCTCAGCATGCTTATGTAGTCCTTGTGCGTCAATGTGTGAACTCAGTAAGCAATGTTTGGTTCGTCATGCTCTGAGCCTATAATCTTCTAATCTTTTTAACAATATTTTGAAATTTTGGAGATGTTCCTTGTCATTCTCACCGGTAATGATGATGACATCCAGGTAACACTGAGTGCTTGGCCATCCTTGCAGCACCTGGTCCATAGCTTTCTGCCAGAGTGCAGGTACAGATGCGGCTCCAAAAATAAGCCTATTATAGTGATAAACCCCTTTGCAGATGTTTCTGTTGAGAAATACTTTGGACTCTTCTTCCATCTCCATCTGTGAGTAGTCCTCAGCTAAGTCCACTTTGCTGAAGTATTCCCCTCAAGAAAGGTTTGCAAAGATATTCTCTATCCTGGGCAGAGGGTATTGATCTACTTTCAGTACTGGGTTGATGGTGACCTTAAAATCACCACAGATCCTGACAGATCCATTCTTCTTGGCTATTGTGTCATGTAACACCATGGTCCTGAAAAACGTTGTCTCATTTTTACTATGCACTGTACCAGCGGTTATGGTCGAAATGACAATAAAAGTTGACTTGTCTTGACTTGACTTGACTATTGGGTCTGCTGTCATTCCCCACTCAAACTTAGAAAGAATTCTTTAGCCTCTACATGATCTAGCTCACTGGCTACTTTATCACAGATGGTATGATGAAACAGTCTCTCAGTGAATCATTAAGCCCATTACTGAATTAACTACGGTCAGACAACCTCTTCAATTCAGCCACATATGCTGAAAAGGACTCCCCTTCCTTTTTGTGTGGCTTATGAAACCTAAAGCTCTCTGTAATCAACACTGGCTTTTGTTCTAAATGTTCCTGTGTTAACTTCATGATATCAGCAAAGCTAATTTAAGCTGGTCTGGTTGGACCAATCAAACTTCTCAACAGACTATATGCTTTCCCACCTACTCCAATCACTTTTCATTGCCTATTCCATTTGCTTTAAAATACTGCTCAATTCGCTCAGTATACATCACCCAGTTAATCTTTGTTCAATTGAACTCATCTATCTTTTCGATGTAGCCAGCAACGTTGATTTTTAAATATTCATTACTAATATCACATGGTATTTGTCCATTTTCTGCCTTTTTTTGAGCGACTGTCTTCTCCCCTTCTGGAGGAAAAAGAAGTCCAGTACTTCTTTTTATCTTGAACGGCTCACTCTGCTTCCATAGAACAATGGTAGTTGTTTTGGGTCCATTTTAAAACTTACATGTCACCACTGGTATGTTTTGTAACATCAAAACATCAAACTAATTGAAAGGAAAATATGGAAGCCCGGAGATAAAACGTGACTACTTCATTTGATTAGACATTAGTTATGCAGGAGAAGCCAAAGAGTGGTAATAATAGATAGTTACCACTCGACTAGAGGCCAGTGACTAGTGGTGTGCTGCAGGGATTGATGCTGGGTACACTGTTGTTTGTCATCACTATCAATGATCTGGATGATAATGTAATAGAGTATACCAGCAAATTTGTGTATAACACCAAGATTGAGGGTGTAATGGGCTTCGAGGAAAGCTATCAAGGCTCGCAGTGGCATCGGAGCCGGCGGAAAAAATGGGTTGAAAAATTGGCAGATGAAATTTAATGCAGACAAGCGTAAGGTGTTGCACCTTGGGAGGGCAAACCAGGGTAGAACTTGCATGGTGAGCAGTAGGGCAATATGGAGTGCTATAGAACCAAGGGATCTGAGAACGCAGGTCCATTATTGCTTGAAAATGGTGTTACAGGTAGATAGGGTTATAAAGAGGAATTTTAGCACATTAGTCTTCATAAATCAAAGTATGGTATACAGGAGTTAGGATATTACGTTGAAGTTGTATAAGCTATTGGTGAGGCCTAATTTAGAATATTGTGTGCAGTCCTGGTCATCTACCTACAGGAAAGATATCAATCGCATTGAAAGAGTGTGGAGTAAATTTACAAGGATGTTGCTGGGACTTGAGGACCAGACTTATAGGGAAATGTTGAAAGGGTTAGGACTTTATTCCCTGGAGTACAGGAGAATGAGAGGAGATTTGATAGAGATGTGCAAACTTATCTGCAATGTATGTAGGATAAATTCAAGCAGTTTTGCTTCATTGAGGGTGGGTGAGAGTAGAACTAGAGGTCACAGGCTAAAGGCAAAATATGAAATGTTTAAGGGGAACGTGAGGTGGAACTTCTTCACTCAGAGGGTGGTGAGAGTGTGTAATGAGTTGTCAGCAGAAGTAGTGGATATGGACTCAATTTCTGCATTTAAGAGAAATTTGTATAGGTACATGTTTCTGGGTGCAGGCCAATGGGACTTGGCAGAATAATAATTTTGCACATTCTAGATGGGCCAAATGGCCTATTTTGTATTGCAGTGTTCTATGACTATGTCTCTGTGTGTTTCCATATACTACATTGGGATTCTTTTTCTTGCAGGCATTTATAAGGAAAAAAGAAATGCAACAGAATTTACAAAAACTATACATAAACGAATACTGACAAACAATCAATGTATAAAAGAAGGCAAACTGCGCAATTAAAAGTTAATACTGAGAACATGAGCTGTAAAGACCTTGAAGGTGAGGCTGTAGAATCAATTCAGAGTACTGTTGATTGAAGTTATCCACACGTGTTCAAGAGCCTGAGTGTTGTAAGGTATTAAATGTTCTGTCGCTTGTGCAATCCATTCTGAATATGTATCAAGTTATAAAGTGTGTGATAGTCAATTGGTAGTTTCATAGTTTTCTCAAATTTAAATTAGGGAAAAGTCTGGAGACTGGAAGTAGGAAGCGGGTCTGATTTGGTAACTCTTTCAAAGTACTGCCTGAGGCACAATGAGCCAAGCAGCTTCCTTCTATACCATAAGATTCTATGACTGCTGTCTTCCTAGCTCACTGTACTCTGCTCATTTTACATGCATAATTGCATTCTCACTCATCTGCACTTAGCTGGGTGAAAATTTAACTGTATATTCCTTCAAATGAGCAGTTCTTTATAATGTTCTTCATACTTGTTTTTAAGACTACCCATAAAAATAAGGACAGCAAAACAAATTAATTCTTAATTACTGGAAAGAACCGTGCTTATAAAATTCTCACAAGCCGTGAGTGGTGTATTCCATTTAAACTTACAATGAAACTTCGTTCTTCACTGCCAAAAAGAATTCAATTCATTAAAATATCCAAGATTTTTCAATTAAGTTAGCTCTTTTTACAAACTTCATTCTTTCATAGATTTATGTAATCCATTGACACTCCTGCAAAGTATTTTAAAGCCCTCCAAGTCAAACTTGAATAGCCCATTAAACATTGTATCCCATATTAGAGTTCCTTGACTTTGTTGTCTTTTTTTGGCAATGATATTGCATTAACTCATGTTGTTTTACAGCCTATGGTTATCTTTGTCTGTGCTTGCACTTAATCCCTTAAGCTTATTTCAAATTACATATTGAAATATCCTAGTATTTAACAACATGGGCCAACACAATACTTTGACTTATTTTTCACAATTTACATGATACAGAATTTCAGAGAGTACTTGCACGGTGAGAAGATGTTCTTCCATGCCACAAATGAAGGCAAATGGATTCACAGGCATGATTAAGTCACTTAAAGAAATAAGATTGTGCCATGTATTTTTGTATATGTGGAGCAATCTTATCCCCTTTCTTGGATGTTTGCTTTTATAGGATCCAGAATCTGTACAACTGTATATCAGCAATTCTAATAATAAATAAAATATTGTGAATGTATTTCAGAACTGAAAAAATGTATTTCCCACAGTGTTATTATTACACCCGAATTCTTAATCAATTAGCCAACTGCATCAAAAACTGCTCAGGAATATTTTTGAAGTACAAGTTCAGGCCCTTATCAATATTGATATTGTTCTGTACATAACTGGCTCAGAATATGTTGTTGCAATTGCTTACAGCATTGGATTCATCAGAGCACCTCATAATCGTAGAAGAAGTAAAAATTAAATTAAGTACTGGAAAATCAAACTTATAATTTGTCTTTATGTTGCAATTGTGAAGTTATAAAACTCAGCTATCTTTTTTCCTTTTTCCACATTTTATTGTATGTTTGTAAATGTAAAGGTACATTTCAAATATTCAGTAATATCTTTCCTGTATTGAAACTAATTCTAGTAAATTTCACTGCAGTTTTGGCTTTCTAATTCGTAAAACTGCATGGAGGTTAATCAACTCGTTAACATCACTTTGTTTTTGGTCTAGAATCTGCACATGTTGGCCTGGACCCCTCTCTACTAAGAAAACCAAATTCAAGTTATTTTCTTTAAATTCAAATGCAATGCTCTCACAGTTCAGTTTGTAAATTAACTTTGATATTGATTTGGCTTCATCCATACGTGAAAAACTAATGCAGACAACTACTGCAAATATAATATTCATTGAATACGGATCTGTACTCAATGGTGCTAAGCTTTCAAACAGCTTGGAAATACACAGCTGCTAACTTAAAATATAAATATACTAACTCTCTAAGTTGAAAGAAATTCTGTACACAGACTTAAATTTCATTCATCAGCTTTGAAGCAGTTCTGCTTCATCATTATTCTAGTTTGAACATTTTGATGGGTTGGTGGGTAGCTGGGAATTCTGTGTAAATCAGGGAAGGCCTTAAATGAACTAGACCAAGCAGGCTCCTGACAAAGGCAACCCGAGTGAATCTGCAGATGCTGGAAATAAATAAAAAATCAAAATGCTGGCAGAACTCAGCAGGCCAGACAGCATCTATGGGAGGAGGCAGTGACGACGTTTCGGGCCGAAACCCTTCATCATCACCCTCCTGAGTTCTGCCAGCATTTTGTGTTTTTATAGACCCCTGACAAAGTTCTGTGGGCCGATTAGGCAAAGTGTGACCTGCCAGTGAATATGGTAAATGTAAACAGGTTAAGTCTACAACTATTTTTGGGAATTAGAGGAGCACTTAACTGCATTTACACATCAAAAGCACGTTAATTAGTCCACAGTTAAAAAAATCAAGCTACTAGGAAAAAATGTCCCATCAAATGTTAAGATCACAATACATTACTGTGATGGTATTGAGATTATACTGTATCAACCTACTGTTCAAAGACTAGATTACTTTTCTGTCTAATCTCTGCAGTAAGTGGTGTGCTTCCCCTCCCTACCAAGGAGGAGGTACTTCCAGCTAACAAAGTAGTTTAAACACATTTTATTTTATGTTTATTAATACACAATTAAATTTAGACAAATAGTTCTTATCACGCACCTATCATTCACAGAGGGTTTCTGATTTTTAAAAGGTTTCTGAATTACAAAAGATTTATAAACTACAAATGATTTCCAATCACAGATACAATTCTTGCAAACTAAAAGTACGTACCAATGAGTTGCATATGAATGAGTTGCAGAAATTGAACTTTGAGAATAAATTCTAGTTCTTCTTTCTGTCATCCCATCTCTCTGTCATTCTCCTTGTCATTCCAACAATGCCCAATGCTTTATACCCAATGCTTTAATGTTCATAATGTTCATGTTCATTATATGCAAATACCTTTACTGGGACAAAGTAATTCACACAAATAGTCTAAAAGCTTCTGGGGACAGAGATTGCAGACATACAAAATTAATGCTGTGTGGGTTGACTCTCTGAGTACACAAATATCCCAAATATTGATTGAACAACTATACCTGTGACCACGTTTGATGAGCTAAATAACAAAATTAGTCTGGTCTGCAAACATCCTTGAATTTAGTCACAATAGTGCAAATAAATTACAAGTATACCCAGTATAAACAAGAGGAAATCTGCAGATGCTGTAAATCCAAGCAACACGCACAAAAATCTGGAGGAACTCAGCAGGCCAGGCAGCATCTATGGAAAAGAGTACAGTTGACTTTTTGGGTCGAGGCCCTTCATCAGGACTGGGAAAAAAGATGAGGAGTCAGAATAAGACAGTGGCAGAAGGAAGCATTGACTGTACTCTTTTCCATAGATGCTCCCTGGCCTGCTGAGTTCCTCCAGCATTTTGTGTATGTTACTCAGAATAGTTTGGTTTGATTCAGGCCAATTAATATTACCCCGTTGTCTTACATCAATTAAAAATTGGCCTGCAAAGCCTCCCTGTCTACTTGTTTACAACAAGAAGCTGATCAAGGAATATTGGCTAAAAGTTTAACTGTGTTACAAATAACTCAGGCCCTTTGGAAAGGTCATACTGCTGTGCTAGAAAGCTGAGGTTGGCAACAAGCCTCTTGGGCCCGGAAAGTGAACATCTGTCACAATATGGCAGGAAAAGTGCTGAGTAAAGTGGATTTGTTCAGCTCATGCCAGTAAATTGGTACAATAATTATGGAGCAATGGATTTAAAGGAGGTGCCCAGGCTCGCTTACTTGTGAATTATGATGCCAAGTATTATCAGAATATGATAAATTTGCTGGTAACTCTTACAGTTTTCACTTACATTACCACTGACATGATCTGTTGTAAAAGCTGCATTGTAAGTTTTCCCAGTGACAGAATAATTCCACCACAAAAGCTATTGTTAGTAATCACTTTAAGAGAGTTTGGTAAAACTACAAATTTATAGCATATGTCGAAAATTTTTTGTTAGTTTATTAGCCAAACTTTTACATTGTTTTGGAGATTGTAACATAATTGCTAAGCAGAATGCAGGTATAATCTGCCTGCTTCTAATAGACAGAGGGAGTGCATAGCAATAGAATTGATTAACTGTTCAGCTGACATTAACTTTAAAACCAATTTAAATGCTCCCAATACTCACATGTACTTCACTGCCTACATTCTTAGTGACTTTATCTTAAACTACATTCTTGGGAAACATTTTGTTTTAAGAAGTCACTATATCACAACAACGCACTAAGCCTACCTTTTCTAAATCAATTGAAAATGCTTTTTTTCTCTATGTTTATTTCAGTTCATAGCCTCATCAATCAATTCTTGTGGGCTTGAACTTTCACACACAAAGTATCTTTCAGGCTTAATATCAAGAGGATAACTTTCCATCTCCTAACTTTTAAGCCCAGAACCTTTGGGGATATCCAATCTCTACAAGTCAAACTTTTACCATTTCCAAATTTAAAAAAAAGAATTTCTGATCATGGAGTTAAAAATACCCCAAAGTTGTGCAAATTAGAAAACACATGCTGCTGAATTGTAGCAGTGCACAGTATCATTCTCACATGTCTCATGCTTTAGGCCTTCTTGAAGTGTGAACAAGCAACAGATGGACTAAAGTGTTGTATATTCATTGATACCAATGAGCCAACTTAGAAAGAATGCAGAGAAAGCAACACAGAAGAGTGTACACTACAGCCAGAACACAAATCCAGATTCATGGAGTTGAATCTTCACGATTTTTGCGCTGAGTACAACATACAGGCAGTCCCCGAGTTACGAACGTCCGACTAACGGACAACTCGTATTTACAAACGGAGGGAGGAGAATGCTGTCCGCCATTTCAAGTTGGATCACAATGCCGTCCGCCATTTTAAATCGTTGCCGTTAACACTGTGTTGAGTGTGTAACTTTGTATTTGGTTTAAATATTTCTTAGCAGGATTCACCCTGTCCCCCTTTTCCAGTCAGCACCACCCCCACTTGTCCCATTTAACCTGTCTCGGTGCGGATGGACTTTAGGACAAATCAGAAATGCTGATCAAGTCAACAAGTTCCTAAAGAGAACTCTGATAGGCCAATCAGTCAGTTCACTGCTGCTCAGCGATAGAACATGAAATCCGCAATTTTCTGTTCCATTGACGGAAAACGATCGCGATTGAAAATAAAGCGGAAATAATAAAGCGATTGGAAAGAGGTGAAACGCCATCGGTCATTGGAAAAGCTTTAGGCTACAGTCAGCCGGTCAATGATCAGAATAACTTTAAAGGATGCAGGTAAAGGATAAAGTGAGAATAATGGAGCATATGAAAGACCCTGCCCCGATGAAAGCTACAATTATTACTAAGCAATGCAGTGGCTTAATTATTGAAATACATATGTTTCTTAAGTGTTCTATATGCATAGAAAGGTAAAATATATACTATATACTAAGACAAATGTTTGACTAACTGACGCAAAATAATACCGGACATACCTGTTCCAACTTACGTACAAACCCAACTTAAAGACGGACTTGGGAACGGAACTCATTTGTAACCCGGGGACTGCCTGTACTGATGGCCTATGTTGCTCCTACAGCAGATCCAAGGGAAGCCGTGTGCAACATAGCATTCCGAAAGAAGCAATGACACTCATTGTTTTTTAATTGAGAATTACTGTATACCCCACATTTTCTCTCACTGTGCAGATTTTAAAATAACTTGAGAAGCCTAGAATAGATTAAATCTACTAATAATTACCTCCATTTGAAGCATCTGTAGAAGAGGCATCGAATAAAGACAGTCGTTCGAGAGTGATCCTTACTTTGAGGTTATTGGAAGCAATATGGTAAGAGCATACAGGTTATGGAGCTTTATAACCATCAGAAGATTGTTAAAATTAATGACTGGTTTGTAATTTCCAACTACGAAATTTCATGGTTGAAGTGATACATGGTGAAAGAATGCTTACCATGGGTAATAACAGGTATCATCGAGAAGTTCAAGTTCAAGTCTACTGTCATGAATGCTGCCAAATGAAACAACACTCCTCTGGACCAAGGTGCACAACACAGTACATATACACAATTCATACACAGCACATAAATTGATATTGCCACAAATAAGTTAACAAATAATAAGGTGCATTTATGACATGGGCTAAAAAGAGAACAGTATAATGCTACTGGTGCTTCATACAGTACAGGCAGTGACAGGCTCATGAGCTGGGTGAAGAAGCTGTTTGACATCCTAACAATTCTTGTTCTAATGCAATGGTACTTCCTGCCTAAAAGTAGGAGTTCAAAGAGATGGTTGGATGGGTGGGAGGGATCATTGTCAATGCGAAGGTTCCGGTGTATGCAGCGCTCCTGATAAATATATTTACTGGGTGGAAGAGAGACTCCAATGATCCTCTCAGCAGTCTTCATAATCCTTTGTAGGGACTTGCGGTCAGATGCCTTGCAATTCCCGTACCAGATGGTGATGCATCTAGTCACGACACTCCCAAAGGTGCTCCTGTAAAAAACTGTTAGAATGGTGGAGGGAAGTAGTGGGGAGAAGCTTCACTTGCCTCAATCTCCTCAGAAAGTGGAGATTTTGCTGTGCTTCCTTAACTAATGAGGTGGTATTGAGGGACCAGGCGAAATCGTCTGTTACTTGGACTCTTAGAAATTTGGTGCTCCTAACTCTCTCCGCCGTGGAGCCATTTACGTGCAATGAGGAGTGGTCAGCCCACATGTTCCCAATATCTACAATCATCTCTTTGGTTTTGTCCGCGTTGAGACTCAAGTTGTTGTACCACCCGCTGTCGTGTCATCCGCGAACTTGCTGATTTGGTTTGAACTGGCTCTAGCTGTACAGTCGTGCGTCAGCAGTGTGAACAGCAAGCAGCAGGCAGAGCACGCAGCTGGGGTGGGGATGGGCAGCACCAGTGCTCAGCGTGATGGAGTTGGAGATGTTGCTGTCAACACAAACTGGCTGTGGGACTTTCTGTCAAGAAGTCAAGATCCAGATACTGAGAGGGGTGTTGAGACACAATGAGGATAGCCTGCCAACCAGGCTTCTGTGGGATGATTGTATTAATAATCAGCCTCTTGGGTGTGAGGCACTGTTTAACAGGTGAGACAGGATGGAGTGGAGTGCAGAGGCTATCAGTGGAACGATTTGAACGATAACTACATCCAAAGTAGCAGGAAGATGGGAGTTAATGTGATCCATAACTAGCCTCTCAAAGTACTTCATTAACTGTTAACCATTTGTGCAGGCCTTAATATATCTCCTTGGCAAGGACCAAGGCTAAAAGACCTTGCACAACACTAAGGAGATTAATACAAAGCTTGCTAGCCTATTAATACCCAATCCTTAGAGGACTGAAATACTGGCTGGTCAAGATCACCTCTTTTTCAGATTTCCCATACTAACATTTGTATGGGTTAGCTTAAGAATCAAGTACATTGAAAACTAAAGTGATGCAATGTATAACACAACAAATAATTCCTTTTTGTTTAGAATTTGCAGCAATAATGACATAAAATTGCTGCCTAATATCAAATGACAGAGATATTTTAAAAGAAAGGCATACCACTGACTGCCAAGATTATGCATTATCTTCATATACCATCATACATGGTATTCCTGGGTGCATAGTTTGCACAGTTTGTTACCCATTGATCTTGCTGACAGTTACTGTTCTATATAGTTGCTAAGTATGCCTGCAGAAAAAGAACCTCAGATTTGTATGTGGTGACATGTATGTACTCTGATAATAAATTTTACTTTGACTTTCTTTACTGATTCATTGTCATTCATTCGGTACTACTTCCCCAACTCAGTAAGTGCACCCCATCTGATGTGTGCTTGTTACAGGCTGCCTTGTCTTGACTACTGCCAGAGACATTAGACTGATTTCACAGCCACAAAATGGAAAGGAGACAAATGTTCAGAATATTAATTCCAAAACACAACTTTGATTTAAAGTTTCAGTGACACACTGCTGGAATTTTGCTCGGTTTTGCAGGGTCTTTCAGCACAACTAGTTTAAAAACTTGATAAACTAAAACAAACTGAAACATTTCAGAGGAAATATGTGCAGTACAAATTGAGCTTCTACAATCTTATGTGTTAGTTTAAATAGTGTTGCAGCAGAATCTACCCACAGACTAATCAGTGGATGAATTTTGAGCTAGCTGTACCAACATAAAGGCTACTAAAAAATTAAGCTTTAAGGTTCCAGTTAAGTAAACAAAAAGAAAATACCTTATATATTATACTTCTGACTATTTCCTCTGAGTTGTATTAAGTAAAATTTTTGAGTGTGAATTATTTTAAAGTTTTTCTTCTTCCTATTTAGTCTTGCTGGATTGAGAATGAGTTCAGTCTTGTTTAGTTCTGAAGTCATGGTGAAAATTACAGTCTCTTCCTTGGAAGAGGTAGGTGGTAACAGACAGGGTGGATGTTTACGTAATTTGTTGGGGGATGCACTCATTTTGCTATTTTCCTGAAATGGTTAAGGTAGATTTTAAATGCCACTCTAGTTTAAATTCCTGTTCTAGTTAATTCGTAGCTAAACATTTGGTCCGTTATAAATGTACTTATGTGGATACTTCAACAAAAAGTTACTTAAGACTGACACAATTTTAACATATTGCTATTGAACAGACGACTGAAAACACCAACATCAGAATTACTATCTTATAGTTTATGTTAAATATTTTGAAACTGGGAGGTTTGAAACAATATTTTAACCTATATACCTTTAAATGGCTTATTTCCTCCAAATATTGGCTACAATTTTTTAATGGTCTATAACACATAAAAGTTCTCTGTCGCTTTAGCAAGCTCTCGGTCCCAGAACCAATATGGTTACTTGGGTTGACTGCAAGATGTAAAATAGACACGCTAAATTTGATGTAAGAGGCTTCCAAGATGCGCTAACCTTGCTCTGCAGATGAAAATCTGCCCTGAGGTCAAAGAGATAAGTATGAACACTCCATTAAAATGAAACCATATAAACCATATAACCATATAACAATTACAGCACGGAAACAGGCCATCTCGGCCCTTCTAGTCCGTGCCAAACGCTTACTCTCACCTACTCACCAGAAACATTTAGCATTTTACACAACATGTACATTTAGGCTTGATTGTTTCTGCTTTATTTGTTGTTAGCAGCTTTGCTCATGGATTTAGTATGAGCTTCTACAAAAACTAAAGATGTAAAAGACACATACAAATGGTTTCAGATCGATTTCAACAACCATCAGAGCATCGTTCTTACAACAAAAGACCAAACAGAACCCCAGCATTCCATCCATAAACCGATATAAGCACTCGTATTCTTGTTTCTTATTTACTGCTGTGTCTTCATACTCAGCTGCCAACAGAAGGTCAGGGTGTTATTTATCTGTGGGTAGTTTCTGTTGCAAATCGTGTACGATGCCTAGTTTCCTTTTGAAATCTTCAGTTTGAACTTGATTTTAACAGTGTGTGCACCTGATGTATAAACAAGATAAAGAACAGGGAGCAGTGATCGACTGAGACAGATCACACGGGGGAAATGATTTACTCTCCGCCAGTCTTCACAAAACAGAGAGAAGTTAAAAAATGATAATCTTAGAAGAAAACATTACTAATTTATTATTCCACATTCACTTTTCCAATGACTTTTGTTTCCATTTCTAAATTAATGAACATGTTGAAAAGAAGGTGCTAATATTCAAATTTGCATATTTCATTCAGAGTATTAATGCCAAATCTAGAGACAATCTGTAGAAACAGAGTCAAATTTATAAGCCAGCTTCTGAAGTAATGACGATTGAAAAGAGTAGAGTGATGCGGACTTAGATTGAGTTGGACTTGTTGCACTCCCACTCCTCTGACCATATCCAATATGGAAGGCCAAATGAGCTGACCCTCTTTGTATTCATACAGGAGGCATCCCATGAGGTGCAGCAAGCTTTGAGCAGCCAGCAAACCTGATGAAGTTCCTTCCTAAGAAATTCCTGAAAGGATTTGAACTCCGACTGAGCAGAGGTAAAGAGACCAATCTGGACGTCAAAAGGTTTGAGTGGAGGGGATTTCAATCAGGTCCACTGCCTGAGTAGGAATGGCAACAGTGGGTCATTACAATGAAAAAAAGCTTTGACCAGTGACCAACTGGTGTTTGGGACTGATTAGCAAAAGCAAATTAAAGTAAGGCTGGGGCTAGGGCAGTGGTCATCGTCTGAGTGGACAGAGTCAGAGTAGTGATCTTGAGGCTTTTGCTCTTCAAAGCTTCAACAAAGAGAGGCTTCAGTCAGTCAGAGATGGCAAAAAAGAAAATTGCTAGATAAAGTTTTTCCCTTCCCTTCTTCACAGTTGGCCAATGCACACCAGGATGCGTAAAAAGAGCTACTTTTTAATCACAGCGGCGATCGAGATTTTCAACGCAGAGTTTCACGGCAGTTTCTCGGAGTTGAGAAACGACCAATCAGCTAGAGGCAGTGCTTAAAAAGAGTTACCTTTCAGTCAGTACATGTTCAAGATTTAAAAAGCAGAGTTTTAAGCCAGTTATCTCTGAATTGGACAATCCACACCAGGGGTGCATAGAAAGAGCTACTTTTTAATCAGGGAGGTGACTGAGATTTTAAAGGCAGGGTGCTCCAGTAGTTTCTCTGAATTGAGGAGCGGCCAATCAGTAAGAGGAATTCATTAGAAAGGGCCAATAAGAATAATTCAAGTACAAGCAGAGTGGTCATTCTTTTTGAGTATGCCAGTCTTTGGAATGGCTTTGGCTCATCAAGCTTGGGTTTGTCTTCTCAGTTGATCTCTGTGTTCTTATAGATAGAGAGATACTTTATTGATCCCAAAGGAAATTACAGTGTCACAGTAGCACTACAAAAGCACAGATATAAAAATATACAAATATTAGAGGAGAAGTAAGAAAGAATAAAACATAAGTTACCTCAAAAAGTCTAACAGGAGGGGTGTCATCACTCCCCCGGCTATAGGTTGACCCCTTTATAGAGCCTGATGGCCGAGGGTAAAAATGACCTCATACAGCGTTCTTTGAAGCAGCGAAATTGTCTCAATCTATTGCTAAAAGTGGTCCTCTGTTCAGCCAAGGTGGCATGCAGAGGGTGAGAAACAGTGTCCAGAATTGCCAGGATTTTCTATAGGGTCCTTTGTTCTACCGCAGCCTCCAGTGCCACTCCCTGGCGTTGAGTCTGGTGCTGTGGCTCAGAAGGGCAGAGAAGTGAAGAGGACTGCAGTGTTGGTAAGAGATTCCTTAGTCAGAGGGACAGAGATGAGGTTCAGTGATGAGTTTGTCAGATAGAGACAATTGGATGGTAGGTTGCCTCCCTGGTGCCAGGATCAGGGATGTCTTGGATTGTGTACCTGGCATTCTCAAGGGCAAGGATGAGCAGCCAGAAGACTTGGTACATAGGTTGACAAAGTGAAGAGGTCCTGAAGAGAGATTTTAGCAAGCTAAGTAGAAAACTGAGAAACAGGACACCCAGTGTATTAATCTCTGGATTGCTACCTGTGCCAAGTACCAGTGATGGTAAGAATATGATGATTTAGCAGGTAAATGCATGGCTGAGGAACTGGTGCAGGGGGTAGGGGGTTCAGATTTATGGATCATTGGGATCTCTTCTGGGGAAGGTATGACCTGTACGAAAGGGATGGGTTAAACTTGAATCCAAGGGGGTCCAAAAACCTTGAGGGCAGGTTGGCTAGAGTTGTCTGGGTGGGTTTAAATTAATTTGGCAGGGGGATGGGAAGGGGAGTGATAGTGCTGAAGATGAGGTAATTGATTTATAAACAGAGGCAATGTGTAGTGAGACTCCTAGCAAGGCGAGGCTGTTGATAGGACAAAATTGCAGTCAACAGGATGAGTTGCATGTAAAAGGTGGACAAAATTGAAAAGGGTGAATACAGGACTAAAGGTGTTATATTTGAATATACACAGTATACAAAATAAGGTCAATGACATTGTAGCACAATCAAATTGGCAAGTATGATGTTGTAGGCATCACTGAATCATGGGTGAATAAAGATGATAGCTGGGAGTTTAATGTCCAAGGATACACACTGTATTGAAGGGATAGCCTGGAAGGCAAAGGGGGTGACATGGCTCTGCTGGTAAAAAAATATAATTGAATCGTTAGAGTAACATATCTGACATAGGGTTGGAAGGTGTTGGATTATTGTGGATAGAGCCATAAGGAACTGCAAGGGTAAACATACCTTGATGGGAATTATATATAGACCCTCAAGCAGTAGTAAGGACGTGGTCAACAAGTTACAATAGTAGGTAGAAAATGCATGTCAAAAAGGCAATGCTACAATAGCCATGGGGGATTTCAATATACAGGTAGACTGGGGAAAAATTGGGTTGGTGCAGGATTCCAATTAGCTGGAATTTCTAGAATACCTACAAGGTGGATTTTTACAGTAGCTTGTCGTTAAGCCCAATAGGGGATTAGCAATTCTGGATTGGGTGTTGTGCAATGACCAGATTAGAGAGCTTAGTGTAAAAGAACCCTGAGGGGAAAGTGTTCATAATATATTGAAATCACCCTGACTTTGAGGAGGAGAAGCTAAAGTTAGATCTATGAGTATTACAGTGGTGTAAAGGGAATTATAGAGGCTTGAGAGAGGAGCTGGCCAGAATCAACTGGAAAAGAACACCAGCAGGGATGATGGCAAACAGCAATGGTTGAAATTTCAGGAAGTAATATGGAAGGCACAGGAGGCCCAAAGAGGAGGAAGTATTCTAAAGGCAGGAAAGACACAACCATGGCCAACAAGGTTTGTCAAAGCCAACATAAAAGCCAAAGAGAGGGAATATAATCCAGCAAACATATACTGTATAGGAAGTTAGAGGATTGGGAAGCTTTTAAAAACCAACAGAAGGCAACTAAAAAGGCATTAAGAAGGTAAAGGTGGAATATAAAAGTAAGCTAGCCAACAATATTAAAGAGGATACCAAAAGTTTCTTCAGATACATAAAGTGTAAAAGAGAGGCGAAAGTGGATATTGGACTGCTGGAAAACAATGCTCGAGAGGTAGTAATGGGGGGTAAGGAAATGACAGATGAACTGAATAAGTATTTTGCATCAGTCTACACTCTGGAAGACACTAGCAGTATGGTGGAAGTTCCAGGTGTCAGGGGTCATGAAGTGTGTGAAGTTACCATAACTAGAGAGAAGGTTCTTGGGAAACTGAAAGGTTTGAAGATAGATACAATAAGTCACCTGGACCAGCTGGTGTACACACCAGGTTCTGAAAGAGATGGCTGAACAGACTGTGGAGGTATTAGTAATGATCTGTCAAGAATCACTAGATTCTGGAATGGTCCCAGAAGACTGGAAAATTGCAAATGTCACTCCAGTCTTCAAGAAGGGAGAGAGGTAAAAGAAAGCAAATTAGAGGCCAGTTAGTCTGACCTCAATGTTTCAGAATATGTTGTTGATTGTTAAGGATGTGGTTTCAGGGTTCTTGGAGAAACATGATAAAACTGGCCAAAGTCAGCATGGTTTCCTCAAGGTAAAATATTGCTTGACATATCTGTTAGAATGAGGGAGGCATCCCTTTAGAATGGAGATGAGGAGGAATTTCTTTAGCCAGAGAGTGGTGAAACTGTGGAATTTGTTCCATAAACTGCTGTGGAGGCCAAGTTTTTATGTATATTTAAGGCAGAGTTTGACAGATTCTTGATTGGTCAGGGCATCAATGGATACAGGGAGAAGGCAGGAGATCGGGTCTGAGAAGAAAAATGGATCGGCCATGATGAAATGGCAGAGCAGACTTGATTGAGCAAATGGCTTAATTCTGCTCCTATATCTTATGGTCTTATGGTATAAACATTTGACAGTCAGGTAAATATTTTAAAAGTTCAATGAAAAACTCCTGAAAATACAAATAAACTACTAAAATTATCCAAATACATAAAACAATTCTTACGTTTACCTTCCCCTTTTTCTCATGGTCAGCAACCCCACTGAATGAGGGGCACCATCCATTCTCTAGTCAATGAAATATCCAGAGTCTCCTCTCAGTACAGACACACAATAGTGAATCTACTAGTGGGGCTGGAAGTCAATTGTGCTGACATCTGACTTCCACTTTATCTTGAACATTGACAGATGATGATAACTTGCAAAGGCTACAATGGCCCAACAGTTCCTTAAAGAGCTACTGTTGGACACTGTTTGGTTTAGGACAACAGAACAAGCAGTCAATGGCAAACTTCTTACAGAACGCAAGCACGCAAGTATGAGGCAGTAGGGACAAAGGATCGGTACGGAACTGGAGTCACTTCTTCCCTGAGAGGAAGGACCTGGATCTGCTGCATTTCACCTAGCAACACAACAGGTCTACACTTGGCACGTAGACAACTGGAAATCTAATCTATTTATTAATTACAGCTCAGTGTTCAACATCATCATTTCCTCAGTACTAATCAAAGCTCAAAAACTTCAGAATAAATGTATTATCAAGGTACGTATATTCATTTTCTTGCTGGCATTTACAGTAGAATATAGAAATACAATAGAATCATTAAAAACCTACTCACAAAGAAAGACTCATAAACCAATGTACACTTGAAGATAAACTGGGCAAATAAAATATAAATAAATAATACTGAGAACATAAGTTGTAGAAACTTTGAAAGCGTTTTGAAAGGTTTTGGAATCCATTCAGAGTTGAGATGTGTGAAGTTATCCTACAATGGCTCAGAAGCTTGATGGTTGGAGGGAAATAACTGTTTCTGGTCCCTCCTGTACCTCCTTACAGATGGCAGCTTTGAGAATCAATCATGGCTTGGATGGTGGGGGCCCTTGATGATGGATGCTGCTTTACTGAGGCAGCACTCCTTGCATATGTGGGGGAGGGTTTGCCTGTGATGAACTGGGCTGTGTCCACCCCTTTTTGTAGGTTTTTCCATTCCTGGGCATTCAGAAAATTTATACCCAAGCTTTAAAACCTAGGCCTCTGTCCCTCTCTCTGGATTTTCTCGATATATCCTCGATTTTCTTTTTGGGACCACAGTCAATGCAGAGAGGTAATAACATCTCCTTCTTACTGATAATCAACGCAGACTCATCTCATGGACATGTTCTTAGCTCACTGCCCTACTCTCTCTCCTCTCATGACTGCGTGGTTAAGCACAGCTCAAATGCCATCTCTAAATTTGCCAATGACACCACTGCTGCTGGAAGAATCATATATAACAATGAAGAGGCTTACAGGAATGAGATAGATCAGTTGGAAAGGGAAGTCAGAAGAGCACACACCAGTCCTCGTTAATGGAAAAGGTGAGAAGCGTCAAGTTCTTGGGTGTCAGCATTTCAGAAGGGCCCAGCACATGATACGATCTTGAAAAAGGCACACCTGCAGTTTTACTTTATTCAGAGTCTGTGGAGATTTGGCATATCATCAAGTACTCTTACAAATTTCTATAAATGCACGGTGGAGACCATTGTGATTACCTGGTAAGCAAGCACCAATGTGCAGCCTTGAAAGAGGCTGCAGAGAATTGCTGACTCAGTCAGCTCCATAACAGGCATAACCCTCTCCATCATTGAGGACATCAAGAAGCAGTGCCTCAAGAAGCCAACATCCATCATTAAGGACCCTCAGCACCTGGGACATGTCCATGTAACTACCATCACAGAGAAGGTACAAGGGCCTGAAGACTCATACTCAATGATTTAGGAACAGCTTCTTCTCCTCCACCATTAGATTTCTGAATAGTCTGTGAAACCATAAACACTACTCATTATTCATCTTTTGCACTATACCGGTACCGAAGAAACCACAACCAAAGGAGTTGAATGACTTCAGACCTGTTGCCTTGACGTCGCACGTGATGAAGACCATGGAGCGGCTGATAATACAGAATCTGAGGCCACAAACCAGGCACGCCCAGGATCCTCTTCAGTTTGCGTATAAGGAGAAGGTGGGAGTGGAGGATGCTATCACGTATTTGCTGCACAAATCACTCTCTCACCTAGAGGGGGTCAGTTGTGCTGTGAGGATTACATTCCTTGACTTCTCTAGTGCCTTTAACACCATCCAGCCCAAGATCTTAAGGCACAAACTAACGGAGATGGGAGTAGACTCTCACATGGTGGATTGGATAGTGGACTACTTGACAGATAGACCTCAGTATGTGCGGTTGGGAGACTGTAGGTCTGACACGGTGGAGAGCAGCACAGGGGCGCCGCAGGGAACCGTACTCTCTCCGGTCCTGTTCACCCTGTACACATCAGACTTCCAATATAACTCAGAGTCCTGCCATGTGCAGAAGTTCGCTGATGACACGGCCATAGTGGGGTGTGTCAGGAATGGACAGGAGGAGGAGTATAGGAAACTGATACAGGACTTTGTGATATGGTGCAACTCAAACTACCTGCGTCTCAATATCACCAAGACCAAGGAGATGGTGGTGGACTTTAGGAGATCTAGGCCTCATATGGAGCCAGTGATCATTAATGGAGAATGTGTGGAGCAGGTTAAGACCTACAAGTATCTGGGAGTACAGTTAGACGAGAAGCTAGACTGGACTGCCAACACAGATGCCTTGTGCAGGAAGGCACAGAGTCGAATGTACTTCCTAAGAAGGTTGGCGTCATTCAATGTCTGTAGTGAGATGCTGAAGATGTTCTATAGGTCAGTTGTGGAGAGCGCCCTCTTCTTTGTGGTGGCGTGTTGGGGAGGAAGCATTAAGAAGAGGGACGCCTCACGTCTTAATAAGCTGGTAAGGAAGGCGGGCTCTGTCGTGGGCAAAGTACTGGAGAGTTTAACATCGGTAGCTGAGCGAAGGGCGCTGAGTAGGCTACGGTCAATTATGGATAACTCTGAACATCCTCTACATAGCACCATCCAGAGACAGAGAAGCAGTTTCAGCGACAGGTTACTATCGATGCAATGCTCCTCAGACAGGATGAAGAGGTCAATAGTCCCCAATGCCATTAGGCTTTACAATTCTACCGCCAGGACTTAAGAACTTTTTAAAGCTATTATTAATGCTTTTTGAGATGGTGATTTAGATGCATATCATATTTTTTTTTACTGAGTTAAGTATTGTATGTAATTAGTTTTGCTACAACAAATGTATGGGACATTGGAAAAAAGTTGAATTTCCCCATGGGGATGAATAAAGTATCTATCTATCTATCTATCTATCTATCTATCTATCTATTTACTTATCTTTGTAACTCATCATAGTAACTTTTGATGATATGTTGCAATATACTCCAGGCACAAAACAATAACTTTCAAATCATATGTCAGTGATAATAAACCTCAGCCTTATTCCAGAAGCCGGCTCTTTCATTCAGGATTGGTGTGGGTTGCTTCTACTATTTTTCCAGGCCAAAGGATGACTCCTGGGGTTAGAAAGAGCAAATGCTGAGGATTGTACAGCCAGTGGAGATTATTACCCATTCCCAGCTCGTCGCAAAGAGAAACAGAAAACTTATCTTACAGGCTCACACCACTTCTCCCAGCATGGAGCATGAACCTCTCAGGCAATCCCACACAATGAGGTTTAGGGCATGCCCATAATAACAAATACTGCATTACAAATAGTCTTGGGCACCACAGCCCCCAAACACAACAACTTCACAGAGGCAGTTAACAATTCATTATCTATTACTGACACCTGACAAGCTTAATGCCAAGACCAAACGGATAGTCAATAACTTACATTTAATCAGTGGTTCCTGCTGCAGGTGGAGAAGGAATGGGCGGTGGAGAGAAAAGGAGGGATTGGGTCGAGGGGTGGTTGTGAAGTTAGGATGATGGACAGGGAAAATGGAACGTGGGGGAGAAGCAAGAGGCAAAAGAAGAGGTGAGGAGAGTGAAGTGAATAGAGAGAGAGAATGAACAGTGGGAGGAGAAAGATGAGATGCAGAGAGATACCGGGAGGAAAGAGGGGATGAGGAAGGGAGAGGGCTGTGAAAGAGGCAGAGGGAGTGAAAGAAAGAGAGAAAAGAGAAAGGGACGGGGGTGGTGTGTGTGTGTGTGTGTGTGTGTGTGTGTGTGTGTGTGTGTGTGTGTGTGTGTGTGTGTGTGTGTGTGTGTGTGTGTGTGTGTGTGTGTGTGTGTGTGTGTGTGTGTGAGAGAGAGAGAGAGAGAGAGAGAGAGAGAGAGTGAAAGAGAGAAAGAAGAAAGAAACAGGCACACAGAAACAGAGAAAGATTGCCAGCTGTCATGGGATACACTGTATTTAAATCGGAAATTGGCTGTTCCGCACATTATCAGTACTGAACGCTCACGTTCCTGTATAATTTTCCTGACATGGGCAACCAATAAAAAGATCAAGTCCTGGGCTGATCTCCAGCAGAATACTTTTGGAATTGAGTAAGGTGCACCACTTAGTCCAAAAGGCAGGATACCTAGCAAAGTGAAGGTCAACAGTGCTGATGCCTTTTTATCCTTCAAAGGCCAATTCTTGTTCCAAAACAATTGTAGTATATAGTGAATTAATGTTATCTAAGAAAATTCTCCCTCTTTTTCTCCCATCATGACATGTATAATGTAATTTGGATAACCCTGCAATTTTCACTTCTACTACTCACTTACTTATTACTTCTTACTAACATTTCCACATGTCAGCAGTAATTTGTACATCCACTTCTAACTACTGGTTTTCTTCAGAGATACATACAGTATATATATATATAAAGTATATATCTGAAATATATATATATCTTACAGGCTCATATATATATACATATATATATATATGTGTGTGTGTGTGTGTGTGTGTGTGTGTGTATTCATGCCTTATCATTCTACTATTAAAAGTTGCATAACTTTTCCAGATCTTTCACAATTTTCTCCAAGGTTATTGATTGATTCTCTGAATTACTATGAGACGGTTGTCTCCTCTTTAACGCCTGCTCATTTTCCTCTCCACCGGGAATGGACTTGCAATGTACATGATAAAGTTCAGGGTTGGTCAACAAATTGCTTTGGATTTTGTTGAAACTTGTCTCTGCAGGATGTTCACTTACTTAGCATATTTAACTCTAATAGCCATAGATGCTTGAACACTAAGGAACTGTTAGGATATGCCAATTATGCAGAAAGATGTAATTCAGGTAGATGTTTTCCCATCATCTTAGAGAGCAGCAGGTTCAAGGACTATTTGTTCCTCCTAAAATTTCTTAAATTGCAAATATTTTAGTTGTAAATGAACTTTTGAACACTTCTGGTGTAGTGACTCACTGAATGCTTCACAGCCATACAAGATCATTTTAACAGTTGGACCATAATTGGTTGCTAAGCTATAATTTTTCCAGACAGAATGACATCCCAAGGAGTAGCACCTTTCAGAACTAAAATTTCTCCAAACACAAGGGCATTCTAAGGAGTAACATATTTCAAAATATACTCACCTATGATAAAAAGCTGAGTAGTAAAATGTGGGTGAAAGCTTGCAAAATTTGCATTGAGTTACAAAGCTAGCTCCAACCCAGTGACTGCTGCATTCAACATAAGCACATTAGGTTATACTGATTTGAATCTGAACCACTCAATTATAAGTGTTACTATCAAGGCTTTGTTTAGACAGAGGGTGGTGAATCTGTGGAATTCACTGCTACAGCCAGCTGAGGAGGCCAAGTCATTGGGTATATTTAAAGCAGAAGTTGATAGGTTCTTGATACGAAGGGTGTCAAAGGTTACAGGGGGAAGGCAGAAGAATAGGGTTGAGAGGGATAATAAATCAGCCACATTGGAATGGCAGAGCAGACTCAAAGGGGCAAAGTCCTTAATTCTATTCTGATGTCTTATGGTCTATGGCTTTAGGAATTTAAAAATGTGTGTACATGTTTTTAGACTTCCAGGAAAGCACCAAACAAAGCAGGCAAAGAATACACTGGCAACTGTAGGGAAGGAATTACTTACAGTAGGCACATATGCAACTAACATCTCTGGATACTAACGGATACCTCACCACTACTTTCTTTCATGCTTCATTTCGAAGTTTTGGTCATGCTGCATGTGTAACAGAGTTAAATTAGCAAAATAAAACTGCAAATTTGCATGTCAGATATGGACATTGGAATTCTGACCCATTAGATCATTGTGAGTTCTGCTAATGCTCTGTTATTCTGGAGGAAACGGAACATGCATTTTAATAACACCTTTGACATTCCTACAAAATGAAACAAACTGCTGTGACATAAGGAAAACAGAAGCCAATTTGTGAATAACTACCTATCAAAAGCAGCAGCAATTCTAAGGAAACCAGCAAATAGGAAGGAAATTTTGTTGCATACTACATGATAATTATGGAAATGAAGAGTATCTGTGGTAGCGAACACAATGGTAAGCTGATATTCAATTCTCAGTCCATATAATGTTCCTATGCACCAAGTTTACTAAACAACCAGCCATGACATTAACTTATGCATAAGTTACATCACTGCTGCAATACAGTAATGCAAGTGCTGGTTATCCCAAGGCAACAAACAGGTTCCATTTCCACTGACTTCCATAAATCAATTTTGTCCATAAGTAGGAAGTAACACTTAAGTCATTAGATATGGCAACCATAATTTCACAGAGCTGAAATGAATGGTATCTAAAGCACATTGGACTGAAAGAAATAAAGGTGGGAATACCAATACCGCACTCATCACTCTGATTCTCTGCCCCATACTAGTTCCATTCCTGAACAATCCTGGATACCCCGAATGCTGAAATTCTCCCTCATCATTCTGATGCTCTGTCAAACCCCATCCCTTGTCATTCTGATCCTCTACCCCATTCTGTTCCCATCCCTCATCACTCCAATTCCCTGTGCTAATCCTGCCCCCTTCACACCAACCCAATGCAGAATCCAGCTACTGAGCTGTGCCTCTCCTCTTCCATCGGATTCCTGATCACCCTTACTTTGATCTCTTTTCTCTCCTTATCCATTCTCATTCTGATCACATCCTCCACGCTTTGATTCTGTCTCCCTCATTCTGACATTCAGTCCCCTCCCACACTAAACTCCTGATCATCCCATTGTGAATTTTCCCTTTCTAATACCTGCATTGTTTTCTCTGTTCTCCTGTCCTCAGTTCTCCCTGGCCACACTCTCTTCATTCTCTGCTTTCCTCAATTAGAACATCTGGCAAGAGAGATGTGATTTGCTTTAATTTGCAGATTCCAGCTGACAAGATTCTGAACAGAGTAAGGGTTTGGAAGGGAGGTAGTGTACCATGCCACTGTGCCTAGTCTAACAGTTTCAACCTCTTCATTTCAACATCCGTCCTCCAGGAAGAGGTTGCTGGCAGATATATGCTCAACTATAAGAAGCATCTTTCATGTGCTGACTCATTTGAAGGGATTGATTGTCCCAGGAAAATATTACCTTATTGGATAATAAGGTAATATATTCCTTACTGGATAATAGTCCCCAGAAAATGAGGACTTAGGATCATCCTGCTGGAATTGAAACAAGCTTAGGTAGATGTTCACCACGCCAATTTACTAATTGATTAGAAAATATATAAAATGTATTGTAAAGTACTATTTGTGTTAAAATGCTACCAGACGATCGATGATCTGCTCTTATATCCAGTTTCTCTGTGTACCATAGAATCGCAACACTTGCAGGGCACTGAGAATTTAAAATCCAATTCAATTTCTCCAGTTTGAAAAATGGACACTTACATGGTTTCTCTCCCTCAAGGAAAATTCAGATCCTTGCAAGTTCAAACCATATATATTCAATATTCCTAATAATAACAATAAATTATAAGGACTGACATCATTCTTGTGGTTTGTTACATTGAAAGCCACTGCTTTCCACATCTGTATTTAAGTCCTGGGCAGATACCTTAAAACTGAGATATTACTTGGGACATCTTGATACATGTAACTTGGTTCTCTAAATACATAATGATGGAAAAAGGCTCTCAACAGTAGGCTAAAAGCAAGTAAGTTGAATAATTTACCTTTGGAGCCTACCTTATGAACTCAAAAGCAACAGTAGAAATAAAGACCTTTCATATATGAGAAATGTATTTATTTTTATAAAAGTGTTCAGGCAGTACCCTGATTTTCTTCAAATTTATCTTGGTGGGGGGAGGGGGCTAGTTTTCTCATTGCTAACTTGCTTCGTATTGATTCAAAATGCCCTCATATATGTGGTTATGAAGGGAAAAAAAGTGAAATGTATGACAAAAAGAAATCAGTATAAAGAATAATGATAGTTTACTATAACATTGAATGTTAGCCAGTTATAGGACAGAAAAGGGAGCAATTCAATCTTGTACAGTACTCTTGGATTGACTCCTCTTGTAGATTAGCAACAATTCTTCTTAAATTCAAAGTCCTGTTTACACACTCCAGAGAAATGTACACTGTCTGTCTATATATACACATTTGGAAGGTACATACAAAGGGGTTGTAAATTTTAGAATTGTGGCAGCTTTAAATATTATTTTTGTCCACCTGAGGAATTAAATGTTCTGCTTTATATTACATCTATAGCTTTGTTAAATTATTTGGCTAAATACTAATTGGTTACAATTATAAACTTAAAAGAGACCTAAAGAGAACTTTTGAGTATTCTCTGAGTGAAATGAGATCTTATGATGAATCAGGATATGTCGACTGTATAACAAAAGTCAGTGGAGTTTGTTAGTTATATATATCTATCTAAGACATAAAAGCTTAACTCATGTCAAGGTGAGGATGTACATTCAGGGGCCACTTTATTAGGTACAACTGTACACCTGCTCATTAATGCAAACATCTAATCAACCAATCATGTGGCAGCAACTCAATGCATAAAAACAATCATATATGATCCAGAGGTTCTGCTATGCTTCAAACCAAACATCAGAATGAAGAAGAAATGTGATTTAAGTGACTTTGTGCAATGACTGCTGGTGGTTTGAGTATCTCAGAAACTGCCGATCTCCTGGGATTTTCCCGCACACCAGTCTCTGGAGTTTGCAGAGAATGGTGTGAAAAACAGAAAAACATCCAGTGAGCAGCAGTTCTGTGCATGGAAACACTTTGCTGATGAGAGAGACCAGAGGAGAAGCTGTCAGAAAGGTGATAGAAACTCAAGTAACCATGTGTTACAACAGTGATGTGCAGAAGTACACCCCTGAATGCACAATACATCAAACCTTGAAGTGGATGGGCCGTAGCAACAGAAGACCACAAATATACACTCAATGGCCATTTTATTAGGTACCCAATAAAGTAGGTATTGAATATAGGTTGTTATTTGTAGGAGATGGTACTTACTTATAAGAAGCCTTCTGGAACACAAGAGCACATAATTACTATTCTCAAGAGCAATTATTCATATGTTGTTTGAAGACTCATTACTAACAAGATATTCAATTATGGAAGTATCTCAGTGGAATTCATTTCTACTGTTCCAGTAGGGATCACTATATTGCCCAAAAACATAATGCATTTCCACACTGAGACTGACAATATTCAACTCCATCTTGGTATCACTACTCTCTATTTCTCTTCAATTCCTCTAAACATCCAGAACTGGCTCCAAAAATTAGATGAAGAGCAAAAACAATGAGGCAGGTCTTCATACAACATCCTTCTGGAGCTGCCAGGAACTGAGCAAATTGACAACTGTGCTCCTCCAGCAGACTCCCCAATTTCACTTCTGCTGGCCATGCCTTTGTAGTGAGGCCTGGACTAAGAATTCCCTTCGCAAGCTTCTCTCTCTTTTCAGGTTTATTTTCTCCATTAATATGCTCCTTATCATCAATCTCTTTGATTGCACACTCTCTATGTGTTTGTAACAAATTTTGCTTGGTGACATTCATATGAAGTGTCCTCAGACATTTTTTCAATAAAGTCAACATATAAAGGTAAGTTGTTTTTGTAGATAGATACTCATTGTCAAAAATCACAGTATAACTTTGTGATCCTGAGGGCTAAATATTATGAACATACGTGTATACGCTGACTTGTCAGAATGAGGACTATCTAGTCTGTAAGTCTCAGGTGTTTAAGTATCTTAGTTGCTGCTTTTCTTGCAATTAGAAGCCCTCTGAAGCAAATCAAATTCATTGACCACTTGCTCAAATGTTCCATCGAACATTCATTTGTTAAGATCCAAGAATCAATTCTTCTGCACAAAGTATATGAAAATTGCAATTACTACATCTTTTTGGTTTTATTTAATGTTTAACCAGCAATTTCAATTCCAGCTTAAGTACAGTGATCAAACAAATTACCTATTTAATCCATCACTTTCACTGCAGAAACAATCACACACATTTCCCTAAACAATTCTGTCAACAGTTTGGTGATCTCTCTAAACACGCATCCTATAAGTCACTAGACCATAATTAGTTATGCAGGGGTGTGATTCCAAATGAAGGTGTTGGCATTGTAGCTCTCTGTGAAAATATTAACTATGAGTTAACTCCAATTTTATCTTCACTAATTAAATGCACATGGTACTAATGAGCTAACCTACTGTTCCTTGATAGCACTAATTAGCTGAGAGGAGCGCATATTCTCACACTGCAATTTAAGCCTAAAAATAAGGTTGAAAATATGCTAATTGCTGATATAATTTAAAATGGAACAAGTTGAGGAAATTGTCATAATAAGTGGAAAGGGCCACATTTTGGTAAGACAGTGAGTATTTCTTCTATTCTTGCCTTGATGCAACACAATAGAAAACTATGTTTTGATTGGTGTTTTACAGGGTCAACAAAGTTCCTGTGTTTCCAAGTAAACAGGAAAAATGATTCAACTTGAACATGCACCAAGAACTGCAACATGCAAAGCTATTTCCTCCCTGTAAAACTCTGTGTAATAGTACAATCAGAAGCATGAACCTTATAGTTTCAACTCTGAAAGAACAACCATAGAAATTGCTTCTGCACAGAATGTCAGTCATTGTAAACATGGTTTTAAAAGACCTGCAGGAACAGTTGCATGGTGAGGGTACCATGATGTAATTCAGCCAGACTGCTTCTATTTGATTTCTAAGCTAATTTTATTTCAATAGCCGAAAAGACTCCAAGAAATCTGCAGTGATGAATAAGCAAAGATTGGCATTCTGCCCCCCCCCCCTCCCCTTTCAGAGAGGTCAAAGCTCCACAAGCAGGTGAAATATTCAGTATCAGTCGACAACATCAGCCAAATGATAAATGTTTGGTGAATGGTGGAAGTTGATTTTAATTCTCATCTATCACTATGAATTCTCATGTTAAATATCTTTTATACTAAAGGTATTTTCTTGTCATTCAATCTATAAATACTTGGGATCAAAAATACTGTTATGTTATTTATGCTATGCACAAATCAAATCATTTAGTAACCAGCTTACCTCCACCCTCTCTACCCCACGATTCAAGTAATGATTTGAGCTAACTTAATCAAATGGAGTTTTAAAAATCATGCTAAAACTATAGCCTCTTTCAAGAAATCATAGGCAGGGCCAATGATCTGAATCCCAGCCTACCATTTTTGGCTATGCACTAGAATATAATCACTTTTCTAAAAAAAAGCTCAAGTTTCTGAAGATTTTCAATTATTGTTGCTACAAAAGATCAGTAATCTTGCCTGCTGACCTGCAATGTTCGCTGCTTGTCGTTTCCCTTTGGAGATTTCAGACCACTGGTTTGCTGCTGAAGAAGAAGCTGTCTTGCTGCTTGTAGTGCCTGCAAGCCAAAAAAAAACATTATTATTCATAAAGTTTGTTTCCTTAAGCTGTGATCTCAATTCTATTACCAAAGTCATGGTAATTCAGGATGCACATAAAATGAAATGTTTTTGTGTTATGGTCCACCTTTTTCTCAAAGCACAGTACTTTGTTCTTCAGTGTTTATTTTCTCTGAATAATAATCATCAGTTTGTACTACATTGGTTACTTTTTCTTTGCTGTTACAACACATAGAAATATTTCATGTAACTAGATTTGCATGTTTTGTTTTAATCTCGCAGCTGACCATGAAACTGTAACATATGCAGTTAGGAGTTTCTGCAGAATGCTACCGGAAGAGCAAATCTTATAGTACATTACAAACTGATGTAAACTGCATCAATAGACTTGTTTCCACTAGGGATTCATCCACTGTGTGTGTGTTCAACAGAAATGACCCCCTCCCCCTCTTATTACCATAGATTTGCATATTCATAATATCATTTTGGTGCAGAAGCGCAAGACTTCAAATGTTACTGGAAGCTGTAATTAAAATTGACAAATCAACATCAGATATCTTGGAAGTGGATTAACGGGGATTCTGTACTGTAGATTGCAGGCAGGGAAAATGCTTACAATATGAAAACTAGAATCTTCATTTTAATGATGAAAAAGAAGGGACATGGTAACAAATTAAAGCACCGTTGATTATTTTACTGGTGCTTGTCACTGGTGATTAAATATATGTTTTAGGTGAAATGCACCCCCTTGCACCACCTGTGATTTTGAAAACATTAACTTAGAACGCTCATGTGATCATTTCCTTTACTGGTTAATTTTTCCAGTCAGATTTCACAAATTAATCGAAAAGTATCACCAGAAATTATACCTTGTGTAAAGGTTCTGGTCATATTAAACACACTAAATTTAATAACAATAACCAGGCACCAACCCAAAAAAGTACCAGCACACAAAATATTGAATTACTGAGTTACACAGAGATGATGTTGCATTGTAAAAACAAATGTGAAAGCCAAAAACATTATGAAGTTGATTTCTGCGCAGGAATCAACCTATTGGCATTATAAGCAAAGAACAGGTACTGCCCATCAAAAATTCCTTGAAATAGACTCCAGGAAAATGTCTTGGTAGGCAGAGATCCATGGAGTCATCAAAAACAAAATCGTTAGCACATGATGTGTGATAAAAAATTTAGGTGCACAGAGTAAAGATTCACTTGATCAATCTGCTTTCAAAAAACATCCGATTCACCTCTGATGGGGTAAAGTACATTTTTGATTAGAATCAAGGGGTTGGTTTTCTAGTACTTTCTAGTATCCATGACAACAGTTGCTTTGACAGGATGTGCATATGGCATTACACTGCCAGCTGGTGTGAACAATGTTTGAACTACAGCATTGAGATGCTGAGCAAACAGAAAAAAGTTGCCACGTCTTAACCCTCAGGGAAGCCAGTCATCCCCTGATCAATTATGAAAAGACAGAAAGGGCTGCTACAGTCTGGCTCCAAGCAAGTTTTTTTGAGAAGGCAGGCAGACGCACAAAACCAAAGTAAACAAACTGAGTGCAGAAGCACCATCTCTTAACAACATTGATTTGTCTAGCCATAGAAAGCTCTGGTAACAATTTGCCAGGCATATTCTTAACATTTGGAGACTTTTGCACAATATTATTATATCACTATGGTTTCCTCTTTTTCCCCTTAAAAGTCTGATACTTTGTAAAGTTCAATTTCAACTATATGCATGACATGTTTAACAATGTTTAAGCTATTTTGTTTTATCAGTTAACTCTAAAGTTTTGTCAGTAGTATTTCTTCAGAGGCAAAAAGATGAGAAATTAGAAGGTTCCACACTTAGAGACATCCTGCACATCAGATACTGTATGTGGTTTTCTGTGTATATAGCATAACAAGACTTGATATATGACAAATACATTCTTTATAACAAACTGAACTGCCATGACTGCTTCACGTTGTAACATTTTGCTTATTTTTCAGAATACAACAATTTTTAGTTCTGTAAGAGCTTTGAAGAACCTCTGGGAAAAAAAGATTATGACGTACCATTGTATGGTACTCCTATTGAAAGTTTAAAACTGCAGAAAATATAAAACTATAAATTAAGGCCCATTAAGGGGTTACGTTCAAAATATTAACCTGTCTTTTCTCATTACAGATACTAACAAACCTCTTTTTGAATATTTGAAGGACATTAATTTATATCTCATTGAACTACAGAATATGTTTGAAAGCTAAGGAAAATTAATTTTATTGAGTTTCAATTTTATGTTTTATTTTAGTATCTGGCAATATTCACAAAACAATGAAAGTCCTATTGAGTAAAATACAAAATACGTTGTTAAGAGTTCTTGGAAAAGAAATACAAGCAAGAATTTCTGATGTAGGTCAATAAATATGTGCTTAGTGAAATAAGAAAAATCCAGTATTTAGGTCTGTGACACCTGCTAATGTGTTTGCTGATCAAGTAAACCAAAGTAATGAACAAAAGGGATTCAACTTCCAAACATAAGCTGAAATTCTGAACAAACCAATGCCATCAGAGAATGGCCAGAAGAAACAAGGAGACATAGAATTGTAATTTGTGTCAAGAAGCAGATAACAACAATAATTCCTCCAACTTTTTAAATAGTCCTCTTAAAACTGTTTCCACAGAAGTTCACAGTGCTCAACATGCTCTAAGTGTAATTAAATACAAATATGCTACATTTACAAATTTCATCCAGAAGCTCTTTCAGTTATTCTAACAGAATTAATTTTACTTGCTAATGTATATTGTTAATTGCACATTTATATTTAATTTAGTAAATCTGACGTTTGAAATTACGCAAGGTAACTTTGATACAGTATTGTATATGTGCTATCTATTTCATTTAAATTATGTGCAAGTACAGTATATCATGTTCTTAAATGCCAATGGAACATTTTAACAGACTTAAGCGGGGATCTTAGAGCTGCTCTTCAAAGGAAATCTGTCTAAATTCAAATACTCTATTATGTTCCAGGAAATGAAATACATATTCCTAACAAAAATAAAAATTACTGTAGCAAAACACCTGATACATGTATGCAATTGTATTCACTTTAATCACTGTTACTTATATAGCTACTAAAAATATTTTTTGTAAAGCTGAAGTTTTTGTTTCAAAAAGAACTATTTTGAACAATTAACTTTATCTATGAACTCTGAAGACTTTTTGCATGCCCAATCCATTACTCCTTTAAGTTTTTTATATTGCATTTTGCATTAAGTACTCAAGCACAATTTCTAAAAACATTACATGCACTTGAGAAATGATTTCAGAATTATTTCTGTCGGATTATTCATGATGTAAATATGTGTAAACACAAATGTGCTTGCAGATCATATTGGCAGAATTTGTTGAGTTAAAGTGATTTAAGCAATGGAAATTTTAAAAAAAACTTTGAGTCTACACAATTTTGTTTGTTTTTTTGGCAATTGTGATACTTCTATTGCTTAGAAGCCACTTTAATTTGTGAATAAAGTTATTACTTAGCACTTCTGCAATATCAAATGTAAAATATTTTTTTAAAAATTAAATTATGATCTTTTTTAATTATTATAAATGAAAAGAAACATAGTATTCTGGAAGTAAGATGCCGCTTATAACTGTAACTGAAAAAATATGGCTGTTTAACCTATCAGCATGTCACATTTCAGACTTTAAAATGAAAAATGACATCTACACCCATTAATATCTTCAATGTATAAACAGCACAGTACGACACATTCTCGAGAGCTCAGCTGAAGGCTACGAAATCTCTCCCTCTCTCAAACATAAATAATGAGGCACTCAGAAGCATATTTGATGTTGATATTCATCTCTGAGAAAAACACCGCAGCCCAGGCTTCTTATGAAAACAGATGCAGCCCAAATGGATCTCCTGTAATTGGTTTCAGATAGCAAGGTCAGAAGAAATGCAATACAAGAAACTGTTATGAGGAACAGGGAGAAACACGAATGTTTACACAGGTACTCCCTGGTGCACATTGACAAGCTAAGTACTCTTTCCAAATAGCCAGTCTGAAAGAAAATTTACCACAAGTTGGTGCTTACCTCTTTGTTTGAATTCACTAATAATTTAGCCATTAAATCTACACTGCACAGCAAACAAACAAAAATTACTCACATTAGGTGTTGTACCCCAGAATATTAAGGAATTCAATCACCACAGTAAGCATTGATTTTTAACAAAATAAGTTGAATTCCTGTGCAATGCATATAATGTTCACTGAGTGGCTTAAATGAGGTAAATGAATATCAAAATTCCGTGAAATGGAAGTCAGAACATTTGGACTTATACTCAGTAATGAATAAAAAACAGAACGGCTTGGGACTTACTTTTTTTAACTGAAGAGATAATCTATTTGTTTCAATCCTTAGTGCAGCACCAGCTTCACAACAGGTACAAAATATACTCCTAATAATAAAGCTGAATTTAGCACAAATTATATGATTTACAATTGATGATGGAAAAATAAATCTTTCAAGACAGCTGAAATAATTTTCTTAAAATGCTAAATGAGCGATACATTGCAAAGCAGGATCGAGGGTCTTTATGGGATACAGATACTCCAGCTAAGAGATAAGATGCAACAAGATAAATGAGAGGTATTTTTGCTAAGATAACGAGTGGACATACATGAAATGAGCATTGCTCTTGGTACAGTCTATGAAAGAGAATAATACTTCCTCTAGAATAGTTTTACATTCTAGAATGATCAGAGAATATAATCCAGTATGAAGTCACATGCCATTAGCTGAATACTGTAAGATTACAGCACTCTACCCTCTGTCCCTATCTGCCAGCAACAGTATCTATTCTACACTGGTGTTCAGCTAGAACATGTCAGTTGGAACAGCTCCAACTCTGTTGACAGCAACTTTTGTCAACATCATGGATATCTCGACAGCAGCAAGAGAGAAAACAAATTCTATGACATGCCACATGTTTAGATCTAAATGTTTGAAGCTGTAACGAGTTGGATGCTTACACTAAGGCATGCTCAGGAAAGAAGCTGTTGCAATATTTTCCCTTATCTTTCTCATTCTTCTATTGAATTTTTACACTTTACACAAACTATCAATCTAAATATGATTGCATGTCTCTCAAACCCCTTGATAGAATTATCAGTTTTAATTTTCTCCTGTGATTGAGCACTGATAGACAGGGAAGTAAATTCTGCACAAAAAAAAGCTACTTCACAAATCATCTTAAGATTCAAAATTATTGCAGATGTTTAAATCCAAGTTCCAATTTACTTGTATTCTTCACATTTCATAATGTTAACATTTCATAGTTAGCTTCAGAAATTGGTTTAATCCTTGATTCTGATAACAGAATGCTGTTACCAATTATTGTTTTTGTCATATATGATCTTTCTTTAAAAATGTTGGGGTAGGAATGGTTAAAGTTGTTCTGCTAAAGTGATTCAATCTATTATGTTTTTGTTACCTCTGAACACATATTGAGAGTGCTGTGCATGAAGAAGCACAATGTTGTGATAGACAGGTGGATCAGGGCATGCACAAAGAAGCAACAAGTTTAAGTTCCTTTGTAATTTGTAGATTTATGTATGTATCAAGTTTCTTGTACTATTATCTGAGAGCAACCCTTGGTTCATTTACCTAAAATGTACGAGTTAGCTGGAATAAACATATCAGTTAGTGTGTGCTACCAGAGAAGAGTAACCCACCAAATACTAGTGCTACTTAATTCATGTTTCCCAATTCCAAGCAACTTCTGAAAAATTCCATTGAAAGCATGCATAAAAATGACAGCTGCTTTGCTGCAATTGCATTTGCCAAAGAAACCAAGAGGTTTAGACTTGCTATACATCTACTATACATATTAATAATTATGTAAATAGTAATGAATAACTATATAGTTGGTTAAGGTGATGGTAATGGGACAACCACTTCATTAAAGATGAGAAGCTAAGGAAAGAGCTATCTGTATTAGCCATCTTGAAATATGAAACAAAGTGACGGTGAACTGTGATGCAATCATACAGATATTCCCAGTAACATTCAGCAATAATGAGACAGCCAAGTAAAAATAACTTTCAGTTAAAATATTGAGATGGAATCATAAATTGATCATATCTCACGACTGTCTTTATCCATGGCTGATCTCTTTGAGATAACTTCACTAATTATACTTCGATAAAAAGTATGGAATGTAACCAATGTTCTTGACTATAAAAATGTGAAATGGTATATGCCAGCAGCATGATGCTCCCTACAGCCAAACAATTGAAATTTAAGTTGAGCTACAGCACAGCTTAGGTAAAGCTGCAAATATACTGCTAGTTTGTATGTACCTAGGCTGCATACTTTCTGGGCAAAAGTTTAATTACCATCATGTTGGTGACAGATGAATCAGTACTCATTTATCATGTCTCTGTTTCAGATTTCTCAAACCCAAAAGTGTTCCTTGTAGTTATCAAAAGGTAAGACAAATTTTATGCTTTGACATTTTGTAACATGGCTGAATTTTGAGTATAGTTTCCTATGGTGGGGAATACAGATGGGTATTAGTCATAAAGTCATAACGCATTATGGATACTGGGCCTTCTTCCAACGAGTCCATACTGACCACAGTGCCCACCAAGCTAGTCCCAGATTTCTGCATTCAGCACACATCTCTCTTCTTAGATGATTTTTACGCAAGTGGAAAGGAAAATTTTGATGACATGATGAAGGGTCTCGGCCCAAAAGTCGACTGTTTACTCTTTTACTCTTTTCCAAATGCCTCGCCTGCTGAGTTCCTAGAGCATTTTGGGTGTGAATTTCTAGCATCTGCAGATTTTCACGTATTTGAGGTACATTTCTATGTTTGAATTGTGTGACGTATCCCTTATCTAGATCTCTTCTCTGCCTATCTTCTATATACAGCAACATTCCTAAGTGCAGATAGCACCAAGAAGAGTTGACGTGGTATTGGATTAAACTCAAGTGCATCAAATCTTCACTCAAAATTCCTTCACCTCCCATGTCTCTCAAAAGTCAGCTGTTAAAAAAAATATATATCCAGAAAAATTATTAAGGGCTAGTATACAGAACATATCTTAATCATCCATATGCCATTTCCTTTCAGGCACAATCGGATAAAAGTCGATATGCTGAAAGACAATTTTTGTAAACTATGGCCCTCTCAAAAGCTGAGCTGTCATGAATATGCAAGTTCTTATTCCAAGTGGTTAAACTTCATAAATATTTTGCTAGTTAATTATGTTTTACACCAAGATTATATTAGTGCACACCATTTAGAAAATCAATATAAAGTGTTAAAGTAATTCTTGTTCTTACTCTTACTACATTCCATGATGTTTAATTAATAAAATGATATTTTTTTGTAGCTTGCCTTAGACTTGAGAAGCTGAAATTGTTAACAAATGAAAAGCTAAAACCGTATTTTCATTAGTCAATCTAAAATCCACAAAAATATTTCAAGCAAATGTCTGATGCTTTTGAGCATGTTTTGGTTCTGCTGTATCACTGGCAATATTTTTAAAAGGCAATATTCAACAGATTTACTAAATTCTCTAGATAAAAATTCTGCTCATTGACAGCATGAAACACACTACATACTTGTAAGAGTGAATTTTACACAGCCTCTGAAACTTGTAGTCTAAAGAATGTATTTAGCTGGCAGGATACAGCACACAATTGCTAATATATCAGATATATATGTCTAATGCAACCATCTGGGTTTGAATTTTTATCCACACGAGTGTAATCAAATGTTTTCATCAATGGATTTAAGTGCAACTCAAGGAACTTCAGTCTTTAAAGCAGCTTAAGTTCGTAAATGGAGCATTATTATTAGTGTGCGAAATGAATATCATGAGTTAGCTCCTAATTTTTCTTTTCCCATTCAGAGATAGGTGACAATTTGATGTTAAAGCCAGGGAAATGTACCTCATGAAATCACTCTCCTATCAATAGAAAAGTGACTGCAGGTTTTCGTTTCTCTATTCTATTAAAATTTTTAAAAATCCATTAAGTAAAAATAGAATATTGTATTTGATGACTCAGTTGAGTGTGGAATTTATTCTGGCTGATGGAGGATCATAAAATTCTTAAATATTAAACATTTCAGTCTGTGATATACTCCTGGCTTATTTTTCTTCTTGGACACCTTCAGGTTTAACAATGGTCATAATTCCAGCAGAAAAGATGCATCATGGGTAGGTGTGCTGCTTGAGTGGATTGCACCTTGCATTGTCTTTACAGCGGAATCAATCTCAATGACCATTGGATCCTTTTTTCTCCAGTCTTGCGGAAGGATCTCAGCCCAAAACATCGACTGTACTTTCTTTTCATAGACGCTGCCTGGCCTGCTGAGTTCCCCCAGCATTTTGTGTGTGTTTCCAGCATCTGCAGATTGTCTCTTGTTTGTGATTGGAAAAGGATGATTTGACTACCAAATGGGAAGGCCATTTCAATTGGTTGGGCAACTTTCTGCTATCATACATTATTAAGCTTCTCTATCTCTCCTGGGCTTTGACTCCTTTCCCGTTAGTACCCTAGAAAAATATTTAGGCAAATTTACAAATTACCTCATTCCCACTCTCAAGACTCCCTCAAAACCTTTCCAATGATTTACCACATCACTAATCAGGGATATAAAGCTGTCTGGATATCTAGAGCCACAATGTGCAATGTTTCATCACTGTCCCTGCTAAGTCTTCAATGGAGTCCAATAGTCACCAGTCACAATATATGATATTGACAGTACAGACATTATTGATGCACACAAATGACTACTCACCAATGTCTATTTAGCTGATAGCATCGGTGTTATCAATGTGTGTATGAGAGATTTCATAGTTGTATACATAATTCTGATACAAACATTATATCAGTAATTATGAGATCTCACATGCACATTTATAGGGATCATTTATAAAGCAATGTTATACATTGTTGTACATAATCCCTTTATCATACAGGATTATCCCACTTTGTATAGATGTGCTCATTGGTGGGGAGGACTTTACCTATAATGGACTGGGTTGTAGCTTTGTAGGATTTTCCATTCAAGGGCATTTGTGTTTCCATACCAGGCTGAGATGCAGCCAACCAATACACACACCTCACAGATCTATAGAAGTTTGTCAAAGTTTTAGATGTGATGCTGAATCTTTACGAACTCCTAAGGAAGTAGAGGCACTGCCATGCTTAATTCCACTTATGTGCTGGCCCAGCACGGGTCCTCCAAAATGATAACACCAAGAAATTTAAAGTTGTTGAGCCTCTTCTCCTCTGATCCTCTGATGAGGTCTGGCTTACAAACCTCTGTATCCTTATTAATTCCTCCTTCTCTGCACATTTCTTGGAGGATATAATTCATTTCATCCTAATGAATTTCATGAAGGAGACATTTTCTCTGGAGAACCAAATGAAGAACTAAAGATAGGTGAGAGTTTTTGGAGTGGCCATCTCTCCTTCAGTCGACAACAAATGTTTGTCTCATCTCAGTTTAGACTTCAGTTCAAGTCTTGAATGATATCTAGAAAATTCACAAGCTTTCTTGTATTGTTCTGCCTTTACGCTACCATATCCCCTTTTTGAAGTGAATATCCCACTAGGAATATGAATGTACAGACAGGATACATCCCATCTAAAGGAAATGGATTAGAACTGAGGCAAATCTGAAGGGACAAGAAGAAGCTAAAACATTCCATTCAGTGGTAGAATCATAAAGTCATGTTTGAAAGTCAAAGATATCCACTGATTAGAAAGAGGCTGAAAGCCTATCATGGGGACCTTTGAAGAATTTTTCAATGCAATGCATAGATCCCAGATTAGGAACCCCTAATTATTAAGCACTCTATTCTTACATTCTTTTCCTTAGCTAATGGAGGAAAGTATTTCACTTCCCTTCTTAATCATATTATCTACTTACTCTGCAAGCTTGAAGGGTTTGCAGGCATTCACTCAGGATATCTTTTAGAAACATAGAAACATAGAAAACCGACAGCACAAAACAGGTCCTTCGGCCCACAATGCTGTGCCAAACACGTACTTACTTTAGAAATTACCTAGGGTTACCCATAGCCCTCTATTTTTCTAAGCTCCATGTACCTATCCAGGAGTCTCTTAAAAGATCCTATCATATCTGCCTCCACCACCGTCACCGTCAGCCTATTCCATGCACTCACCACTCTCTGCGTAAAAAACTTACCCATGTACCTACTTCTAAGCACCTTAAAACTGTGCCCTCTCATGTCAGCCATTTCAGCCCTGGGAAAAATCCTCTGATTATCCACATGATCAATGCCTCTCATCATCTTATACATCTTTATCAGGTCACCTCTCATCCTCCGCCACTCCAAGGAAAAGAAGCTGAGTTCACTCAACTTATTCTCATAAGGCATGCTCCCCAATCCAGGCAACATCCTTGTAAATCTCCTCTGCACCCTTTCTATAGTTTCCACATCCTTCCTGTAGTGAGGTGACCAGAACTGAGCACAGTACTCCAAGTGGGGTCTGACCAGGGTCCTATATAGATGTAACATTACCTCTCGGCTCTTAAACTCAATCCCACAGTTGAGAAAGGTCAATGCACCATGTGCCTTCTTAACCACACAGTCAACCTGTGCAGCTTTACACTTCACACTTCTTTGTGTCATACTATTTACTTTATATTTCTGTATATTAACACCAGAAATTTTGCAGATGCTGGTTATCAAAAGCAAAACACACAAAATGCTGGAGGAACTCAGCAGTTCAGGCAGTATCCATGGAAATGAACAAGCAGTCAACGTTTCTGGCCAAGATCCTCCTTCAGTCTTAGATGTAGAACCAGCTACAAGCTGTGAAATAAGCACGTGATACAGAAATGCTGCCTGGCTCTCTGCAAGTCCTTTTGGTCACTAAAGTACCTTTGTTAGTATGCTAGAGAAGAGACTGCCATTGAAATATACCACAACAAAAACAAGTAATTGAGAAATGAGCCTTGCAGAACCACATTTAAAACAGCCTTTCAATCTCAAAAACTCATAGTGATCCAGAGGTGGCACAGGAATTTATATCTGCTGGCTTTTAGGGAGCATGACCATCCTTAACAGCACAAGATAAAGAAATAGACATTTTAAATAATTACATGGAAGGGGGATTAATAACCAGACCATGCAATTTCTAATGTACAAAAACGTTATATTTTGCTTCCTGTATCTGAATTCTGGATTCAAGGTGTCATTTCCTTTGGAATCTGTGAATTCATCAACTCGCTATACGAGGTCTAATCAACAACCTTGCTAAAATCAATGGAAACTGCACTTCACTCATCTATGTGTTTAACTCCCTCAAAAAAATCTCATTCAAATTAGATAGAAATGGCCTTCCCTTATAAATCTGATTAATCTGCCTACCTATTCTCTATAAATGAAAAAATATTCAATTAATTTGAAAAAACATCCAATAGTTTGTAGCTTGAATGTGATATAATAGAGTGAACATGGTGCCAGATACTGAGGATTTACAAGGTTGTTGCCAGGTTCCCAAGACCTGAGTTGTAGGGAAAGGTTGAACAGGTTAGGAATTTTACTCCATGAAGCACAGGAAAATGAGAGGAGATATGATAGAGGCATACGAAATTATGAGTAGTATAGATAGGGTAAATACTAGCAGGCTTTTTCCACTAAGGTTGGGTAGGTTAGAGCTAGAAGTCATTGGTTAAGGGTTAAAATGTTTAAGGGGAACATGTGGGGGGAACTTCTTTTTCAGAGGGTGGTGAGAGTATAGAACGAGCTGCCAGTGCCAGTGGTGGATGCGGGGTCAACCGCAACATTTAAGAGAAATTTGGATAGGTACATGGGTAGCAGGGGTATGGAGGACCACAGGTCCATGGGTGCAGGCTGATGGGACTAAGCAGAATAATGGTTTGGCATGGATTAGCTGACATGTGGCATTCAAGGTCAGGATTGAACCCATTGCCGGGGTTGAGGTAAGCATCACTAACTGCTGTGCCATAGAGTTAAAGTATCAGCTTTAATCAGTTTAATGAAACATATTTCATTCAAATTGAACTGATTTTCAGATTGTAAAATCATAACCAATGTCCCCAAGTAATTTAAAGAAAAATCTGAAATAAGCACCAAAAAGGGCTATATTCAGTGATTGTCTGATACAACTTTCCTCTGAAGTATTTCTACTGCATGGTATCATTTTGCTGGGCATTTTCTTGCCCTCAAAATCATTTTTGGCTTGATAATAGAAATTCTATAAGGAACAAACTGATGACGAAAACTAGAGCCAGCCTTAGTTCACCGCTATATTTTAACCACCTAGAAGTGACCAAGTTTGCCTTGCAAATTCCAAGCCCCTAGTATCATTGTTAGAAGTCCAATGTGAATACAGTTTCTTCCATAAAATCCAGATTGCATAAATAGTGGAAGCATATGTAAATACTTGTAGGTAACTAGGGTGTAATCTTTTTCTGGCATGCAGTTCAAAGTTCAAGAACACAAAATACCAAGGACTCAAAAATAATCATCATTGAATAACAAGCACATTGAGCTACTGCCAAGTAACATTAACAGAACATTGTAGCAAGTTGAGAAATCCCATTCCAATGTCTCCTATACCTAGGTTATGCCTTTGTTTCTGTCCAACAAGAACTGAAAGGTTAAATCAATCAGCATCACAGAAAAATGCACAAGAACAAATTATTTTATCAAATGTCTGAAAGCTTCTATACTAGCACAAACTTTTTTTTAAGTGGACACATTTCCAGCTTTAAAGTGCAGCGCACTAGACTATGACCAAGCTGAGACACATAGAAAATATCCAGGTCCAATGACTACTGAACATACAAGTTCAAGTCTAATTGTCATTCAACCATTCATGAATGCCCATAAATACAATCAAATGAAACCGCGTTACTCTGGAGCCAAAGTGCAAAACACATTTGCAACAGTCACACACAACACAAGATACATATAGCACATACAAGACAGCAAGTACATAATAGATATCAGGTTCTGCTCACCGAATTATAGGAAAGATATCAATAAATTAGAGAGAGTGCAGAGACGATTTACTAGGATGTTACCTGGGTTTCAGCACTTAAGTTACAGAGAAAGGTTGAACAAGTTAGGTCTCTATTCATTGGAGCGTAGAAGGTTGAGGGGGGATTTGATCGAGGTATTTAAAATGTTGAGAGGGATAGATAGAGTTGACGTGAATAGGCTGTTTCCATTGAGAGTAGGGGAGATTCAAACGAGAGGACATGATTTGAGAGTTAGGGGGCAAAAGTTTAAGGGAAACACGAAGGGGTATTTCTTTACTCAGAGAGTGATAGCTGTGTGGAATGAGCTTCCTGTAGAAGTAGTAGAGGCCAGTTCAGTTGTGTCATTTAAGGTAAAATTGGATAGGTATATGGACAGGAAAGGAGTGGAGGGTTATGGGCTGAGTGCGGGTAGGTGGGACTAGGTGAGATTAAGAGTTCGGCACGGACTAGGAGGGCCGGAATGGCCTGTTTCTGTGCTGTGATTGTTATATGGTTATATGGTTAAACTACAGTCACACACGGAAAAATATTTAGTCCAAGGCCCTGAGTCCATGAATATTGCAGTAATCGGTAAACAAACACAATACAGCTTGTCTCCTGTGAGCAAACACTGGGGGCAGCATCGATTCGAGCTTAGATACCATGCCATCCCACCTCCAGTGGAGCACACTGACTTCAACGCCTTTCTCCTGGACAGCTGTAAACAGGCAACTCTGTGGCTTGAGTCCTACTCCTTGCTACGAGGAAGGCCACACAGCTGCCCCACCATCTCCCCCTGCCTTTCGTCAATAGTGAATCGGACTTGCAGCATAAACCAATTCACCAATTTTTGAATGTCTATAAGACTTAAACCATAAGACACAGGAGCAGAATTAGGCTATTCAGCCCATTGAGTCTGCTCAGCCATTCCATTACAGCTGATTTATTCTCTCTCTCAACCCCATTCTGTCTTCTCTCCATAATCTTTGACACCCTGACTTATCAAGAACCTATCAACTTTTCTTAAACATACTCATGACTTGGCCTGCGAAGCCACGTGAGGCAATGAATTCCTCTGATTCATTACCATCTGGCTAAAGAAACTCCTCCTTATCTCTATTCTAAATAGGTGCCCATCTTGTCTGAGGCTATGCCCTCTTGTCCTAGACTCACCCATTATCAGACACATCGTCCCTATATCCAGTCTATACAGACCTTTCAATACTCAATTGGTTTCAATGAGATTTCCTTTCATTCTTTTAAACTCCAGCAACTACAGGCCTAGAGCCATTAAACCCTCCTCATATGTTTACCCTTTCATTCCTGGAATCATTCTCATGAACCTCCTCTGGACCGGCTCCAATGCCATTTAATGCTATTCTTAGTTAAGGGGCCCAAAGCTGCTCACAATACTCCAAGCGTGGTCTGACTAATGCCTTATAAAGCCTGAGCATTACATCCTTGCTCTTATATTCTAATCCTCTCAAAATGGATCCTAGCATTGCATTTGCCTTCCTAACCACCAATTTAACCTGCAAGTTAACCTTTAGGGAATGCTGCATAAGACTCCCAAGTCCCTTTGCAAGTATGGTAAACTATGTATACCTGTCTGGACACCCCTCCCCCCCCTCCGCTGACTGCTCCTGTGGCTCCTCCCACAGACCCCTGTATAAAGGCGATTGGGGGCACTGCTCCTCCCTCAGTCTTCAACATGGTTGTGGTCCCTTTTTCACTGTTAATAAAAGCCTATCATACACTTCATAGAAACATAGAACACAGAAAATAGGTGCAGGAGTAGGCCTTTTGGCCCTTCGAGCCTGCACCACCATTCAGTATGATCATGGCTGATCATCCAACTCAGAACCCTGTACCTGCTTTCTCTCCATACCCCCTGATCCCTTTAGCCACAAGGGCCATATCTAACTTCCTCTTAAATATAGCCAATGAACCGGCCCCAACTGTTTCCTGAGGCAGAGAATTCCACAGATTCACCACTCTCTGTGTGAAGAAGTTTTTCCTCATCTCGGTCCTAAAAGGCTTCCCCTTTATCCTTAAACTGTGACCCCTCGTTCTGGACTTACCCAACATCAGAAACAACCTTCCTGCATCTAGCCTGTCCAATCCCTTTAGAATTTTATATGTTTCAATAAGATCCCCCCTCAATCTTCTAAATTCCAGTGAGACTTCCAGTCTCCTAGAGTTATTGAGGGTGCATCAGCAAGTCCCTTTTTGAATTTTCTCCCCATTTAGAAAATACTCTATGCCTTTACTTCTTCTACCAAAGTGCATGGCCATACACTTCCCGGCACTGTATTCCATCTGCCATTTCTTTGCTCGTTCTCTCAAGCTGTTAAAGTCCTTCTGCAGACTCACTGCTTCCTCCACACTACTTGCCCCTCCAGCTATCTTAGTATCATCAACAAACTTGGCCACAAAGCCATCAATTCTGTCATCCCAATCATTCACATATAATGTGAAAAGAAACGCTTCCAACCTGACCCCTGCAGAACACTACTTGTCCCTGAAAAGGTTCCCTCTTTGCCAGTTGCCAGACAGCCAATTGTCCATACATGCTGGCATCGTTCCTCTAATGCCATGGGCACTTATCTTCTTAAGCAGCCACATGTATGGCACCTTATCAATGGATTCCTGAAAATCCAAATAAACAACATCCACCAACTCCCCTTTGTCAATCTTGCCTGTCATTTCCTCAAAGAATTCCAACTAATTTGTCAAGCAAGATTTCCACTTAAGGAAACCACACTGAATTTCTGCTATTTTATCAAGTGCCTCCGAAATCTCATCCTTAATAATGGACTCCAACATCTTCCCAACCACTAAGTCAGGCTAACTGGCCTATAACCTCCTTTCTTCTGCTTCCCACCCTTCTTAAAGAATGGAGTGACATTTACAATTTTCCAATTCTCTGAAACCATTCCAGAATCTAGTGATCTTGAAAGATCATTACTAATGCCTCCACAATCTCTTCAGCTACCTCTTTCAGAACACTGAGGTGTAGTCCATCTGGTTCAGGTGATTTATGTATGTTCAGACCTTTCATTTTCCCAAACACCTTCTCCTTAGTAACAGCAACCACTCTCACTTCTGTCCCCTGACATTCTTGAATTTCAGGCATACTACTAGTGTCTACCACAGTGAAAAATGACACAAAATGCTTATTAGTTTTCTCTGCCATTTCTTTGTCCCCCATTACAACCTCTGAGGCTGTCTACAAGAAGGGTCAGTGCCATCTCTACTTCCTGAGGAGACTGAGGTCCTTTAACATTTGCCAGACGATGCTGAGGATGTTCTACGAGGCTGTGGTGGCCAGTGCTATCATGTTTGCTGTTGTGTGCTGGGGCAGCAGGCTGAGGGTAGCAGACACCAACAGAATCAACAAACTCATTCGTAAGGCCAGTGATGTTGTGGGGGTGGAACTGGACTCTCTGACGGTGGTGTCTGAAAAGAGGATGCTGTCCAAGGTGCATGCCATCTTGGACAATGTCTCCCATCCACTCCATAATGTACTGGTTAGGCACAGGAGTACGTTCAGCTAGAGACTCATTCCACCGAGATGCAACACTGAGCATCATAGGAAGTCATTCCTGCCTGTGGCCATCGAACTTTACAACTCCTCCCTCGGAGTGTCAGACACCCTGAGCCAATAGGCTGGTCCTGGACTTATTTCCACTTAGAATAATTTACTTATTATTATTTAATTATTTATGGTTTTATATTGCTATATTTCTACACTATTCGTGGTTGGTGCAACTGTAACGAAACCCAATTTCCCTTGGGATCAATAAAGTATGTCTGTCTGTCTCTCCAGGTCATTTTCCAGCAGTCCGATATCCACTCCCACCTCTCTTTTACTCTTTATATACTTGAAAATAAAACTTTTGCTATCTTCTTTTATATTATTGGCTACCTTCTCTTCATGTTTCATTTTACTCTCCTTGTGACTTTTTAGTTGCCTTCTGTGGTTTTTAAAAGCTTCCCAATCCTCTTAAGTTCCCACTAATTCTTGCTATATTTTATGCCCTCTCTTTTGCGTTTATGCTGTCTCTGATTTCCCTTGTCAGCCACAATTGCTGCATCTTCCCTTTAGAATTCGTCTTCTTATAGCTGTATCTACCCAGCACCTTCCAAATTGTCCGCAGAAACGGAATCCATTCTTGTTCTGCTGTCATTCCTGCTAGTGTCCCCTTTGGCCAGCTCCTCTCTTGTGCCTCTGTAATTCCCTTTACTCCACTATAATACTGATACATCTGACTTTTTCTTCTCCCTTTCAAACTACAGGGTAAATTCTATCATAGTTCATGGGCATGTTACAAATTCCTTCTCTTGTGATGCAGCAGCAACCTGATTTTCCCAATCTACCTGCACATTGAAATCCCCCGTTACGATTTTAACATTGCCCTTTTTACATGCCATTCCTTGTTGTAATTTGTATCCCTCATCTTGGCTACTATTTGGAAGCCTGTACATCACTCCCATCAGAGCCTTTTAACCTTTACTCTTCTGAACTCTCCCCACAAGGATTCTGCTGATCCTATGTCATCTCTTTCTAAGGATTTGATTACATTTTTTACCATGTAGAGCCACCCTAATCCTCTGCGCATCTGCCTATACTTTTGATACAAGGTGTACCGCGGATGTTAAGCTCCCAACTATGATCTTCTTTCAGCCACAACTAAGTGATGTCCACAACATTGTCCCTGACAATTTCTATCTCACTACAAGATCTTCTACTTACTTTATTTAGATAGATAGATAGATAGATACTTTATTCATCCCCATGGGGAAATTCAACTTTTTTTCCAATGTCCCATACACTTGTTGTAGCAAAACTAATTATAATTATTATTATATTTCATATTATATTATATGTGAATTATATATTATATATTATATATGAATATTATATTTCATATAATATGTGCATTCAAATATAACACCCTTAGTCCAGCATTCATCACACTTTTTGATTTTGCACTCATGTTACACTTCAGCTCATCCCACTGACTTCAATTTTGCCCTGTCATCTGCCTGTCCTTCCTCACAGTCTCACTAGACATTGCATCGACCTATATACCAACTACTCCATCTTCAGCCATATCACTCTGATTCCCATCCCCCTGCTAAATTAGTGTAAACCCTCCCCAAGAGCTCTACCAAACCTTCCCGAAGAATATTGATCACTCTCGTGTGCAAGTGTAACCCATCCTTTTTGTACAGGTCATACCTTCCCCAGAAGAGATCCCAATGATCCAGAAATCTGAAAACCCTGCCTGCAGCAATTCTTCTGCCATGTATTCATCTGCCAGATCATGCTATTCTTACTGAAAGTAATCTGGAGATTACCACCCTGGAGGTCCTCTTTTTCAGTATTTTCTAACCCCTATATTCTCTTTTCAGGACCTCCTCCCATTTCCTACCTGTGGCATTGGCACCATTACATACCATGACGTCTGGCTGCTCACCCTGCCTCTTTAGAATGCTGTGGCCCTGATCCAAGACATCCCTTACCCTGGCACCTGGGGGGACAAAATACCATTCAAGTATCTTTTTCACAACAACAGAATCTCCTGTCTGCTCCCCTAACTATGGAATCACTACTGCACTCCTCTTCTCCCCCATTTCCTTCTGAGCCATAAAGCCAGACTTTATGCCAAAGACTTGCTTGCTGCGACTTCTCCCTGGCAGGTCATTACCACACCCCTCCCCCCCCCCCCCCCCCCCATCACTTAGTTGTGGCTGAAAGAAGATCATAGTTGGGAGCTTAACATCCACGGTACACCTCGTATCAAAAGTATAGGCAGATGCGCAGAGGATTAAGGTGGTTCTGTTGGTAAAAAATGTAATCAAATCCTTAGAAAGAGATGACATAGGATCAGCAGAATCCTTGTGGGGAGAGTTCAGAAGAGTAAAGGTTAAAAGGCTCTGATGGGAGTGATGTACAGGCTTCCAAATAGTAGCCAAGACGTGGGATACAAATTACAACAAGGAATGGCATGTAAAAAGGGCAAGTATCCAAAGTGGTATACTGATTATTGAAGGGAACAGCCACAGGGGTACTCTACATTGACTGCCTTTCCCTCTCCTGATAGTCACCTGCCTCCTGCACGTTACGGATGACTACCTCCCTGTAGCCCTTATCTATCACCTCCTCATTCTCCCCTATGAAGCAAAGGTCATTGAGCTGCAGCTCCAGTTCCTTAACACAGTCTTTAAAGAACTGCAGCTCGGTGCACTTAGTGCAGGCACAGTTATTAGGGAGACTGGAGGTCTCACAAAGTTCCCATGTCTCAGACAAGGAACATAACACTAACTCTGGATCCATCCTCAGCACACTAGCTGAGAAAAAAAAACTTACCAGAAACTTATTTAGAGCCTGCCTCTGTACTTGCTCAAGCTTGTTGAGCCAAAGCTGGATCATTCTATCACAAGGAACCGCAGATTGGAAACCATTTTGTTTCACTGCAATGAAAACAAAGTGTTTACCAACCCGCTGTGACACATTATCAGCTGAAACATATCCAGGATATTACAGTGCTACAGTAGAGAGGAACAAAACAAAATGGAGTGTGTGGAAGGTAAGTGCGTTCAATGCATAAATGCAACATTCAGTAATGGACGATGTTGGAACTAAGCGGTCTGAAGGCTGGAACAAACTCATCTTCAGGCCTCATTAGACTAAATTAGGCTACCTGTGGCTGCCAATGAGGCATGACTGTGCTGAATGAATTTCTGTTCAAGCGGAATCCCACAGACAGGGGGGTGGGGAGAAGAGTAAGGAATGATGTCCAACAGTAGTTTGAATACTTGTGAAGCCAGCAAATATACCACTGATCCTTCAGACTCCATTACACACCAAAGATGCTTTGGAGTCTTCATTAAACATCCTAAAACAGTCAATTAAAGAACCACTGAAGAAGTGAGTCTGATTTGTCTATAAGCAACTCTATCTGGGGCAAAGCTCTATAAGAACCAGAAAAATTGATATGAATGCAGAAGACATATGCCTTTTTTAAGTGACTTAATAAATAAATATCAGATCTAATTTAGGAATATCCCAACATTTTGTATGTGTTTCATGAACATAGCCCACTATCCTGTTAAATTGCCTATACCTAAGCATTTTACGTTTATAATCTGCTGGTAATAATGTTAAATTTAGATTCTACAATTTTATGCCACACTGCTATCATAAAGGATGCTGACATGAAAATATTTTTGTTACTAATATGTATAACAACTTGGAGATTATGCATTGATTGAATTGAGGATGTACGAGCCTCATTTCAGTAAGTTTATCAAAAGGTGCAAAGTTAAGCTTCTCACATTACATTCATGCTAACTACACTGTCAAGAATTGGAAAACTGAGGAAAATATAGACACTACGTTTCATGGAACAGTGACAAACAACTACTGGGACTCTTTCAGGATGCTAAACACTTGGCACTTTTTAAAAACCACCTGGCACTACAGAACAATGCATGTTCTTTCTTTCACTTCAACTCAATGTTATTATGACTGTACAGGCGCAATAATGTTTTCCTAAAATATGTCTTTTAAAATATATCAATTTCTCTATATACAACTCCTAAATTATGATCTTATATTCTTCTGCCTGATAACTAACTCTATAAAAGTTACAGTATATCAGTTGGAGTTATCAGAAAACAAAATAGTCACTTCAGTCTTGAGTTTTGTCAGCATTTGGGCAGACTGTTAGATTATTCGAAGGAAGAGGTGAGGCGGTGCAGGGTCCACTTCAGTGTACAGGGAGAAGGCCTCCTGTTGTCTGAATACAGCTTGCCAGAAATATCCAAGTCTAAGAAAATTCTGCAGCTCAACCACTCTCTCCCAAATGATAGAGAAAAATCAAATATAAAGGAATAAACGTAATTTTTAATAAGCCAGCAAAAATAATGCAAATGTAAAAATCGGCATTAAGATATGTCACTTCTATTACTTTCTAAGATCTACTACAGCCTTGAACCAGAATATCCTGCAAGGGTTTCTGGTGAAGAATCCCATATGACTTTTACTGTATTTTATGGGATCTAATGTAATCCTATTGAGCAATTTCTAAATCCTTAAGGATTTTTTAACATAAAGAAAAGACTGCTGTCGTTATCCTATTAATATACAAACAGCTAAATACAGCTTGCAGAATAGAAACAGATACATGAAACTGGTATATCAGACCTCATGAAATGCCCTGGTCTAGTTCTGTTTTATAGTGTAGAAAAAAAAACTTAAAAGTACCCAAAGGGAATAGCCATCTTCAGTGCGCTACTTCAACTGGTGCTGTGGCTGATCTGAGGGAACAGTTTTGGTCCCATTGTTTATTGATTTTTTAGATTAAGAATCCCAGTGAGAGAATTGTAACAGACAACCATAAAATTATTTTTGGTGTGCTTATTTGCCTTTCCCTTGCATCTATTTGGCCTGTGCCTGTAGACAATTATGCTTCTCAGCCTAGACTCAGGTGCTAATAATGAAGGACAAATAGAATCATATGTGTAAACTTCCCCTTCTGATGAAAATTTATATTAACTTTCTGCCACTGTAAACAGAACTGCATAGCTCTGTGTCCCTGATGAATTGATGATGAATTCAGTCATTTATATCTTAGGAATTGGTACATTTATGGGAAAAGATGAAAACCGTCTGTATTGTGTAACCTTGCACTTTTTTCCACAAGAGAAAGAAGGCATAAGCCTGTGTAGTTTTCACTTTAAAGTGTGCAAATTCTATATCAAATACTAGATTTCGGCATTTCTATGTCAATTTCAGCTGCAGGGATCTGGCCCAATGCAAACAAGTCAAACATTGAAGGGTACAATATTATCTGTTCAACTTTTAACCCCTAAAGCTAGGAACTATTAATTGGGAATGTAAAGATTTTCTGTTAAAATGAACCTACATAAGTTCAGTAAACTGTTTAGAAACCCACTGATCTCAGTTAAAAATTACTCAAACTGTAGTAAATAGGTCAAATATTTTGAAATATAAAGAATAGAACAGCCTTAAATCAAAGAAGCACTATGGAGAGTGGAGTTAATGGGTAAAGATCACAGTAATCTCTATCTGGTGGCTCCATAGAGCACTGCAGACTGATTGCAATGCCCAGGTTAATTACCTGGTTTCAACACATGTGCATACCATGGAGGGCTTCAGGAATGAACTGGAGATTAAATGCCAAGGCACCTGACCTCCCAAAACCTGATAAGACTCAATACCAAGCTTAAGCAAGCATAAATAGCTTAAACAGTGTTGCCAAATGTATGCTATGCCAGAGAGGATTGGCATATCTCGCTCAGCTCCGTTGATTTGAACAGCATTGCCAATCTGGATTGAAAGGTATGCAAAAACCATGTTTTTCTGCCCTTTTTAGAATTAGAACTGATGATGCCTTTAATTGTTAGTAGTTCATCATGCCTGATGAAGACAGAAAACCTCTGTGGAAAAGTTGTTGTACTGGGGCAATTCCACCCTCTCGACCTCAGAATTCTGGGTCCAGTGGAATCAAAAAGCACCCAAAGTTGGAGTCTTCCTCAGTTGCAACCAGGACTTCTTCTGTGACTTGTCATGCCCTTCGCTCTCAGAGCATTACAGAAATGTCTTCCTGGCCATTGGCTCTCTCTGTTGATCTCATCTGCACAGTCCAACTTCACACGCTAGGGCAGCCCCACCCCTATCTCACCTCCATGTTTTTAATTAATATTATGCATTTAATCATGTTTTCTAGTAAATTTAATCTTAACATAATTTTATATTTTTTAAATATTTAGATTGTCTTGAACTACTTTTTAAGTTTTCTTTATCATCAGAGACAATTAGATACAACTGAAAATCCTTTGACAGTGTAAGCACCAGATCTGATCCATTACTATATTGTCTTGTAACTTCAAGTATTTAATCTATTTGGTTCATAGAAAGAAACTTAAATGAGCAGTACTAAAGAGGGTTAAAATAATGAAACTTGTAGATTTCACAGTGATGATTAGATACATAACTTTATGAAATATAATACTATAAGCAACACTCCCAATCAAGAGCACTGAAAGCTGAAGTTTGAGACATTAGATTAAAACTTAATTTCACTTCATTGCATTGCGGTGGTAGTAATTTACTTCATTGTAACTGGGGTGGCATGGTTGGCACAACACTTTACAGTACCAGTGGAAAGGATTCATTTCCCACTGCTGTCTGTAAGGAGTTTGTGTGTCCTTCTTGTGTCTGTTGAGTTTACTCCAGATGCTCCAGTTTCCCCCTGCAGTCCAAAGACATACCAGTTGGTAGGTTAATTGGACACTGTAAGTAGTCTTGTGATTAGGCTAGGATTAAATCGGGGGTTGCTAGGAGTGTGGGCCAGAAGTGCCTACACCATACTGTATCTGAGTAAATAAATGAATGGTACCAGGTTTGTCACACTGGAAATTCAGCAGTGAAGAAAATCATGCACAGTATCCCATCGTGTTTTTTTTTGCAATAATGATGTCAAATATGGTGCTGTAATCATTGTTTGAATTATGTTTATGTGATACGCCAACCTTTGCCCAGTATCCCCAATGATGCCCTCAGGGAAGACATACCAGCAGGATTAAACCACAGCTGAAAGACAATCTGAAATTTTTCAGAAAGATTTTATGCACTGACCCTAACAGTCCCCAGCAGCTTTTATGTTGACATGAACCAGTTTGTACTTGTTTAGTATTTCACACCCACTGCAAAAATGGGCTTTTAATTTTCCTGCACAATATGAGTCTACTTTTCTTTCTCCTGAATCATCATCATCATCCTAGATACTTAGTATAAATCTGTTAGAAAACAATTACCACATCAACATTCATTTGGTTGGATCAACATAAATATTTCATCGTAATGATATCTTTATTTTTGCTGTGGTTCACATAATTTGCTGCTCTTCATTCAGCAGAGATAAACGACGGAACTGCACAGTTGCTGGAAGACCATCGTGTGGATGATCCTCACTCTTATTTTTAAAGTGTCTCATAAGGAAATTCAATTTTTAGTATCTGAACAGTAAAGAAATTGTGCTTTATGCCGATACAGTAAGCAATAGAAACACTTTCAACACAGAAACTGAGCTTTACTGTTGTGAGAAGGATGCCTGAAGCTTGGCTGCCTTTTGCATTCTCCTCCTAATATTCTTCTTCACTGTTCGAAATGGAACTGAGAGTAGGAAGTGTTCATACTACACTGCTCTTTAGCTGCTAGCAATCAAAGATAAATTTTGCCCCTTTGTTCCCCACCTAGATAAGAGGAGTTAAGAATCAATATAATCTGTTTTGTAATGCCTCTGACCCTTGCCTTCTGTTTGAGATATCTCTTTAGCTTTAGGCAGGAATCTCAGAATCTATAAAAAAAAAGCTAAAAATTGCAAATGAACAGTATTAAAATAATATAGATGAAGGAGTACTTTGCAAAACAAAATAAACTATTTACATTATTTCTACTCACAAAAAATTATAAAATCTGTCATTTTCTGAATTATTTACATTACTTTCTCTTAACTGTTCCGTCCATTAAGTGATGTTTTTCTTCACACATTCAGAGCCAAAACACAAAAATACATGCTCTTACAAGACCATGTATTGAATGTCCACTACATAACTCACTATTCTCTGGGAGAAAGTTCCACCTTCCATAGATCAGAAAGATACAAAAGAGACCTCTGCCCTTCTCTCTCTTTAATAACAATCCTTCCATTCATATTGTTCACGATGTTCAGGAGGAATCTGTCAACCTTCCAATCTTTGTCTATCTTAAATGGAAATAAAATAGAAATAAATATATATTGAAAGAATCACTAAAATTGTCACAGTTTTGCATTTATAATTCTGCTACTTTGATTTGTTACTTGTTTTTTTCAATGACTATTTACTTCTCTTTTGCCATTCTATTTCAAGTAATGTACAACTGTTACTGTCATTGGGATGTACAGACTGAGGTATGTATACTGTGATCAAATTTCGTTAAGTTTCCACAACAATACTTTAATATAATCCTTTAAAGATAAGAGCAAATTTTATCTATAAGATCAACGAAACTCTTTTATTATCAGTCCTTTATTTAAATAGCTCATTAATAACACCATTCTACACTGTGCCGTGACATTAAAAATATTTAAATACTGTTTAAATACTGAATTAAATACTGCATATTTTCATGATATTTATATTGTCCTGTGATTGATGAAATAGTATTTCAGAACACTTGCTTTTAGTCCTTACAAATAAGAAAATACAGAACTAGACAGGCAGTACTTTTAGCTTAATAACAGAGGGAGTTATTTCTGAGGAAGTTTTATATATTCAATTTACAAATACTGTCTAATTTACTTACATTTCCAGAAACGTCTGCTTTTTTAACTTTAATTTTTCTTTTTAAATCACTTTCAAATCCACGTTCAATAAAACTAGAAAAGATGAATTTATCTAATAACCACAAATACTTCAAAGTGAAATGTTCGTGTTCATTTGAATCACAACTCAGGACTGTCCTTGAGTTCTTCATCATTACACAACACTGATCTGTAACTATCTAGGCATTGTGTAGAAAATTCTAGTAACCACCATTTCCATGGTATCTTTCTCTGACTTTGGCATAACACAAGCACTTCATGTCGAGCAATTCTGAAGGATACAGAAACATAGAGAAGAGGGAAAAAAAGACCAGAAATCTGCATTGGAAATGATGCTGGAAGGATTCTATGTTGGAATCCCAGTTAATAGTTGATAGGCTTTAATTCAAAATGACTCAATTAAAAAGCATTGCCTTGGATGCTCATGAGCTAGTAAAACCACCACACATCTCCACAAGCAAGGTGGAAGTACCAATATCCTTCACATAGATGTTTAACAGACTGAATCCTCTTAACAAAACCATCCAACGATCAACTTCAAATTAGAATATTTATGACAGCTTTGTAAATAACCCAAGTCCTAATCTTGTTATTTTAGGAATGTTTCGTGTTGCCACTGGCTTTATTGGAGGAAAAAGAGTTCAACCCCCAGGTCTTCCATAGTAGAAATGAACAAAATCACTGAGCTGTCAAATTTACTTACAACACCATTTGAGAAAAAATTTCAAAATTTATATGATCAACAAAAAACATAACGGGCATAAATATAAATTTGTTAGAAATTATCTAATAAAATTGAGTAACAACTTGCAACAAAAATAGGAAATTTCTGAGACATTCTAGCTGTAGTGCAAGAGATAAGTACAACAGGAGAAGTAACTTTGAGAATAGGTCTGATCTATGCTACCTTAACATAAATGATGCAACCCCCAGTATTTATTTCAATAAATAAAACTGGTGAAAAATGATGAAAAAAAGAAGTAATGATTATAAGACACTTCATGTGCAACGATTCTGTCGACCCACTGTTCTGTAATTTTGTTTTCCCCTGACTTGGAACACCTAATACAATTGCAACATAGATTAAATTATCAATGGAAGTGAGATAAAATCATAAGCACAGGAAATACTGCAGATGTTGCAAATCCTGAGCAACATACAAAATGCTGGAGGAACTCAAAAGGTCAAAAATCATACCAACCTCCTTTTCTGGTGAAATGGGAAACAGGAATTTATTATTCCCAACAATGTATGAAGTACTTCAGTTTTAAGTTGACTCACATTCAATTAAATCCCAATTTTCATCATTAGAATTGAAATTACTTTACTAAGTAGCAGACACATGGTTCTTTTGTCATAACTGGGCATCACTGTAAGAATATCCTTACCACAAGGACAGAAGTACTTCATGAAGACAGTTGACTGCCTTCTCAAGGACAATTAAGGATGGGTAATAAATGCTGGCTTTCCCAGAAACATCCATGTCCCTTAAGTGAAGTTAATTTATTCCTACCTAGTATAATTATAATATAACCAAGAGATTCTACAGCTTAAAATGGCTGCTGCCTTTGAAGAAATTGTAACACAGATATAGAATAATGGGCGCTTTACTGCCTATTTCATAATAAATCCTGGCTGTGATCTCAACTGAAACATATATTGGAAAATAACAGGCACTGAGATTTTCAATTATCCTGAACTGACAAATTCGTACAAGACTCTGAGTGACAGTTCAAACTGAAATCAAATGATCATCTGGCTGCATAAATCTAGGTTAGTATATGTGATGAATATTCAAAGAGGAAACATTACTTTTAAAGGTGCAAATATACCCAAGATGCTTTTGTTCCTTACCTCGGAAAGGGCTGTGAGAGACATGGGCCTTCAAAATGTGCAGACAGCTGCCAACGGTGGAGGGCAGAATCCAGAAAATCTATTCTTCATTAGAGTTACCTCTGCCAGCAGAATTTGGCTTGTTGGCCGAATCCATTACAAACAGGGATAACTCCCCCTCAGTGCTTTGGGACCCCTTATTTATAAGCATATACATGTTCACGGAACATGTTTCTTTCTTTTGGATGTTTTTGGCTATATGGCTGGTAAAACATTCCATAAATCAAATGCAGGTCCTGATTAGGGTTGGAATGTCTACTTTAATGAGTTCTCACTCCTGGCTCACCTTTCACATTCGGGCAAAATCTTATAAGAATCCCAGCAAGATCCAGGATATGTATGTGGTCCTTCCAAGAAAATCCCACTAGCCCACCTAGATAGCTAAAGATTTTCATAGCATTATTTCCACATTCTTCATTCTCAGTTTCAGGAGAAAGAACAATTTAGCATATCACAGCGCTCATGTGCTATGAATGGAATTTGAGTGGACTGAAATGAGTCTCAGCTTTTGTTCTAATTCTTTCTACAATCCATTGAATACATCATTGAAGCTGCATTCATTGGAGAATAGTTGAGACATTTTAGATTCAAGAACAAAGTACTTCCCACACTTTCTAATATTGCTCTTTCTCAGAGCCACTCTTCAAATTTCAATCACATGGTTAGTGTGACAGTTCAGTAAGTCATATCTCTCATCTGTTATTGGAATTTTGGAATCTGAGAAAAAGATATTCTCATTGAGAAGACCTGTGGCATACATTCTTCAAATACATTTTTATGATACAATTACGACACTTCAAACAATTAGAACCTTGCCCAATTGTGTGTGTCTAATGCATTAATTTTCATACTTAATGGGAATAGCTAAATGGTGTAAATTTGGCAAGAGCCAATTGGTTATACTGAGACATTCTTTTTATAATAAATGTAATCAGAGTTTAAGAATACTTCAGCATAACTTGACATTAGGAAAAAGTACTAAACATATGGCTGCTTAAGGGTGATTACAGTATTAGATTCAGCCAACAAATCCTTCTCCTGATTCATACTATTCACCATGGGAGAGAAAGTAACAAACCAACAGTCTTATCCCCAGGATCATCATCTAATGAATGCCAAGATGCAATGCATAATTAAAAACCTTCCTATACTCATCTCTGTCAAGTCACAAAGAATTTTTTTTACATGCTGGCTATAATGATGTCCCATGAATCAGGATAGCATTCAACAGTACAGCACAGTACTGTTGTAGAGAGACTATGATGTTGTGCCTATCTTTTAACCTGCTCTAAGATCAATCCAACCCTTCTCTCCCATATAGCCCTCTGTTTCTTTCATCCATGTGCCTATTGAAGAGTCCTGTAAATGTCTGTACTGTATCTGAGTCTACCAACACCCATGGCAGGGCATTCCATGTACTTACCACTCTCTATTTAAAAAACCTTCTTCTGAAATCCCCCTATATGTTTTTTCCAATCATGTTACAATTTTACCCTCTTGTATTAGATATTGCCATCCTGGGAAAAAGGTGCTTCTGTCCATTCTATGTCTCTAATCAGCTTATACACCTTTATCAAGTCATCTCTCATTCTCCTTTTCTCCGTATAGAAAAGGCCTAGCTTGCTCAAGCTTTCCGCATAAGACATGCTCTCCAATCCAGGCAGCATCCTGGCAAATCTCCCCTGTATCCTCTTTAAAGCTTCAACATCCTCCCTATAATGAGGCAACCAGAAATGCACGCAATACTCCAAGTGTAGTTTAACCAGAGCTTTATAGCGCTGCAACATTATCTCAGAGTTTGATCATGTCTTAATAGGTGTACGTCTTTTACATCCAAGAACTCAAAATTATGATTTTGGTTATAATAAAATGTGATACTAAAAGAACACAATGCCAACATGGAAATGGCCTTCTGCAGCCATGCAATGCTATCAACGAGATATATCTGGCATGCTAAGGGAGCTCCGATTGGGTTTCTATACAATTATTTACTTTTTAAAGAATGCCATAGTCTCCTGTATTCTTGATAACTTATCATTGGATAGCCTCACAGAGTCGAAGGCAGCTTGCTTCCACAGACTCTGTCATTTGTGGGTCAGGTGGTGCTTGACAGAGCAGGTGGATGGGTTGTTTGGGAGGTGTGCCACACTTTCCATCATTTGTTTTCTGTGTATTTCCAATGAAGAGATTCTTATTGCTTTCCCAGACACTTCACTATCTTGAGCTGACCTAAGTCAGTGTTATTACGGCTGTTTTCCAGTGAAAGTTGGAGAACTTCCTTGAAGGATTTTCTCTGCCCTTCTACTGTGATGGAGCTTTGAATACATTATGTGTTACAAAAACTGGTATCAGACCTGTGTTATCTACAATTTCCGTGGTCCTCTTTACTGTGCAGTGGGGTGAGTTCGGCAGATGATCTTTGTTTTTATAGATGTTTCGCATGAAACTCTTCACTCGTACAGTATGGCTACAATGGCTTGAAGCTCAGCCTCTGAATGTGCACATATGCAAGTGTGTACTACAGGTCAATAAGTGAGGATTGTGTGATTTTGTTTCTGGAGTGGAATTGACAGACTTTGAACAGTTTTTCATTTATCCTGTAAATTACCTCCATTCCGCTGTGAAAGTTAATGAAGGTGAGGTGCAATTTTTCTGCAAAAAGGATTGAGAAGACAGTTGGAACGATGATACACCCCTTGCTTGACAGTCTTCGCACTGAGATTGGGTCTGTGTTGGATCATGGCTCATTTGGCATCATGTAGCAGACAAGCAATGTTTCTGAAGAGCAGCTGCATTTGAGAATGATTCTTCCCGGCTCCTCTCGGTTGATACAGTCGCATACAGATCATTACAAGAAAGACGGATCACTTTTCAAAATGCTCCCGCACTATTGACAACATATCAGTGTAATAGATAGATAATCCAGAAACATTCAAAAGGAGCTTTAGAGAATCACACTGTGAGTATTCCAGCTGCATTGAATATTTCCTGAAATAAAAACAGCTTCATATTCACCCTCAACTTCCTTGGTAGAGGGGACCCCTGCTATTCTTTTATAACTGTTCATGTCTCAACTGCGATAACTTTACTAGTATCTGTTCAGAAAATAAAAATAATTCATTCATTAGAAATTAAGAATTGCATCATCCCCTAAAACGCCAGGGAGAGGGAAGGGAGTGGGGCACCAGGGAGAGATGATGTGAGGTGAGGAAAAGAGAAGGGGTCAGAGGGGGGTCAGAATAGGGAAAAGAGAGAAGGGACAGGGAGGAGAAATTGCCAGAAGTTAGAGAAATCAATGTTCATGCCATCAGGTTGGAGACTACCCAAGCAGAATATGAGGTGTTGCTCCTCCCACTTGAGAGTGGCCTCATTGTGGCTGTACAGGAGGCCATGGACATACACGTTATAATGAGAATGGGAAGATGCACTGAAATGGATGACCACAGGGAAATCACACCTGTAATGGCGGACAGAGCAAAGGTGCTCCCTGAATAAGTCCACCAATTTATGTTGGGTCTCACTGGCATGATGTAGAGGAGGCCACAATGGGAGCACTAGATACAGTAGCTGATTCCAACAGACTCACAGGTGAAGTGTCACCTTCAACTGGAAAGACAACTTGGGACCTCAATGATGCTGAGGAAGGAGGTATAGGGGCAAGTGTACCACTTGTCCTGCTTGCAGGGATAAGTGCCTGGAGGGTGATTGGTGGGGAGGGATGAGTCGGGATGGGAATCATGAAGAGAGTGATCACTGTGGAAAGTAAAGAATGGGTCGGGGGGGGAGGGAAATATATGTTTAGTGGTAGGATCCTGTTGAAGATGGTGGGAATTATGGAGCAAGACACACTAGATGCTGAGGCTCGTGGAGTGGTAAATAACTAGTTTGAATAAGAGTCTACAGAGAAAAAGAGGCATTAGATCCAAAATCATAAGTAGTCATCTTCCTCATGTCCCACTCTTCCACTTCTCTCATGATTTCTGCTTTAAAAGCTGTACAATCATGCAACTCTTAATTCTCTTCTCACACCAACATATGAGAGAGTGAGAGGGGCAACAGAACAAATAAGTATGCTGGAAGGAAGTGAACAAGATGGTGGAGATTCCTTGGTAAGAGGCCCTCATTGCACGTATTGTTTACTATGCATGTCTAAGTGAGGAGCAATTCTTCAGGACATTGCTTTCTGAAGCATTTCCAGGATTCGGAGCAAGAAGGCTGCGAGTGAACGGCTGATTTTTGGAGCTAAGGCAGTTTTTAACTACTCAGGGTAAAAGAGAGGCAAGACTACGCAGGTGCGTGACATCAGCCAGCCAGTACAGCGCGAAAGGTTTAAATAAAAAGGCAAGGAATCTTCAATGGTTTCTGATTCAGAGTAAGAAGGCTGCGAGAGAATGGCTGACTTTCGGATCCAAGACAGTTTTTACCACTCAGGGTAAAAGAGAGGCAAGACTGCGCAGGCGTGCGATGTCAGCCAGTAGAGCGCAAAAGGTTTAGAAACAAGACAACCATATCCAGTGGGCAGCAGAATGAGAGGCAGCAGAGTGATAGGGCTTTGGCTCAATGGGCTTAGGCAGTAACGGGACGAGGCGAGGTAGGTTTACCTGTGTTATTTGCGGAAAGGAGGAAGTATGTGTGTGAAGCCAGTTTTCTGTGCTCGGTGTCAGATGTGGGAGGTCCTGGAGTCTCCAGTCTCCCGGATGGCCATATCTGCACCCGGTGTGTTGAGCTGCAGCTCCTAAAGGACCAAGTTAGGGAACTGGAGATGCAGCTCGATGACCTTCACCTGGTTAGGGAGAGCGAGGAGGCGATAGAAAGGAGTTACAGGCAGGTGGTCACATCGGGGCCACGGGAGACAGACAAGTGGGTCACAGTCAAGAGGGGGAAGGGGAAGAGTCAGGTACTAAAGAGTACCCCTGTGGCTGTACCCCTTGACAATAAGTAGTCCTGTTTGAGTACTGTTGGGGGGGACAGCCTACCTGGGGGAAGCGGCAGTGGCCATGCCTCTGGCACAGAGTCTGGCCCTCTGGCGCAGAAGGGTAGGGAAAGGAAGATGAAGGCAGTAGTGATAGGGGACTCTATAGTTAGGGGGTCAGACAGGCGATTCTGTGGATGCAGGAAAGAAACTTGGATGGTAGTTTGCCTCCCAGGTGCCAGAGTCCAGAATGTTTCAGATCGGGTCCAAGATATCCTGCAGAGGGAGGGAGAACAGCCAGAGGTCGTGGTACATACTGGTACCAATGACATAAGCAGGAAAAGGGAAGAGGTCTTGAAAAAAGAGTACAGGGAGTTAGGAAGGAAGTTGAGAAGCAGGACCACAAAGGTAGTAATCTCGGAATTACTGTCTGTGCCATACGACAGTGAGAATAGTCATAGAATTAGGTGGAGGATAAATGCATGGCTGAGGGATTGGAGCAGGGGGCAGGGATTCAGATTTCTGGATCATTAGGACCTCTTTTGGGGCAAGTGTGACCTGTACAAAAAGGACGGGTTGCACTTGAATCCCGGGGGACCAATATCCTGGCGGGGAGGTTTGCTAAGGCTACTGGGGAGAGTTTAAACTAGAATTGTTGGGGGGTGGGAACCGAACTGAAGAGACTGGGGAAGAGGAGGATGGCTCACAAATAGAGAAAGCTTGTAGACAGTGCGAGAGGGAGGATAGGCAGGTGAAAGAGGAGGGGCGTGCTCAGGCCGAAGGTTTGAGATGCGTCTATTTTAACGCAAGGAGTGTTGTGAACAAAGCAGATGAGCTTAGAGCGTGGATCAGTACTTAGAGATATGATGTGTTGGCCATTACAGAAACTTGGATGGCTCAGGGACAGAAATGGTTACTTCAAGTGCCGGGTTTTAGATGTTTCAGAAAGGACAGAGAGAGAGGCAAAAGAGGTGGGGGCGTGGCACTGTTGATCAGAGATAGTGTCACGGCTGCAGAAAAGGTGGATGCCATGGAGGGATTGTCTACGGAGTCTCTGTGTGTGGAGGTTAGGAACAGGAAGGGGTCAATAACTTTACTGGGTGTTTTTTATAGACCACCCAATAGTAGCAGGGATATCGAGGAGCAGATAGGGAAACAGATCCTGGAAAGGTGTAATAATAACAGAGTTGTCGTGATGGGAGATTTTAATTTCCCAAATATCGATTAGCATCTCCCTAGAGCAGTGCGGAGGATCTGAGGGATCTTGGGGTCCGAGTCCATAGGACACTCAAAGTAGCTGTGCAGGTTGACTCTGTGGTTAAGAAGGCGTACGGTGTATTGGCCTTCATCAATCGTGGAATTGAATTTAGGAGCCGGGAGGTAACGTTGTAACTATATAGGACCCTGGTCAGACCCCACTTGGAGTACTGTGCTCAGTTCTGGTCACCTCACTACAGGAAGGATGTGGAAGCCACAGAAAGGGTGCAGAGGAGATTTACAAGGATGTTGCCTGGATTGGGGAGCATGCCTTATGAGAGTAGGTTGAGTGAACTCGGCCTTTTCTCCTTGGAGCGACAGAGGACGAGAGGTGACCTGATAGAGGTGTACAAGATGATGAGAGGCATTGATCATGTGGATAGTCAGAGACTTTTTCCCAGGGCTGAAATGGTTGCAACAAGAGGACACAGGTTTAAGGTGCTGGGGAGTAGGTACAGAGGAGATGTCAGGGATAAGTTTTTTTACTCAGAGTGGTGAATGCGTGGAATGGGCTGCTGGCAAAGGTGGTGGAGGCAGATACGATAGGGTCTTTTAAGAGACTTTTGGATAGGTACATGGAGCTTTGAAAAATAGAGAGCTATAGGTAAGCCTAGTAATTTCTAAAGTAGGGACATGTTCGGCACAACTTTGTGGGCCGAAGGGCCTGTATTGTGCTATAGGTTTTCTATGTTTTCTATGTTTTAAGTGATCACTGAGATCTATCACATAGTTCAGACATGACTGCAGATGCAGAACATATCCACAGCTGCCTGATTGGTGGCAGTCAAGATCATAGTTAATCAACTTGGCTTACAATTTTTGCATTGCATGGCAGCACTGTGCAACATCCCATAACTTTGAGATACTTCTCCTAGCAACTACCCAGTGTGAAACACTGACTCAAAATAATGCTGACCAACAGCACCTGTGAGCTCTATAATTTACACTTATATAATGGGTGCTGATTGGTCCAATTTTTTACAAAGAGAAATTTGCAAACGTATATTAAACCTCTAATGTAGCAACACCAAGCCAGTTCACAGGACAGTAAACAAAAAGAAAACTGACAGAGCCACACTATCAGCATAGGAAGAGGTGATTTTTAAGAAGGAAGTGCTGGTTAAGTGGTAATAAAATAAAGTTCGATATCTTAGGACTGAGGCAACTGAAGACATGGACACTAATAATAGTGGCAATAAGCCAAAGAGAAGAATTGGATGTATAAAGAATATCTTCATGGGGTGTAAGCATAGAAAAATTGACAAATCTCATTCAATCACATCTTTTATATTCACAGTATCCATAAAGTGCTTCAGATGCATATTAAGATCTTTTGAAATACAGTTAACATTGGAAGATTAAGAAACCCACTAGGAAGGTAAGATGCCAAGCAAAATGTCAAAGTTAAGAGAGAGTTAAAACTATTAATTTAAGCAAGGTTTTTACCATTGGGAACCTTTGAAGATCAGTAAGCAAAAAGGAGAGGACAAACACTATTGTCATGGCTATATGGGACAAATTACAAAGGTGGACACCAATCTCTGTTTTACAGAGTAAGTGGAATATTATCCCTAGTGATTTAAGCCATACCTTACTGTCATGCTGAATAAACCAAATTTCTTAGCCAAAAGTGTCCATGATGATTCAGAATAATTTATCCAATTTTCTACAATTATTTCTCCCGGTATTATTTTAATTTTTTTTAGATCTCCATGTATCTGACAAGGTCAGAACTTATTATTTATCCCTAACTGACCCTGAATTAAATGGACAGGCTTTTACAACAATCAGTAGCTTTACGGTCATCATATGCCATGACCAGCTGTGCTCTTTTCTAATTCCAGAAGATTAACCAGAATTCAAGTTACATAGCTGCCAGAGCGGGATTTGTACTCGGGCCTCTGCTTTGTTGGTTCAGTCCTCTGGATTACGTAATTTAACCCTAATTCCACAATTGATCCTTATGACTATGGGGTACTCTTTTCATCTGTTTAAGAGGGTGACTTAATTTTGTCTACAGTTGTCTGCTTTCGGTGTTTAGCAAGTCACTAGCTGTGTGTAGAAAATTCAATATTTCTGTTTGAACCTGTTCATTCATACACTTTGTTTTAAATCAAAGTTGACCTGTCATGTTGAAGACAACTGACTACTAAGATTACAGATTATAAAATTGTTCAATTTTGCTGTTTCATACAAGAAACATGAAGGTATTGAACATAAAAAGTCTCCTCAATATGTTGAACAAATATATTTTTCTTTTTATCATTGCTTTTGGTTCATGAGACAGTCCTCTTTGGGGGATCTGAGCTGGAGAGGGTCAGCAGCTATAAATTCCTCAGCATTATTATTTCAGAGGATCTGTCCTGGGTCCAGCAAGTAAGGCCCATTACAAAGAAAGCACAGCAATATCTCTGCTTTCTTAGAAGTTTGAAAAGATTCTGCATGTCATCTAAAATTCAGACAAACTTTTACAGATGTATGCTAGAGAGCATATCGATTGATTGCTTCATGGCCTGATATGGAAACACCAATGCCCTTGAATGGAAAAGCCGACCAAAAGGAGTGAATACCATTATGGGTAAAGCTTTCCCCACCACTGAGTTATTGCCAAAGAGTGGTATCATAGGAAAGCTGCATTCCTCACCATTCAGGCCATGCTATCTTCTTGCTGCTGCCATCAAGAAAGAGGTACAAGAGCTCAGGACACACACCACCAGATTTAGGAAAGTTATCACCCCTCAACCATCAGGCTCTTGAAACAGAGGGGATAACTTCATTCAACTTCACTCATTCCAACACTGATCTATTCCCACAAGCTATGGACTCACTTTCAGGGACTCTTTATCTCATGTTCTCAGCACGTAATGCTTAATTATTATTATTATTATTACGATTTTACTTTTTGGATTTGCAGTTTGCTGTCTTTTACACATGGGTTGTCTGTCCATCTTGTTCTGTGTGGTTTTTCAAGGTACATTTATTATCAAAGTAGGTATGTGGTGTATAACTCTGAGATACGTCTTCTCCAGAGAGCCACAAAACAAAGGAAACCTAGGTGTACCCATTCTTTATATCTACTGTGAATGCTTGCAAGAAAATGAATCTCAGGGATGTATATGGTGACATATATGTCCTTTGATAATAAATTTACTTTGAACTTAAATAGTTTGTTTTATATTTTTGACTAGTCAATTCCCAGACACATCATTAGCATGGCAGGATCTACCTTCCCAAAGCTGGGCCTGCATCAAAGCCAACATTCGTACTCAGTATCATAATTGTGGTTATTTTCATAGACTCTGCTGAAGGATCAGCTTGATGAATTTAAGGAAAAAGGGGGCAAATCTCCAACGCTTGCCACAAAGCTGTTTTGAAAATAATGATTTCAATGGCCTGGAATACTTGTGTATATAAGATCTCCATCACCATAATTGGCATCCAAGTCAGTCCAGGCTCCTTTGCACTGAATACTGGTATGGACCATATAACCATATATGGACCAGATGATGCAAATTTCATTAATGATGTTCTCCATCATTTAAACATAATTTTGGTCTGCTCATACATATTTGAGCAGATCTGTTGGCCATAGGAAATTTGCTGGGTGGGAATTGGGCATTATCTGATCCTTTTCCATTCCAAGTAAAATTTGGAACAAATGTCAACTTTGGAAAAAATGTCATTCAAAAGTTGGGATAAAATGTTTAAAATTATCCTCAGGATGAAAAGAATACAGCTACTAATAAGAACCAATGAAAATGTTGAATAGAAATGTTATCAATATACTCTTAAATATGCAACATACTTTCAGTTCAAGCACACGAACATTGAAGGTCAATCTTAATCATGTATATATCCTTTGAAAAACCAACTCTTCTCCTGCCCAATTTCATATAAACCTGCTCTGTTAAGTGTATAATTGTGACAGTAATGCTTATTTAACTGTATAATTTCACAGTCCACACTGACATTGCATGGTTAGTTACTAGATTAATTACCCCCACTCTCACCTTTACAAACAGTAATCAGTTAATTATTCATTTAAGCAGACTAGTTTAACACCTCATTATTCAATAACTGCTACAATCCATATAGATAAGTATTGTACTCAGTTCATTCAGCTGACATCATTGGTCTTATTACAGTAAATATATAAAAAAAATCTGTTTTGGTTTTAGAGGTAAGCTTTCAGATTCAATAACTTGAAATATATATACAAAGTGAATTAAAACATTTATGACAGTCACTGTATTTTTCTTAGATTGTTGAAGTTTTATCTATAAATTTGTCAATGACTCTACTGTTGTTGAAGGAATCTCAGTGGCAATGAGGAGACAGAAAGAGTGAAATAGATTGGCTAGTTGAGCAGTGCCTGAACAACAATCTTGCACTCAACGACAGCAAAACCAAGGAGTCAATTGTGGATTTCAGGAAGGGGAAGTTGGGAGAATGCACACCAATCGTCATTGAGGGGTTGGTGGTGAAAAAGGCATGCAGATTCAAGTACCTGGGCATTAACATATCAGACGATCTATCCTGGCCTACAATATTTATGCCATCATGACAAAGGTAGCAGTGGCTATACTTCATTAGGGGTTTGAGGAGATTTGGTATGTCACCAATGACTCCAGCAACTTTCTACAGATGTATTGCAGAGAGCATCTGATGTAGAGATGCTAATATGCAGGACCATAAGAAGTCTTTCAGGGTTGTAGATTCAGCCAACTCCATCACAGGCACAATCCTGTAAACACCAGCTGTACTGAGTCCCAGGGCATCTTTAACTCGCATAAGCTGTGATTTGAGCTTCCTTATGGGTATGAGGATGGTATTAAACTGGTGTTTCTTCAGCATCCTGGCAATTCTTCCAGAAATTGTGGAAATACAGAGAACATTGTGAATGTGGAGCAGCGTACTGTATATTGGCTAGATGAGACACGTGGTAGAAACCTGCAACAAGCACTGGCAGTGTATTTGTTTGGGTTACCTGGAGAAATTGGTAGTAGCAGAACATTGCATTCATTTGACTTCAACGACACAAAACAACTGTGCCACACAAATGGCTTTTGGGACCGCCTGGTGAAGGAAGCCCTTGAAATAAAATTAGAGGAGAGAATTTTAACAAAGACAAAAGCCTTGCTCTAAGTAAGAACTGGAATTCGATTATAAACAAGGTGGGTCAATGGAAACCTGATTGGATGAGGACTAACCAATCAGGATGATGGGGGGGGGGCTATAAATATCACCAGACTAGACGTGCCCAGGCATCAGCCCTGATGAATATGGCAGAGTCTGTCATTGAAACGTTGGTTAAAATCGATACCTGTACCCAGTTTATTGTTTTGTGCAAATCAGCAACAGTTCACCTGAGTTAGAAAATGCCTCTGCAAGTGTTGATGTTTTCAGCATTGCATAAAATGACTGCCTTTATGCAGAAACCTATTGTTATATTCACGCTGCATAATGTAACGTTCCTGAGGGCAAACGTCGGAGCAAATGCAAAGAAAGTCAAGGTGAAGTATTCAGGAGTACTCTGTGTAGACAGTAACCATGAATTGAGTGGTTTGCCTTCTACTGCTAAAAACTATCAATAAAGTGTTAATTCATTTTCAAGGACTGTGCCTACCTTGAAGTGCAGCATCATAAAGACGGTGTGGTTGCCCAACTACATAATTGTCACTGCTGTAATGAAAGTTCAAAGTTCAATTAAATGTATTATCAAAGTACATATATGTTACCATATATAACCCTGAGATTCATTTTCTTGTGGGCATACTTAATGTCCATAATAGAATAACAACCATAATAGGATCAATGAAAGACCACACCAACTTGGACATTCATCCAGTGTACAAAAGACAACAAAATGTGCAGATCCAAAAATGAAGAAATAATAATAATAAATAATTAAGCTATAAGTATTGGGCACATGAGAGAAAGAGTCCTTGAAAGTTAGTCCCTTGGTTGTGGGAACATTTCAATGATGGGGCACGTGAGGTTGAGTGAATTTCAAAGCTTTAAAGGTCCAATTTAATGTCAGAAAAATGTATACAATATACATCCTGAAATGCTTTTTCTTCGCAAACATCCATGAAAACAGAGAAGTGCCCCGAAGAATGAACGACAGATAAACTTAAGAACCCCAAAGTCCCCCCCCCCAGCTCCCCTCCCTCCCGCATGTAAGCAGCAGCAAGCAACAATCCACCCTCCCTCCACCGGCAAAAAAAAGCGCCACCGAGCACTCGAGCATGAGCAAAGCGATAGCAAAGACACAGCTTGCAGATACCCGAAGACTTCACACTTCATCCGGCATTTGACGAACCGCAGATTCTCTCTCTCCCTAATATGGAGAAGGAGGCGTCTCTGTTTTTTTTATCTCCCTTTGGTTCAAGAACCTGATGGTTGAGGGATAATAAATGTTCCTGAACCTGGTGGTGTGAGTTCTGAGGCTCCTGTACCTTCGTCCTGATGGCAGCAGTGAGAGAGAGCATGTCCTGGGTGGTGGGGGTCCCTGATGATGGATGCTACTTTCCTGTAACAATGCTTTATGTACATGTGCTCAATGGTGGGGAGGGCTTTTTGCATGATGGACTGGGCCATATCCACTACTTTTTGTAAGCTTTTGCATTCAAGGCATTGGTATTACCAAGGTTGTTGCAATTCTCCACCACAGAAATTTGTCAATGCCATGTCAAATCTACGCAAACTCCTATGGAAGTATAGGTGCTGCCATACATTCTTCATAATTGCACTTACATGCCGGGCACAGGACAAGATCTCCAAAGTGAAAACACAGAGGAATTTCTTCACCTCCATGGACCTCTGGTTTCCTCCTCCTGAAGTCATTCCTCCTGAAGTCATTGATCCGCTCTCCCATCTTGCTGACATTGAGTAAGAAGTTGTTGTTATGGTACTAGTCAGCTAGACTTTCAATCGCCCTCCTATATATTGATTTGTCACACCCTTGATTTGGCCACAGACATTGGTGTCATCAACAAATTTGGATATGGCGTTGGAGCTGTGCTTAGCCACACAGTCATAAGTAAAAAGCAAGTAGATCAGAGGGCTAAGCACCCAGCCTTGTGGTGCACCTGTGCTAATGGAGATTGTGGAGGAAGCATTGTTGCTAATCCGAACTGACTGAAGTTTGCAAGTGAGGAAATCAAGGATCCAATTGCAAAAGGAGGTATTGAGGCTAAGAACTTGGAGCTATTGGTTAGTTTTAAGGGATGATGGTATTGAATGCCAAACTGTAGTCGATAAAAGAGCAGTCCAATTAATGCATTTTTGTTGTCTATATGTTCTAGCGTTGAATGAAGAACCAATGAGATGTCACCTGCTGTGGACCTGTTGCTCCAGTAGGCAGATTGGAGTGGATCCAAGTCACTTCTCAGGCAGGAGTTGATATGTTTCATCACCAACCTCTCAAAACACTTCATCACTGTGGATGTAGGTGCTACTGGATAATAGTCATTGAGACAGATTACCACATTCTTCTTTGGCTCCAGTATAAGTGAAGTCTGCTCAAAGCAGTTTGGTGCTTCAGACTGCCAAACTGAGAGGGTTAAAGATCTCAGAGAACATTCCAGCCAGTTGATCAGTACAGGTCTTTCCTACTTGACCAGGTATCCCCCTCAGGGCAGATGCTTTTCATTGGTTGACTCTCCTGAAGGCTGCTTGCATGTCAGCCTCAGAGACTGAAATCATAGTATCATTGAGAGCTGTGGGAGTTTGTGACAATTTCTCCATGATTTGACCATCAAAGTGAGCACAGAAGGGATTGAGCTTATCTGGAAGCAAAGCACTTTGTTTACCAATGTCGCTTGATTTTACTTTATAAGAGGTGACAGCATTCAAGTCCTGTCTATATTGTCAAGCATCCTTCATTGATTCAAGCTTAGTCCATAATTACCTCTGAGGTAGCTTTCCAGAGGTCGTACCTGGACTTCTTGAAACTTTCTTGGTCTTCTGACTTGAATGCCTCTGATCTGGCCCTCAGCAAACTGGGGATCTCATGGTTCAACCAGGGCTTCTGGTTTGGGAAGACTCTGAATGGTTTTGTGGGGACACACTTATCTACGACTGTTTTAATAAAGTCTATTCAAATCGTGGTGTATTCATTCTGATCCACAGATGAGCCCTTGAACATAGTCCTGTCCACTGACCCGATACAATCCCATAGCCTTCCTCAATCAATTCTTTGTTGTCTTAATCTCTGGAGCTTTGCTCGTTAGCCCCTTCCTGTATGTAGGCAAGAGAAGGACAGCCAAGATTTACCGAAATGTGGTCCAGGCATGGAATGGTAGGCATTCCTTATCTTCCTATAACAGTGGTCTAGTGTGAAATCCTCAACCATGATTTGAAATGCATTGGGATGGACTGTTTCTTGTTTGGATGTGGCATCACACAAGATCACAAGTGCTTGACTCTAGTCGGTCGCTGGTGGTATATAAACTGCAATCAGGATTATGGAGAACACCCTAGGTAAATAGAATGGTGGCATTTGATTGTTAGGTGTTCAAGTTCTGAGTAACACAAGTTCAACAAAACTGCCACATCAGGGCATCACCTCCAGCTCCAACTTCTGCATTTTCCAAATCAGCAGTTTGGTCCATCCTGTGAATCAAGAAGCCTTCAGGACTGATCGCTGTATCTGATGTATTGGTAGAAAGCCATGTCTCGATTACACAGGGAATGCAACAATCTCTCATTTGTCTCCGATACAGCAATCTTGTCCTCAGTTTATTCACCAGTAACTGCATATTTTCTAACAGGAAGCTGTGTAGAGGGGGTTTCATTCCTCTGTGTTTCAGCCTGGCTTGGAGACACCCCCCCCCCCCACCTCACTTCCAGCCATGACAATGAACCGTCATCTGCTTGCTTGAGAGTGAAGTCCTCTGAGTCCTTCAGAAAATGTGAAATCTGTAGTTCAATAAGTTGATTTAAAAGTACATTGCTTAAAGGGAAATTACCTGCTGCAAACTGTAGTGCAAGGAATTCAAAATAAGTATATTTTGAAGTATTGTACGTAGCCCACAGAATGTCACTGTGGTTAACTGGCTCCATCTTGAACAAATAGAATGATAAAGAATTAAGATACCAAAGAAAAGGCAACTGAATGCAAATTGTCTTTATTTATGAAGGTTTCATGATGAATCAGGAAATTGCACTTGAGAAGGTACGCCAGTTATGCAAGTTCCACAACTTCTTGAAAAGAAACAAGAAATAAAATTACTGACATCCTCAGTTTTAATTGTTTTTGTTTTCATATGCACACCATTGTAATGAATTTTAATGTGCAATTTATAACTCAATCTTTGACCTGAATTGTACCATGTCATAAAGACTCAGATGTTCAGTTCAAGCTCAAATATTTTCAAATGATTGAAGTCTATTGTGCTTGTTATGAATGGCAAAAATAAATCAGCTTTTAATGTATGGAGAGGGGCTGGAATCTATTATCAGTGGCTCAATATCGTTGATTAATGTTGATTTTTAAAGATCTTATGAAACCCTTTAAAGAAGCAAATTCAGACCATCTAAGCATAAGCAACCTACTTGAATTATGCAACCTCCCAAAAATGCGGGTTACCACTATCTGAGTCAGCACAAAAAGTCAACCACATGAATGAAAATGGAGTCATACATGGACCAGACCGATTGAGGATGGTAGATTTCATTCCCTAGACGATATTAGTAATCAGTTGGGCTTTTATAACGATTACTAAGCCTGGATTTATTTCCAATCAAATATTTTATTGAATAATTTGGATTTAAATTGACAAGTTGCCCATGTGGGATACAAGTTCACATTCCTGAATCAGTGGCCTTTGCCTCTGGCTGCAGGTCCAGCAACTTAACCACCATGTTACTGTACGACCTACACAATCTTGTCATTTCAACTGCCTCATACCGTAGGGACAGGAAATCTATCGAATATGCTTTGACTTTTAAAAAAAGTAGGAAAGAATGCAGGAATTTCCCTTCAGTTAGTCCTGACAAAGGGGCTCGGCCTGAAACGTCAACAGTGCTTCTCCCTATAGATGCTGCCTGACCTGCTGTGTTCCACCAGCATTTTGTGTGTGTTGTAGGAATTCTTCATAATTATTTTAATTGACAGAATTTTCATTGATAACCAATCCCTGAGTCTAAGGTAGTTGAATTTCAATATTGCCAAAATGGAAGCCACATACATAACAAATAAACTACCATAACTCATAGATATTTAAAGAGAAAATCATTCATTTAGAATAGTGAAACCACCAGTACCCCCACTAGCTATAGCTCACTGATATAACAGGAGGTGGAAGTTTATCACACACTAGCTGCTAAATAAAATCATGACTATTTTTTGCCCAACTAAAGTAAATAAGCCCTTCCTCAGAATGGCATGTGTAGGTATCAATGGAACTATTAGCTGTAAGAAAACAGTTGAACTGTAGTATCTAAACAAGAGAATGGATCTACAACAGGGGTTCCCAATCTTTTTTACGCCATGGACCCTTACCGTTAACCAAGGGGTACGTGGATCCAAGTCTGGGAATCCTTGATCTGGAATATGAAGACATGGAAAGATGTCACAGTGTACAGTCTAAATAAATCTACAGGAAGAATGTGAAGCTTTGGAGAGTGTGCAGAAGAGATACATCAGGAGGTTGCCTGGATTGGAGAATATTAGTGTAAGAAAATTTGGACAAACCTGCATTGATTTCTCTGGAGCACTGGAAGCTGATTGTCAATCTGACAGAAGTATACAGAATTATGAGAGGCAAAGATAAGGTGCATAATCAGAATTTTTTTTCACAGGGTGATGATTCATATAGCAGAGGGCTCAGATTTAACTGAGATGGTGAAGTTTAGAGGAGACTTCAAAGGCCAGGTTTTTTTCATTTACACAGAATGATAGGTGCCTGTAATGGACTACAAAAGTTGGTGGTAGATATGATAAGGGTATTTAAAAGGTATTAAGGCAGACACATGAACAGGCAGATAATTGTGGGATACAAACTATGTGTTGGCAGATGGGATTAGATTGTCATCATGGCTGGCATAACATCGTGAGCTGAAAGATCATTTGGTGTACAGTTCTGTTCTATGCTCTGTGTAAATGACAATGTGACTTGCCATTGGAAAATATCAGTGTCACTGAAAACTGACTGAAACTGATTGTAAGCAGTGCAGAAGATTCTACAGGCTCACAATCAAGTGAGTCTTGCACTAGAAGTGAACTTGTATCTGAGCAGATCTTCCAAGCCCCATGGCCAGTAACCGAACGACGCAGGGAAGGAGTCAGCATTAAGGTGAATAGCTGGTGGCCACCAGAACAACAAACATAAAAAGCAGTTCAGAAATGTATATATTTCTCTGACACTGTACTGGATGCTCAGAAAGAACCTGTGAACTCCCCAAGAACAGAAGCATGCAGGAATAAAGAAAGACTTGCATGTTTGCATTCTCACTCCTGAATGCGGGGCGAATTCAGGCTCTTGTCTGAATGACAATCAGGTTTCCCTGTCTTCCTGACAATTCCCTTGCACTGTGCATCGGGGCTAAGAAAACTGATAGAAATTAAAGGCTGACTGAAAAGAGTGGGATGGAACTAAATGTTGCAATTTTCAAGAAGTTCAACAATTGCCAGCACAAAGCACCTCTGTTGATCTGCACTTCTTCAAACTTATTTCCCGTTATCATGAAATGTACGTTGTAGATATCTTTTGTGTAACTGGAGAATTCACTGGCAAAATTTACCAAACATACTTTGACAGCACCTTCCATCTTTACAATCTCTACCTAGAAGGAAGACAGCTTCAACAACATGGGACAGCTTTCCCCCAGCTGCACAACATCCTTACAGATATTGACATTAATAACAAAGCCGCACATGCAGATATTGGGGCATAGAAATAAAAACAAATTCTGGGAATATAGTGCATGTCTGTCAGTAACTACAGAGAAAGAAAAATAGTTAACATTCATATGTTGGCCTTTTATCAGAGAGCTCATTAATTATATTTCTCTGCAGAGGTACATACATCCAACCATGCAATTGAACTAAGATGCATAATCACCTCCAGACATGCTTCCGACTTGATTCAATTTTGAATCAAGACCTTTAGAAACATGAAATAACTCTATATGAATAAAGCTAGGAAGGCAGTTGTAACTCAATGAAAATGTCACGGACAATAAATAGAGCAAAAACGGCATGGGACATGGATACCGAATTTGGAAATGGAGTTGCAAGCAACACACACAAAGTACTGGAGGAACTCAGCAGGCCAGGCAGCATCTACAGAAAAGATTACAGTCAACATTTTGGGCCAAGACCCTTCTCAGCCTGAAACATCGACTGTACTCTTTTCCATAGGCGCTGCCTGGCCTGCTGAGTTCCTCCAGCATTCTGTGTGTGCTGCTCGGATTTCCAGCATCTGCAGATTTTCTCTTGTTTGTGATCAGAAATGGAGTTGAGCCATTTTGCAGAAGGAGGTCCCAAAGACAGGAGGCAGATCACACCAAGTGTAAATAGGAGAAAGTCTGCAGATGCCGGAAATGCCCAGCAACACACACACTAAATGGTGGAGGAAATCAGCAGGTCAGGCAGCATGTATAGAAAATAGTGAACAGTTGCTGTTTTGAGCCGAGGACATTAAAATAAAAAGATTGGGCAAGACACTAACCTGAACAAGAAAATACAGCTTATTTTCTATCAGGAATTTGTTTACAGTGGGGTTCCCCTACCTGGGGTTAATGGACACCTTGCTTGGTCCATGGCATAGAAATAAGGTTGGAAAACACCCGGTTTACAGGGAACATGCAAAAAAAACCTCAGCAAATTGCAGGTGTCTTTTTATTTTCTGTCTGGATATTACATATGTTATACTTCCTCAGAACTATAATAGCGACAAAAACAAGATTTATATAGCAAAGCATCCATTAATTATCCTAAAGTATTCCTTAATGATTTAGCTTTCCTTAATATTTTGGTTTTTAGCCAAATAAGGCAACTGTTTACTAGAAACTGTAACTTTATAAATGAAAAGAACGTTTTCTTGTTCATTTATGGCAAATGGGCATTACAGACTATAAATCTTTGAAGGATGATCGCAAACCAGGACACTGGGAGAATTTGTCAAACAAAATGGTTATGGTAAATGTTTACATATTTATCTATTGTTTAAAAAAACATTTATAAATAAGGGTATGAAAACTTCATTATTGAAGGATTTTACTCTGGAAGTAGTGTTTAATCGTACAACAGAAGAGGCCATGTGGCCCATTGTATCTGTATCTGCACTTAAAAAGATCCAAGTCGTCTTAGTTACTTGTTCTACATCAGAGTTTTGCACTTCCCCTTTCAAGAGATTTCTCTAACTCGTCTTTGAAAATGAACTTCAGAAAATGTGATGCTGACAATTTGTGGAAAGAATAAAAACAATGCTGGAATCACTTAGCAGATCTGGCAAAGCCTGTGGACAGAGAAACAAAGTTATGCTTCATGCCAACTAGTCACCTCTCTTTCCACAGACGCTATCTGACCTACTGGGCATCTCCAGCGTTAGCTCACTTTTGATAATTACCACAGCATTTGCCTTCCCACCCCTTCAAACAGTGGGTTTTGGATTGTAACATTTCACAAATTGTAAATCATTTTCCTCAACTCCCCTCTGGTTCTTTTGTAAGTTACTTTAAAACCCTTTCCTCTGGATACCAATTCCCCCATTAATTGAAACAGTCTTTAACTATTTATTCTATCAAATCTAATCCCAGCATCTTTTACAGCTCTGCCTTCTGGGAAAGTACTAATTTTGGCCTAGATGATTATGTTACATATAGAAAAGATTGAAACAAAATGCAAGCTACAGAAAAACATATTTTAACAATTCCACAACGACACAACACAGAACTCAGCCACTAGAGATGGAACAGAAAAAAAACTATTAAAAGATGTTAATATCTCTCCCCTCCTGCTTAGAAATAAGTCAAACAGAAAATGAGAAAATAATCACTCTGAGGATGTGAAATTTCACTTTTGGCCAAAAATGAGAGAATATCTGTTTTTCTCTATAATTAACAATCCATTAACAAAATCACATCCTCAGAAATTGAATATTTCAGAACTGCACATTCTCATGATTTCATTAGCAGATCATTACATATGGAAAGAAAAAAAATGACATTCCCAACTTTCATTAAAAGGGAATGATCGCCCCTATTTTTCATTGGTAATCATAGAAAAATGGTGTATAATTTGCACTTGAAAGCCACTAAAGGTCTATTTGTTCTTCCAAGTCAGTGATGTGTTGCCATCAAAAAGTAAAGCTAATTTCTAATTACATTTCATTTTAAAACAATTAATTCAGGGCATTGGTGACATAAGGTGGGCGATGCACCTTTCCTGATCCAATGCCATTTGAAGATTGTGAATATTCCTATTATGCTCTGTATGTGACCTTTTAGCAAGCTACAGAGGATACAGTTATCTTCTCTCCTGACATGCAGCATCTATCAATCAACATGTTTTTTGTAATTTATTCAAGGCACATAGCAGCTCCTGAGGCTACTGAACCGCAGAACTATCCCAGTGAATTTGATTAAGGAACGATGTGCACTGCTTAGGTGAGAAATGAAAAACGCAGAAACCCATTGATAAAGATGTTACAGATACAGTAAATGTAACTGAAAATAACCAATGATATTAAATAACCACCAAGGCTGACTGCATGCTGCTAGTCTGGATAAATAAATACACCAGTGCTGCAACGTATTAAACCATTTAAATTTTGCCATTTTAAACACCACAAAGTTAAAATATATATTTTTTTCAGGGAAACCTCCCTCTGTTTCTTTTTGTTTAATCTGCATTTTTTCATTAAATTAAGAATGCAAATTAAGTTAGAACAGTTCTTTTTTCAATTTCATGCTGAAGTAGCTCAAGTTACCAGATGTAATTTTTCCTAACAAGAAGAATTTATCACACTGCTATTCACTTAGGGCCCTATTTTCCTGTGTGCTAATTTTTATGATTGAGTAGATGAGTACAAAGTCAGGGAAAAAATGATAAATCAGTCATTTGTGCCAAAGAGTCATACCATTCAACAGCGCAGGAGGCAACCGAGCCAATAGAACCTGTAATTGTTCTCTGAGAAGATGTTTGCTCCTATTCCCTGCAATTTTCCCAAGATATTTAATAAAAATTCTTCTTTGAAATATTCATTCTTTTAGAAATTACAGGCTTCCTGGTTTTCTGCTACGGGTCCACAAAGAGAACATCAGAATCAGGATCAGGTTTAATACCATTGGCAAGTATTGTGAAATTTGTTGTCTTGTGGGAGCAGTACAGTGCAATACATAATAATAATCATAATAAAACTATAAATTACAATAAGGAAATGTAATGGATTCTGGTTAAGTGGGCCATCAGTTAATTGGGGCAGCTGCTTACTTGGGACAGGAGACTGTTGCCAAAGAATTTCTAACTAACGTCAGTCAAGTGCACTTACATGGCCATTAGACACTGCACTGTGCTTAGAGTGAACAGTTTTTAAATAGCGTCAATTGCGCTTGTTTGTGTTCGAAAAGCAGTGATTTTTTGTCACTGACAGTTGGTGAAAAATAAGTTGTAAGATAATTCAGAACTGTTTTGCTCACTGTGGTTTCAAGCACTCAGGCTTAGATATGACAGCAATAGCCAGAGTGTAAATAAACCAATTTCACTACTTCAACAAGGTAGGACCTATGAATAATTTGAAGGTATCAACAATTATCCTGAATGCAGTCCAGTATCTGAGGTGGGTGTCTGTGCTGATTTTGATCATTTACAGCAATTAAAAGAACACTGCAGTGCACACTGGACGAATTCCTCTGGGGATAACTATGTGGAACCTACACACAGTTTTATAGTACTGCGGTGGTAATGGCAGTGTTCTAAATTGTTCTGTATTTCATTTAAATACGTAATTTTTTACTCAGTTAAATGGTAGTTTGTCTTTTTTTGTACCTTTTAACTATTTCCATGAAACTTTGGCAAATTCGGGCAGGTGCTTAATTGTGCCAAAATGTACTGGTCTCAATGTATGTCCCAATTAACAGGAATTTACAATGTATATAAAATTTAAAATTAAATAAATAATGCACAAAGAGATCAATAAAAAAGAGGCAGGATACATGGGTTCACTGTCCATTCAGAAATCTGATGATGAAAAGGATGAAACTGTTTATAAAATGTTGAGTGTATGCCTTCAGACTCCTGTACCTCCACCTTGCTGGTAGAAATGAGAATAGAGCAGGTCCTAGATGATGAGGATCTTTAATGACAGATGTAGCCTTTATGAGGTATCGCCTTTTGAAGATGTCCTCGACACTGGGTGGTTAGTGCCATTGATGAAACTGGCTGAGTTTATAACTTCCTGCAGCTTTTTACAATCCTGTGCAGTGGCCTCACCATACCAGAAGATGATGCCCCTAGTTAGAATTCTGTTCACAGTACATCAGTAGAAATTTGTGAGTGTCTTTGGTAACATACCAAGTCTCTTCAAACTCCTAATGAAATATAGCTACTGTTGTGCCTTCTTTGTATTGCATCAATATGGAGGGTACAAAACAGATCCTCAGAGATGCTGACAGTCAGAAACTTGAAACTGCTCATCTTTTCCACTGCTGATGCCTCAATGAGGACTTGTATGTGTTCCCTCAATTTCCCCTTCCTGATGTCTATAATTACTTCTTTGGTCTTACTGATGGTGAGTGCAAGGTTGCTGCTGTGGAACTACTCAACTAGCTGATCTATCTCACTCCTGTATGCCTCCTCATCACAATCTGAAACCCTACCAACAATAGTTCTGTCATCGGCAAATTTATAGATGGCGTTTGAGTTGTGTCTAAACATACAATCGTAGGTATAGAGGCAGTAGAGCGGTGGTCTAAGCATGCATCCTTGAGGTGCGCCAGTGTTGATTGTCATTGAGGAGGAGATTTTATTTCTGATCTGTACATGCTGTGGTCTCCCAATAAGGAAGGCAAGGATCCAGTTGCAGAGGGATCTAGAGAGGCCCAGGTTTTGGAGCTTGTTGATTGGAACTGGGGACATGATAGTGTTGAATGCTGAGCTGTCACCAATAAACAACAGCCAGACATATGTACTACCATTGTCCAGATGATCTAAGGCAAGTGCAGAGCTGGTGAGTTTGCATCTGCTGTAGAGCTACTGTGGTGGTAGTCAAATTACAGCAGATTCAGGTCCTTGCTAAGGCAGGTGCCGATCTTGGCCATGATCAACCTCCCAAAGCACTTCTTCACAGTAGATGTGAGTGCAATTGGACGATAGTCATTGAGGCAGCTCATTCTGCTCTTACTGGGCACTGGTATAATTGTTGCCCTTTAAAGAAGGTGGAAACTTCTGACTGCAGTAGTAAGAAATTGAAGATGTCCTTGAACACTCTCTCCAGTTAGTTGGCACAGGCTTTCAGTTTCCTGCCAGGTACACCATCAGGGCCCGAAGCCTTGCGAGGGCTCACTCTCTTGAAAGATGTTCTGATGTCAGCCTCTGAGTCAAAGATCACAGGGTCACCAGATGCTGCAGGGATTCACACAGGTGTAGTTTTATTCTCCCTCTCAATGCATGCATAAAAGACATTGAGCTCATATGGGAGTGAAGCATCACAGTCATTCATGATATTAGGTTTTACATTGTAGAAAATAATGACCTGCAAACCCTGCCTAATCTGGTGCATCTGATTCCATCTCTGACTTAAATCAGAATTGTTTTATTGCTCTTAAAGTAGCCTTCTGTAGGTCATACCTAGACTTCCTGCATAGTTCTGAATCACTGGCTTTGAATGCCACAGATCTAACTCTCAGCGGACTATGAATCTCCCTGGTTCATCCACAGCTTTTGGTTTGGGTAGGTCCACTATATTCTCAAAAGCACACAATCATCTACACAGGTATTGAAGTTGGTGACAACTGTGGCACATTCGTTCAGATTCAACGCTGAATCTCTGAATACTGTCCAGTCCACTGGCTCAAAGCAGTCCTGTAAGTGCTCCTCCGCCTCCCTTGACCATGCTTTCCTGTCCTTCACCGGGGTCTTTAGTCTCTGCCTATACGCTGAGAGTAGAAGTACTGCCAAACTAGACTTTCCACTGTGCATGGGATGGCACGGTAAGCATGCCTGATGGTGGTGTGACAGTGGTCAAGTGTGTTGCTTCCTCTGGTTCCAAAGGTGACACGTTGGTGGTAGTTGGTCAGAAACTTCTTCAAGCTGGCCAGGTAGAAATCCCCCACAATGTTAGAGAAGTCATCGGGGTGTGCGGTTTCGTGACTGCTCTTCCAGTGCCACCCTAACATTGGCCAGGGGTGGAATGTATGTTGCCACTAGGATGACACCGGAAAACCTGCTTGGCAGACAGAATGGATGATAATTGACCACTAGATGTTCCAGGTTGGGTGAGCAGCTCTGAGACAGAGCCACACGTCTGTGCATCCCCATGAGTAAGTCAAGCCTACCCAACCTCAGCAGAGAGATGCTGCACTGCAGCAGTACCTTCTACCCATAACTCCTATTGCACAGAAAGAGAGAGGGGGCTGGAAGAAGTCTGCCCACAAAATTACTGATATAGCTTAGAGAAGCGGCTAAGCTGCAGCCCTCCTCAATACTTTTGTCAAATGATGAACACTTTGACATTCCTAAATAATTAAACTGTGATAGTTTTTTTAGTTTGGAGATGCTGTAAAGTTTTGGCAATTGCACTAATTAAGACTATAAGACAATAAAACAATAGGAGCAGGATTAGACCATTCAGCCCATCGAGACATGGCCACTTTATTATCTCTCTCAACTCCATTCTCCTGCCTTCTCCCCACAACCTTTGACACCTTTACTAATCAAGAACCTATCAACCTCCACTTTAAATATACCCAATTACAGGTTTCCCCCGCTATCCGAAAGTAGAGCGTTCCTATGAAACCTTTCATAAACGGAAATGGTGTAAAGCAAAGAAGCAATTACCATTAATTTATATGGGAAAAATTTCTGAGCGTTGCCAGACCCAAAAAATAACCTACCAAATCAAACCAAATAACACATAAAACCTAAAATAACACTAACACAGTAAAAGCAGGAATGATATGATAAATAACAGCCTATATAAAGTAGAAATAATGTATGTACAGGGTAGTTTCACTTACCGGAACCGGGAAGACAGCAAGCACACTGATGGTGTGTGTGTTAGGCTGAGTCATCGGAGGTTGGGGTGGTGGATGAGGACTAAAAGAGACCACTTTGCTACTAGCAGAACCAATAGTAACATTGGCAGCTTTCAAAATTATTTCTCTATGCCTGTAAATAGTACGAATGGTGGATGCAGGCAAGTTCAACGTATGCACAATGTCTTTATTTCATTCACCACGATCGAAACGCTTAATTACGTCCAGTTTTACACTGAGCGTAACACCCATATGAGCTCCCTTAGGCTTTTCTGATACCTTAGGACATATCTTGCTAATGGATGCACAAAATACATTGAGATAAAGCAAAGATGCTCACAGACACACTTCTAAGCTATGGTGGCTTGATGCTGAGATGTTGAGTGTAGTTCCTGGGGAAGGAGCTTGGCGGCTCTGCTCAGGGTGTGCACTGCCTCTATAACGGCTCACTGCAAAACAAACATTGAATGCTATTTTCGCTTTTCACCTTTTTTCGTAAAAGCGAAAATCCTCTTTGAATTTCTTTCGGTTAGCGAAAACAGGTACTAATGTAGGTCTTTCGTAAAAGCAAAGTGGTGTAAAGCGAACTTTCGTAAAGCGGGGGATACCTGTACTTGACTTTCACAGTCATCTCGAGCCATGAATTCCACAGATTCACCATCTTCTGGCTAAAGGAATTCCTCCTCATCTCTGTTCTAAAGGCATGTCATTCTATTCTGAGGTTGCGCCCTCTGGTCCTAGACTCCCCCACTATAGGAAACATCCTTTCCACATCTGCTCTAGACCATTCAATATTCAATAGGTTTCAATTACTTATCATCCTAATATTATATATTCTGGTTTTATGAGAGTTTCGGTTTGAGCATTCTTTATCCTAATAACAGCCATTGCTAGGAATTAGCCTCGCCTAATGCTTTTCTTCAGTTTTTTGGTAAAATACTTAATTTAAAGACCCTTCTCATATTTATCATGACATGGAATAAAGCCACTTGGTACTTTGAATCTATGCTGACACTTAAAATAATTCCCTTGTTCTGGCTCATCCAAGTATTTCACTGCAACTGTCGTTTACACATATCCATCAGTTCCATCCTGATTGTCCCAACGGATAAACAACATGAAGGGTAATTTACAGACCAATTCATAGGCCACTGCCATATCTTTAAGGGGTGAATGGAAAGCAAACTGTCTGGAGAGAGCTAGACGACCACAGAAAGTACATGCAGACTCCAAACACAGTGCACGCAAGTCAAAATCGAACACAAGTCTCTGGACAATCAGCGGGTCTAACTGCTGCGCCACCTTCTGTCCGCCAGCAATATCACAAGAAACCATTTTGCCTAATTAATTTATACATTCTTAACAGGTTTAACCAATTGCTTTCTCCATAACTTTCTCCAGTTCATGCCCAATTTTTTTTTTGGTTGTTGTTTTAAGTTTTTGTTTAGCACTAATCACAAAACTGTTTGGTGGTCATCCAGTTATGTGCCTGCTTCTGCTCTATTTGGTTTACATTGGACCATGTTTTACTGAACGATAAAAATCATTGCAGAATTGCTTGATATTATTGATTTAATCCAACAGTGTTGGGATGCCAACGAACAAGAAAAAAGCCAAAGACATACTCAGCCACCTCTCCTCTCCAGCACCCCACACACACACACACACACACACACACACACACACACACACACACACACACACACACACACACACACACACACACACACACACACACACACACACTCTCACTCATTGTCGGTAACATGCACACAACAATTTGGTGCCATTGTCCATCGCTGTGTTTAAATGTCTCCAGTCAGCACGGTGAGTTCTGGGTGCTGATAAGTCTAGGCATTAGATCAAGACTATGGTGTTTCAACTAAATTCAGTAGCTGCTAGTCTCTCAGCAAGTGGTGCAAATGGGGCTGTGGAGGCCAAGTCATTGGATATATCTAAGCAGAAGTCAGACCGTAAGATATAGGAGCTAAATTAGGCCATTTGGCCCATCAAATCTGCTCTGCCACTTCATCATGGCTGATCCATTTTTCCTGACAGCCACAATCTCCTGCCTTCTCCCTGTAGTTTGATAGTTGACAGTTTCTTGATTACTAAGAGTATCAAAGGTTATGGGTAGAAGGCAGCATAATGGGGTTGAGAGGGATAATAAATCAATGATCAAATAGCGGGGCAGACTCAAAGAGGCAACTGGCCTCATTCTGCTTCTGTGTCTTATGAACTTATAGTCTTAGGCATAAGTGGAATTCCTGAAATTCTTGATACTTACATAACAAAATGTCTGCAATTGCTCTGAATAGCAAAATCCTTCTTATTGTTATGTGGACTGATTTTACTATAATACATGCATACTATATCTTAAGAACATCCTGATAGAATATGCGGAAGATGTGTACTCTTTGTAACTTATTAAATGTTCGTATGCTTAATGTATGTGACTTGTGCCCAATGCACACCTTATTGCAAGAATAGGAACGATGATTAGTTGCAAATTAATGAATTTTGTTGACCAGCATCAAATTAAATAAATATATATGACTAATCCTAAAAATCGTTTTCAGTGCTCAAATCCTTTTGAAGTATTTGTGCGATGTTACATACAGGCACAGAACAATCACACACATGTTAACAACAACTTCTGCTGCTAAGTAAAGAGGACAAAATATTCAAAAAGCTTAGAGTAGAAATCAATTAATGTTCCTCAGATTGTCAGGATGGGCTTCAATTTACTTTGTTCAGACTTCACTTGTTTATCAGAAGCTTTGATGAAAATAGATCTAACTATGAAAATTAACAACTGGAAACACAACATGCTGGCAGAACTCAGCAGGCCAGACAGCATCTATGGGAGGAGGTAGTGACAACAAAATTAACAACTGGATGTGTGCAGAAAATGTAAAGATATAAGTGTGCTCAGTGCACCATCCTGATCTTCTTGTTTGCTCTTTCCTCTCCAACCCTTTGTCCTTGGGCTCTGTAGTAGTCGAAAATTGCTTTCCCCAATACTCCTAAAAGGTCATAATTTTAGTTTGCTTTCCTCAAATACCTCCTGAGCTGCTGGGTGTTTCCAGTATACTTTTATTTCTGTTTTTACACCAGGGGTACTAAATACATAAGGAAAAACAAATGATGAGGGCTTCCATTAATCACACTTGGAATACCCATTATAATATTGGGCACCCAGTTACAGAGGGGATACAGTAGGAATAAAATAGACTACTTATTGGATACTATCAGGAAATAAGAGGATAGCGTTAAAGGAGACTGCACAACCTACATTTACTGAGGTAGACCACATCAGTATGTTGAAAGAATGGGGCTTTAACAGTGGTTTTCAAAGTTATGTAGGTATGTGAGAGGGTAAGTGGTCGAAAATTTATTTCCACCGGCTGATGAATCAATGACAAGGAGCATAAATTTATAATTAGTGCTATAAGTATAAAAGAACGTATTAAAGATCTTTTTTTCCAGGAGAAGTTATTAGAGTAGTGAATGAATCACAAGATGACTCTAGAAGTTGCATTAATTCAAATCTTTAGGAAGGAATTAAAAGGCCAGTTTCACACTCTCTTGCCCCTAATAGAGAGCAGTGCTCACAGGGGGCATATCTTCAGAAATCACAGATGTATATCAGAAGACTTGCTTACTGGCTGGAAAATCAGTGGCTATGCACCCACAATTACCCTATGAATATCATTCCCCTCTGGGGGCACTGAATCTGCTGTAATGGCAAAAAATGTCAAAGGATGCAAATAAGAATTCACTGTAAGATAGCATTAAGGTTGAGTTAATCCAAACACACGTAACAAACCCACATGTGATGAAACTTCCAATAATCCTTAGCTGGAAAGTCTAGAGAGCTCCAGTCTGAACAAAAGCTCATAATCAGTCTCTGTCTATTGGTGCAGGTGGCATCTGAAGGGGAGGCAAAGTCACTGGCCCCTGATCTGTGAAATCCGTGTTCTAAAAGTGACATAAGACAGGAGCAGCTTGATACCCTTGTGGGGCAGCAAAAGATTCCATTCATTAGTAGTATGCAAATGCAGAGAAGTTGTCCACAAAGACGCACGTGTGACAACGTCCCTCATATGCAGATGCAGAGTCATTCAACTTTCTTCATCTGGTCTGCAGAGTGGGCCATCGCCAAGGACAAGAGTGAGGACAGCATAGCCCAAAGAGCTGGGTGATGATACCTGTCAGTCAGATCACTCTAGGTCTTCAGCTAAATGTACTGTGGGGCATTCAGAGCCCAATGCACTTATTGCTCTAATGGCTGATACTCTCAGCATTCAGTGTCGCCAAGAGAAGCTTCTCTCTGTAATGGACGGTAGTGAGGGAAACCCAACCTCCAACAGTACTGGGGGGGGGGGGGCTTCCCATGCTTTCATCAGGGAATTCCTCTTTGTCATTCCTCAGACTTCATCTGCTCCTCTCTATACTATTTAGGGAATGCTTTCTCGGGCATACACTGTTGTCTGCAGACAACTCCGGGATTCTTTCTCCTGCACACATTGCTGCAGCAGAGAGAACAAAACTGTGACATCTGTGTACCTGCTTGGAACGTACTGGAAGTTGTCCCTGGACTGATAGAAAATTCTGAAATGCATTTTGAGGATGGCAATGGTATTCTTCACTACAATTCCACTGATTGTGTGGATGTCATTACAGTGTTAGAAGATTGCACTGAATGAAGGACCCAGGACCCAAAAGCAGAGAAGGGAGCTCCATTGACATAGTCAAACACTGAAAACAACAGGCAGTTCACTCTTTCTCAGGATATTTATGTGGCAGTGCTGCCTGGCACCAACAATGAGGGATGCCCTTGTTAATCTAACAGCATCAAGACGTTGTTGAATTGCAGAAAAAACTGGAGCCACTGAATGGAACATAAGTCTGCTGCGGTACGCATGCTGACAGCCAACAACACTGGCAAATACCACTGCCCAAGATTACATTGGTTCTTCACTAACATCAAAGTAAACAAAACCATATGAGTGATGTGACTGGGTTACCTCTCTAATGCTGTTGGAAAAAATGAATCAGCAAATGTATGATTTGCCAGACAGGCTCAGAATATAGAATTTCCAAACGCTCCTTGGGAACAGGCTCTTTAATGTAAGTGTTTCTAAGGCCAGGGGTCCCTGACCACCACACACTGTCAATCATTCCCATTTGTGTAACTACTGGGACTCCTTTGCAAGTGTATGCGAGCACTTAAATGTGAGAAAAAGAATGACTCACTGTGAGTATCACTTTAGTCCAGGAGTTCCCAACCTTTTTTATGCCATGGAGCCTTACCATTAACTGAGGGATCCGTGGACCACTGGTTGGGAACCCCCTCCTCTAGTAAGTTACTAAGATGCTCAGTATAACCATATAACAATTACAGCATAGAACAGGCCATCTCGGCCCTTCTAGTCCGTGCCAAACGCCTACTCTCACCTAGTCCCACCTACCTGCACTCAGCCCATAACCTCCATTCCTTTTCTGTCCGTATACCTGTGGTGAACTAGATATACCTGTCTGACTGCTCCTGTGGCTCCTCCCAAGACCCTGCTGACTGCCCCTGTGGCTCCTCCCACAGACCCCTGTATAAAGGCGACTGTGGCCTGCTGCTCTCCCTCATTTTCCCCAGGATGTAGTGTTGTTCTTCAGTCAATAAAAGCCGATATCTCACTTCCTAAGTCTCGGCGTGAGTTATTGATGGTGCATCAATACCTATCCAATTTTTTTTCTAAATGGTGTCCCAATGTCATCAGAGTCTATGAAAATGGCATGGTGTACTCCGAAATGTAATAACTTGCACTCAACAGGCTGCATTTATGTTATTAAGATCAGAAGCAGAGATTGTACACGTTGACAACATCAACATCTGCGTGAATGATACTAAGAATATTTTGCATCTGCTTGGGCAAATAGCACATGGAAGTGCCCAGGGCAGAGTTTTCAATGAGCTCTATTTCCATTGGAAATGGGCATTGTCTCTTTAAATGAAGCACTAAATAGTTTTTATTATCCTGCTTGAGTATAAATAAATGGGTACAAATGGATATATATTCAAGCACAGGCGTGTTAGTCAGTCATCAAACTCTCTTCTGCTTTCCTGTGATATGCACACACAAAAGAGACAAATTCCTTGCTGCTCAATGCATTCTGTGTCCTAATGGTTACCTTTCATGTATGATCATGCCGACAACCACTTGGTTCCAAGTATCCTGTGAATATTGTACAAGCGTTTTGATAACTCATTCTATACTCACTGATGTAGTTTATGCTGCAAATTACAAAAGCACCTTGATTAAAATTATACACAATCTAATTTTTCTGTTCAATGTTCTAATTCCCTGAAGCTTAATAATTATGAGAAATCTTTCTTTACTAACATCCAATTTCCTATAATACTCAGTTAATAGTTTTCCTTGTAATTGTCTGCTTCATGTCACACCTCAGTCTATTCCTTTGTGTGGATTTTGTGCATTTGCACATAAAATATGTGGACTTGGGTAGCATGCTTTGGTTTATGGAGATTCTCCTTAGTCATCACAGAAATGTAAAATATAATCGATACAGCTTCCTACTCTTATTACTTTCTTGCTATGTCTTAACTATGTGACGATCATCCTTTTAAACAGTACAAGCCTGCATCATCTCATTTTTTCATCAATCTTGTGCTGAATATAGTCATTTGGTTACCTTAACCCAGTGCACTTTTTAAGATATTAACCTTGGGGACCACCTCACCTCCAGGAGACCCCACTGACATTTTTGTTGTATATACATGGGGCCTTTAGGCACAGTGGATTCTCCGCACCACAGACATCTGGCATGCTTACACCTCCTCCCCATCCTTCAAATGCAGGATCAGTCACTAGTGCTCTTCGCAGTAAAATATTGAATTTCTCAGACATAATACTGTCCTCAGGCAAGATGAAATCATACAATGAAAGATTCTGTTCCTTCCAATACCTTATAACAATAGGAAAACTTCCACTGTAGAGCATACTTCACCCTTTACTATTCAATGATACAGTTCATTGCCTGCCACTGCTTTACATTAACTGTAAGGTTATTGCCTGTTCATATTAAATCATTGGATTTGTTGACCTATGGTTTCCTAGTTAACCTAATGATTTATTTTTGACTCAAAGTGCTCGCAACAAAGAGCAGAAATTGCTGGAAACACTTAGAAGGTCAGAGAGCTTCTGTGGAGAGAGAAACAATTCCAACTTTTCAGTTCAATGGCATTTTATCACAGGTTTTATTTAAGATTTCCAGCCTCTGCTGTCTTTCACTTGTACATCCACTTGTTCCTGAAGTCCTTCCGTTTTAAATGTAACTTGAAAATACAAAGGTTTCATTATTCTTCTGTCTTGAAAAAAATATTGTTTTAACAAGCGGAATCTATGAGATGATACTAATTGATCAAGAGTGAAGTGTGCAACAGACTTTCCTTCCTACTGTCCTACAACATGAGTACTGACTAAGATTTTCTTCCCATCTTACCTCCTGGAGTTCACCTGAGAATATGTAAAGCGCATTAGTTTCGTACTGATGAATTTTAAGTGTGAGTGAACAGGACCTATATATACACCACCCCCTTTCTAAAATATGGATCACTACCCTCCAAAATCAGATTTCTACTAATATTTTAAAGCTAGACACTAATTCATGCTGCATTGGGACACAGATAATGTTAAAAGCTTCAGGACTGTTGTCATGAGACCCAGCTGGAATCTTTATAAACTTTAAAATAATGACTAAAAAATAACAGCTCAGGATTTTGCTGTAGAATAAAAAAAGCCGTCAGTTAATGCTGCTCCATATACCCTGCCAGATCCAGATGGTCTCTGCCAACATTACCAGACTGAGGCAATGGTGACTGTGGCACATCAAAGAAGAAATTGAAGCATACACAGTTTACTAATCATCCCATTCTATACATAAAGAAAATTGTGCATTTGATTCTTCTACTATCCATCATATTGTGAATTGAAATGAGCAGTGAACTGAACTATGAATACCGAGATTTGGATTTTATTTTGAGGAGGGGCAAGCAGAGATATGAACTAAAAAGTGCAAGGCAAAAATTATAGAAGATACATTTTAAATTCCCTTTCCACAAAATTCCTCTATTAATGAACACAGTTTGGTCAAAATGTATAGTGTGACCTATTTAAAAATACATTGTGCACTATCAAATCTTGTTACTTAATTCTATGGGTAGCTAATGACCAACACATATTTTATGGATGAACACTTTGATCTGTTTAGATGTATTCATGGATCTGCAACAGAAATTCAAGGTCAATGAAAACATCAAATACTACGTGTAATAGGCATGGCTCGAACATATGATGTTGAATATGCACTTTATTTAGGCACATTGCTTCGAGGAGCCTTCTCCCAATCAGCTCTCAAGTGAAGGAGAAATTTCTTTGTGGCCTCAAAATAAAATACTTTAGTCCTGTTCCTATTGATATGCTGGCCTTTGGACATATTTTCCCAAAAGCTCATTTTTACATCCAGCTGTTCGGCTAAGTAAAACACCATTTATTTGTACAAAGGTATTCCGTTAATATTAAGATTTGATACACAACTTCAGTAAGGCACAGGGTATTCGCTTAGTTATCATGGAGTATTGTTCTGAAAACATAATTGGAAGGAAATATATTAAAGGACAGAAAATGTTTTATAATGTTACTGCAAACTCAATGTGATTTGCTCAGCTTTATAAATAAACCAGTATTGGGCCAGATTTTTAAAAGTACATAATGGCACAGAAACAATTTAAGCAACAGAAACTTGGATTTACGGTAGTTATTTCTGAATTGGTAATGAGAAACTTCATTCTTGAAGTGCTCTTGTATAGTGTTATGTTAGCAATTTTTATAATTAAGATGTTTCATTAGAAAGTGATCTAGAGCAATTCTGAATAGCAGCTGAACAATTTCAATTAAATTAACACAGTCTCACCAAGTTTATAGCATGGAATGAAGCTAATGAAAAAGACACTAGATAGAATTACCAGACAGTGTGGTATTAGATTATCCCAGTCAGAATGGTCATGGGATTCCCTTAGTCTCTTCTGGCACTTCTGGGCATGTCAGGGAAAAAATCAAAATAAAATGGATTTCCACTCTCTATCACCATGTGCTGAACCTTGCTCGAAGTGGGATTATGTGAATCTGGAATAAAGCAATGGTCTTATGTAAGTCCTAGTTTTTTGTAGTATCAAATAATAACTAGCAAGGTTCAAAACAGAACGTGTTTCATAAGTTTTTTTTGGTTACATACAGCTATGAAAACTACCCTAGTAAGAAGTAACTGTACTAGATACATCAATCCGTCTTTGTCAAAGTAACAGCATTTCTATTACATTATTTCAAATAAACCATCAGTGCCTAGGGAGTTTCAAATTGTGAAGCAAACATCCATCTTGAAGCACTAATAACAAACATATCTCAAACTAAAAATCACGGGGTTTTATATAATGAGGGAGAACACAACAAAAATATTGACCCACTTTCAAATTTAATTGATTCAATGTTAAAGACGTTTGAGTTATTTACAGCTGTAAGTGCTGAGACATCTCTGATCTTGCACTACAGGGTGACTTGAATTGGGGCACACCTTATAATCATGAGAAACATCGGGTGTGAGTCTGAATATTAAAAGAAGAAACAGATTAGTTGTGTAAGGTTTTATGTTCTAAAGTTGTCTTTGTTTTTATCTTATTCTATGCAATAGGGGACTAACAGGATATAACTGAGCAGTTAGTTCATTTGTAAAGCTTTTCAATACAAGCTCAAAGTTATTGAACTGCAAAAATTGAAACTTTTGTTTTGAGAGAGTTTAATGAATCATTCAAAGTGCAGTATTAATATTTTATCGATCCCAACTTGTTTCTGTATTTTTAAATAATTTATATTTTAACCTAAAATACGATCTTTCAGTGTAGAGCTTTATACCATCTGAGAAAACTACTGCATGGATACCCTTACGTTTCATTTCAAAACAGACAATTTTTTGAGGTGAAAGTGAGTGAAAAGAATGGCCCAATGTTCACAATTCATCACAACAGTTTTGACAGCTGTTGAAGCAGTTCAACCACACCCTCACCTCCGTCAGTTATCTCAGCCTCCATTGAAATAGCTGTATTCCCTTATGATGGTCCAATCCACATTCCTGCACCTTAACTTCTAAGAAATATAGTCCTGAACAGATGCAGTGAACAAGTGATTTGGTCACATTACCAGATCTATTTGAAACACATTACACAGAGCTGTGACTGCTCTCTCATTTCAGAACTGCTTGTTTGTTTCAGGATTATTCTGGAATGCTAAGAACACACCTGACTTCTCTTTTCTAATACAAACCACCTAATTAAATGACGCTTTTCCGCCTCTTCCATCCTCAAACTTAACAACAAATCTGAGAGGAATTTGTGAAAGTGTCACAAAGATAAGGTCATTGTGGTGAACTACATATACCTGTCTGGACACGCCCCCCCGCTGACTGCTCCAGTGGCTCTGGCTCCTCCCATGGACCCCGGTATAAAGGCGATTGGAGACACCGCCCCAGCCTCCGTCTCCAGGATGCAGTGTGGTAGTCAATTGCTGCTTGTTCTTTCTTCCGGCCAATAAAAGCCTGTATCTCGCCTCACGTCTCAGAGAGTTATTGATGGTGTATCAGTCATCTAATCACAAACCTCTGCCAACTCTCAGGCCAGTAGGTCAAATTCCTTCATAGGTTCTCCCTTGCCTTAACAATGAATCAACAACTTTCTCTTGTAATCCTCGAGTCGACTATGTTATGGAGATGCGACACTGGCACTGGAAGCATGGTGACACATGCAGGCTGCCCAGCACAATCCTCACAATTTGATTTGATGCATTTCACTGTATGTTTTGATACACATGTGACAAATAAAGCTAATATTTAATCTTTAAAACTGACTATGCAGCTTCTCTTCCTGATTTTTTCATTAGCTAAATTTATTAACGGTATTAGCCCTTTTCTTTTAAACCTAATTCATCATCTATCTCCTCAAAAGAAAATCCTATTAGTACTTTTTTCTGGATATCACTGCCTCATTTACATCTGTCCCCTCCTCTATGAACCTCTTGAAAATGCTTTGCGTACCAAACCTCTGCTAGCTTTTCCCTGGGATTCCATGTTTGAATTCAAATTTTCTAATTCTGCTGCACAACGAAACAACTTTTATAAAGGACATAACATCCCCTGTGATAACAAAACAATCTTTTGTATTTAGTCTTTATCAATCTCTCCTCCAACACTCTTCCAACCTTGTCCCACTTGGTGGAATTACCTTCACCCAGCTCCATTCTATTTCATTAATCACAGGCAAAGAATTACCTTCAGAAACTTCTCTACTTGCAAAGAGTTGCTAAACTGTAGTGATCAGGGTTTTGTCAGTTGATTGAAGAAGTGACTGATTGAAAAGTCTCCCCTCAACCTCCAATGCTCCAGAGAAAACAGTCCAAGTTTGCCCTCTTCTGAGAGCCACATTCCAATCCAGGCAACATCCTAATGAACTTCTTCCGCACCCTTTCCGAGGCTTCCATGTATTCCATTAAGGTAAGGACCAGAACAGCAGGCAATACTCCAAATGTAGCCCAACTAAATTTTTAGACAAGTGTAGCATGACTTCTCGATTTTTGTATTTAAAACCCTGATTGATGAAGGCAAGCACCTGTAAGCCTTCTTTACCACCATATCTACATGTGTAGTCACTTTCAGGGAGTTATGGACTTGCATTTCAAGATTCCTTGGAAGATCAATACCTCTAAGAGTCCTGTCATGTACTGGGTATTTTCCACTTGCATTTAACCTCCCACAATGCAACATCTGACATTTACCCAGATTAAACTCCATCCAAATTTCCAAATTATCTATGTCCTGCCACATCCTTTGACAACCTTCCTCACTATCACAATTTCATCAATTTTTGGGTCACCTGCAAACTTACTGATCAGATCACTTATATTTTTATCCAGGTCATTTATATATAACAGAGGTCTCTACACAAACAATCTGCTAGATAAAATCAGCAGGTTGATCAACATCAGTTTCTGAAAGGAATTGTCAATATTTCAGGTCAAAACTTGCATAGGACCCAGGATAGGAGTCCCAGCAATGACTCGGGAGGTACACTACTGGTCACAGTAGTAAGAGAGGAAAAACCCTTCCACCACTATCCTCTGTCTTCTATGACCAAGCCAATTTTGTATCCAACTCACCAACTGACGGTGCACCCTCATAACTTAAATGGATGGATGAAACTTTGTCAGCAGCTTGTTTGCAACTTAACAGTTGGTGCACTGTAGGGGTCATTGTAGGATCAAAATGCACGCAAAGCACCAATTACTAATTTCTTTGCATATAATTTTCATACACAGATTCAATCTCTGTGATGCATCTTATGGTCAATATCAAAAATACAATTTTATTTCAGATTTCTGGTTGAGTCCTGATGAAGGGTCTCGGCCCGAAACGTCGACAGCGCTTCTCCCTATAGATGCTGCCTGGCCTGCTGTGTTCCACCAGCATTTTGTGTGTGTTGTTGTTTGAATTTCCAACATCTGCAGATTTCCTCGTGTTTGCTCAAAAATACAACTGCTTATTTTATTTACCTTACTGAGTTAACATGCAAACCCATGATCCTAACATCCACGAGAAGGACAAGCAAAGTAATGACTTGGAGACATGCATTTTCGTCTGAGTTGTACATTCTCCTATGGAGTGGCAATTTCCTGAGAAGTGCCTAAAGTTTATTTTAGTTTTTATTTTAGTGATACAGCATGGAGTAGGCCCTTACAGTCCTTTATGCCGCCTCACTCCAGAAACCCCTGACAAATCCCATTAACCCCAACCTAATCATAGGACAATTCAGAATGACCAATTAACCTAACTGGTATATCTTAGGATTGTGGGAGGAATCTGGGGCACCTGGAGAAAACCCATACATTCCACGGGGAGGAGGTACAGAGACTCCTTACAGAATGGCACTGGAATTGAACTCCAGATTCCAGAACCCCCCCAGCTGAATTAGCATCACTGTGTTGGTTATATACTGTGGCTTGGTTCTGCATGGAAAAACTGTCAGCGTTTCTCAGCAGATATGTCACCAGGTTCAGAACTGCTGCGCGAGTCCTGAAAAGCTGGACAAGCATTGCCTGGTGATACTCTGACTGGGCTCTGGCTCCTCAGTAGAGTACAAAGCCTGCTGCTATTCTCAATCACTTGGCTGGAGAATCTATCCAATCAGAGCTGGTCATGTGGGGCCAGAAAGTGAGCACATTCATTTCAAATAAGTGGACACCACTGAGAAAAATACAAGTTCCATATTTTTAATATATTGTTAGTTTAAATGTTATTAATTTGAAAGTATTTAAAAGTTTATGAATGAATTATTTAAAGCTTATTTTTATTCTTCTTAATCCTTAAATTGTCATTGATATAACTTTTTGGGAAGTTGTATTCTGAAACATTTCTTGCTGGGGGGGGTCAAGGTCTGATTTTTCTGCCAGGTATATGAAAAGGCACGTAAACTTTCAAATTTTTTGTCTTTTCTGGGTTATTTTCAAGTGCACAACCTTACTGTATTTCAGTAGAGCATGAAGGATTCTTTAGCTTGGTGTGTAACAGGAGATTCTACACTGCAGAAACATATAAGATTATTAAGGGATTGGACACGCTGGAGGCAGGAAGCATGTTCCCGCTGATGGGTGAGTCCAGAACTAGAGGCCACAGTTTAAGAATAAGGGGTAGGCCATTTAGAACAGAGATGCGGAAAAACTTTTTCACCCAGAGAGTGGTGGATATGTGGAATGCTCTGCCCCAGAAGGCAGTGAAGGCCAAGTCTCTGGATGCACTCAAGAGAGAGTTAGATAGAGCTCTTATAGATAGCGGGGTCAAGGGATATGGGGAGAGGGCAGGAACGGGGTACTGATTGTGTATGATCAGCCATGATCACAGTGAATGGCGGTGCTGGCTAGAAGGGCCGAATGGCCTACTCCTGCACCTACTGTCTATTGTCTATTGCAGCTGTAGTCCAAATATTCAAGAAGGTGACTTTCCACCACCTTCTCTCATGAAATTAGCCTGACTGTTACTTCACAGTCTTCTTTCTGTCCCATTCTTATGACGTACATGCAAGTCAGTCATACAGCCCAGAATCAGGCCTTTCAGCCCACCAAGTTTATACCCAGTATGAAGCACCCATTTACACTACAAATTTCCATTCTACAAATCATATAGACAGATAAATGAACAGGCATCAAATAGAGGGATACAGACTAGGTGCTGGCAGATAGGATTAGTTTAGATTTTCATCCTGCTCAGTACAAACGTGGTGGACCACAGGGCCTATTCCTGCATGGTACTGTTCAATGTTCATGCCGTTCACCCTTCACTCCCATTACTAAACGCTGACATTGTTATTGATAACCACATCTGTGAATGACTTCGTGAATAAACAATAACGTTAATCAAATGGAAAGGGTGTTCCAAGCAAAATTCGAAGATTTCTACAATAGCTGCAGTAGTTGATTGGAAAAGTAACTTAGAATCACCTATTTATTGTGTCATAAGGAAAATACTTAATGCAATATATTCAAAGTTGAATTTGAAAGCTTGATATTAAATATTGCAATCACGATCTTTTGCAGTAAAATATAATTATGAATTCCACCAGAAGAATATGAAATTATTGGATAATCAAAATAATTACAAGTCCTGAGACTTAGACTTAGAGACACAGCACAGTAACAAGCCCTTCTGGTCTAATGAGCCTACAATGCCCATTTACACCCGTATGACTAATTAACCTACTAATCTGTACATCTTTGGAACATGGGAGGAAACCAGATCACCTGGAGAAAACCCACAGGGAGAACGTACAAACTTATTCCAGGCAGTGGCAGGAATTGAACCTGGGTCACTGGAACTGTAATAGCATTACGCTAACTGCTATGTTATCCTGCCGCCCATTTTATTTCAGATTTCTGGTTGAATAGTGAATAATCACATACTGTATTTCGATTGGTCTTCACAGTGCTACTGTTATGACTTCAATAAAGATCAGTCATACAACACAGGAACAGACACATTGGCCCGCTCAGTCCTCACCACCCACTGACACTTGTCCTGCATTAATCCCATGTTTATTCTCCACCCATTCCCAAAGTCTCCACTCAGATGCTGCCTTTCGCTTCCACACTAGGGGAAATTAACCTACCAACAAGCAAGTCTTTGCAATCTGGTGCTTAGCTACGACATGTGCAACTGAATGAAAACATTGTGTGTTACCTTGCTGCAGACAAAACTTATTTAACTTTTAGAATGACTGACAATGCAGTTCCAATTTCTCCCCATTTCTAATATTTGACTTATACTTCAGTTTGGCTCCTCAGAATAATAATAATGTTACCCTCCCGTGCTTCACTGGCACATCGGGTGGCAACCTTACCATTTCTTTCACGTTTTGCCTGTCTTATGAGGCCAAATTGCTAGCTCGCTACTCAACCCAGCACAGATGGAAAGCGTCCAAGGAGCCGGCCAGATTCGAACTCAGGACCAGTCGCCTCAAAGACCAGTGGGGATGCCACTTCACTACTGGACTCTGAGAAGAGTAAAAGTCTAAAATAATTTATTTATAATATATCCTTTAAAAAATCTAGTTTCACAGATGCCACTTGGAATTGTGTTATGACACGCATTGAGAGGTCGCATTAAAATTAAGTCACTTCCTTCAATGTACTAGGTATGCAATCAGTGCTTGCTCTGCTGAGAAGAAAAATGCACATGCAGACTTTTCTATCTACAATCAGATGCCATGAGTCTACTTTATTGAATGTTATTACTCCAAACAGCTGTGAGTGTAAGAATTGTAAACCTACACTGGGAGCAGATTTTGTTCCTCTGAATTTTTTGAAGTGTTCCCATCTGTGCTGTGGAGATCCTTATTCTCGTAACAGGACAGGAAAGAAAATAGCTGCTCTGAGGCCTGAAACCTGCAGCACTTTTCAGACAACTGTTGCCAAGGTAAAAAATGTAACCTGCAACACAACTCGCAAAACCAGCCATTATGCAATAGAGTGCTGTAGTGATTGTGTTTGTGGAATGTAATCAGTCTCTCAGATCATTTTGTTAGTTTTCACATACAGTACCTCACTCTTACCCTCACTCACAACACCACACTCAAGCTGCCACTGTATGCCACTTTCCCTTAGTATTCCAAGCTCAGTCCATTCTCATTACCAACTGGTTTTAATATGTACTCTTCAGATGTAGAAGTAAAAGGTACACATCATAAATTTTACAAGATACTTCACTGCTAAAGGAGAATTACAATTAGTTTTGAAAACAAATATATAACTTCATGCAATCAATTCATGAACTGACGTTATCTGGCACTGAGCTGTTAAAGAACGCTGACATTTAAATAACATTTATTTAGTTTAGTTATTTATTGATATGCAATGCAGAGTTGTCCCTTCCAGCCCTTCCTAATCACTAATCACTAATCACTTAGTTAACCCTAACCTAATCATGTGACATTTTACAATGACCAATTACCCTACCAACGGGTATGTCTTTGGATCATGGGAGGAAACCATAGAGCACCCACGCGGTAATGGGGAGAACGTACAAACTCTTTACAGACAGCAGCGGTGAGTTGAACCTGAGATGCCTGCACTGTAAAGTGTTGTGTTAACCAGTACAGTACCATGCGCATCTTCCACAGCATCAATCCGCTTTATAATTAACACAAGAAACTCTGCAGCCAGCTTATTACAGCAAGCTCCTACAAATATTTGAAAAAAAAAATTAGTTGGATGGTCCATGAATTAGATGAGTATTTTGCATCATTCTTCACTGTGGAAGACACCAACAGTGTGCCAGACATTGAAGGGGATGAGGCAAGAGAAGTGAGTGCAGTTTCTATTACAAGGGAGAAGATGCTCAAAACACTGAAAGACCTAAAAGCACATAAGTCACCTTGGCCAGATGAACTGCAGCCTAGGGTTCTGAAAGGGGTAGCAGTAGAGATTGTGGAGGCATTAGAAATGATCTTTCAAACATCACTGGACACTGACATGGTGCTGGAGGAATGGAAAATTGCAAATGTCACTTCACTCTTTAAGAAAGGAGGAAGGCAGCAGGAAAGAAATTATAGACCAGTTAGCCTGATTACAGTGGCTGGGAAGATGATGGAGTCAATTGTTAAGGGTGAGGTTATGGAGTACCTGGTGATACAGAACACAAGAAAGAAGAAAGCCAGCATGGTTTCCTCAAGGGAACATCTTGCCTAATGAACCTGTTGGAATTCTTTGAGGAGATTACAAGTAGGATAGGTAAAGGGGATGTAGTAGATGTTGCATATTTGGACTTTCAGAAGGCCTTTGAATAGGTGCCACACATGAGGCTCCTTACCAAGTTAAGAGCCCACGGTAACACAAGAAAGTTACTGGCATGTTTAGAGGACTGGCTGATTAATAGAAGTCAGGGAGTGGGAATAAAAGGATCCTTTTTTGGCTGGCTGACTGTGACTAGTGGTGTTCGGCAGGGATCAGTGTTGGGACTGCTTTTTTTTTGCTGTACATTAATCATTTCAGGTGATGGAATAGATGGCTTTGTTGCCAAGTTTGTAGATGATACAAAGATTGGTGGAGGGGCAGGTAGTGTTGAGGAAACAGGTAGGCTGCAGAACGACTTAGACAGATTAGGAGAATGGGCAAGAAAGTGACAAGTGAAATACAATGTTGGAAAATGCATTGCCATGCACTTTGGTAGAAGAAGTAAATGTGCATACTACTTTCTAAATGGGGAGAAAATCCAAAAAATCTGAGATGCAAAAGGGCTTGGGAGTTCTTGTGCAGAACACTCTAAAGGTTAACTTGCAGCTTAAGTCAGTGGTGAGGAAGGCAAATGCAATGTTAGCATTCAATTCAAGAGGTCTAGAATACAAGAGCAGGGATGTGATTCTGAGGCTTTATAATGCACTGGCGAGGCCTCACCTTGAGCATTGTGAACATTTTGGAGCTCCTCATCTAAGAAAAGATATGCTGGCATTGGAGACAGTTCAGAATCGACTCATAATGATGATTCCAGGAATGAAAGGGTTATAATACAGGCAACATTTGATGGCTCTGGATCTGTACTTGCTGGAATTTAGAAAGATGACGGGGATCTTATGGAAACCATTTGAATGTTAAAAGGTCTAGACAGAATAGATGTGGAAAGGATGATTTCCGTGGTGGGGGAGTCTAGGACAAGAGGGTACAGTCTCAGGATAGAGGGGCATTCATTTAAAACAGAGATGCAGAGACATTTCTTTCACCAGAGGGTGGTGAATTTGTAGAATTTACCATAGGCAGCTGTGGAGGCCAGGTCGTTGGGTGTGTTTAAGGTAGAGCTTAATAGGTTCTTGATTGGACGTGATATCAAAGGTTACAGGCAGAAGGCCGGGGAGTGGGGCTGAGGAGGAGAAAACAAAAGGATCAGCCATGACCGAATGGCGGAGCAGACTCGATGGGCCAAATGGCCTAATTCTGCTCCTACGTCTTCTGGTCTTACTGTCCCAAAGGAGTGCTCCTACTCTTCATAATCGTACCAATTAATATTATCTCTTTGGCTTTGTTCAATGTTTTAAGTTTTGTGTTAAATTTGAAATTTTAGAGAAAACTTTTACAATGTAAGTTTTCAGAAACCACTGTAAGAACATACTGAAGCTATTAAAAAAAGTGCTTGACAGTTTATTATTAGTTCTTTGAGGTTATGACCAGCAGTGTCCAAAGGGCATATAATGAACCCATCCTGTACAAGGAGGGTAGGTCAGGGGTCCAGCTGCTTAGAATTCATAATAATGTCTTAGATGAATTAACTAAATACAAAGTTGCAAATAATACAAAGGTAAGTGGAAAATTAAGTTGTGAGGAGAGCACCAAGTGTCTGTCTGTTGACAACTATGTACCATCACTGGTGTTCAGAAATATCTGTGTGATCTTTTGCAGAAGAAGTTAGCATGCATATACAATATGTTATTAATGCTGGTGTTCATCACAAAGGGAGTAGAAGAGAAAAGTACGGATGTCTTCAATAGGCATACAAGTTTTGATGAGAGCAGAGCTGGAGTATTGCTCACAATTTTGATCTGCTTATATATGTAAGGATATAGAAGAAACACTATAGAAAGAAATGATTACACAGTGGGAATATTCCTTGATCTAAAAAAAGCATTTGACACCATTGACCATAAATTATTATTAACAACATTAGAAAGATATGGTATTAGAGGGGTGGCACATGACTGGTTAAGTAGTTATTTGGAAGACAGGTATCAGGTACATATAAACAATTCAAATTCAAAACTTGTGAGGGTAACTTGTGGGGTTCCACAAGGTTCAGTGCTTGGTCCATTGGTCCATTTTGTATATAAGCGATACATGTATGATTTCTCAGACATTAAAATGTATATTATTTGCTGATGATACAACTATATTTTGTAGTGGGGAACATCTGAAACAACTTTTGGATACAGTGGAGAAAGAACTAAAAATTATAAAGAAATGGTTTGATACTAACAAATTATCATTGAATCTAAGTAAAACTAAATTCATAATATTTGGAAACCATGTACCAACTCATATAGTAAACTTGGAATAAGGGATGTTGGAATTGATAAGGTATCTGAAACAAAATTTTTGGGAGTGTTAATAGATAATAAGTTAAGCTGGAAACCACATATAAATTATGTCAAAGCAAAACTATCAAAATCTACTGCAATGCTGTACAAAGCGCAAGATTTCTTAACTCAGGAATCTTTGTATACATTATACTGTTCCTTTATAGTCCCATACACGACTTACTGTGTAGAGGTCTGGGGGAATACATACAAAACAAATACAAATTCTATTTTTCTACTCCGAAAGAAAGCCAAAGATTGTTTAAAATGAGAGAAAGTCAACATGATTTGAGAGGAACATGTATATTTCAAAAACAAAGGATAAGAATAAATGTAAAAAATCATTGTATTTCAGTCAGAGGAGTGAATCTATGGAACAGTTGTAGCGAGAATTTGAAAACATGCACCACACTTAACAAGTTTAAAAATTATTTTAAAATATTTTAATGAACAAATATAAAATACATGATTTAAAATGAATGGGAGTAATGTAAATAAACAACGCCTGGAATTGGATTTTGTGTTAAAAGATTGTGAAATCTTTTTGTTTTGATGTGATGATTGACGCCAAATATGTTTTTGTGTAAGTAAGAGGGGTAGGTGTAATAAGCTGTAGCTTCAGCCTACACCCTTTTGGTCTGTTTTAAAGATTTTTATTATTTAATTTTGTCTTATGAAATCATCGTTATGAAATTATCACTGAAAATGATGCTTTTTTTATGTTTGTACTGATAGAAAAATAAAATTTCATTCATTCATTCATTGATATATTGCCTAAAAAGCAATGTAGCAAACACTGACGTGACTAGTAGCTGGGATGTCCAAGAAGCAGAAAGAAGTTTTGAAATAAGATGTAATTTTTGAAATTTGGAAGAGTGCAGCGTTGATGTTGTGAAGACGTTTCCCCTGGAAGGTGAATGCAGAATTTTGGAGGTATTCTGGGAAGAGGTATTAGCCACTTACAGTTGAATTGAGAAAGAAATTTCCTCTCTCAGAAGTTTATGATTTGTTAGCATTCTCTACCCTCCATGGTTGTGGATGCTGAATAATTAGGGACATTCAAATCTGTTAAGTAAATTTTGTTAACAAAAATAATAATTCCTGAGATCAGGCAGGGCACCCTCTTTAGTCATGATTATTGAATTGATAAAACACTTGATGAGTGGTATGCTACTTCTCCTATTTCAAATGCTATTATGTCCAGCTTGCTACTGGAAAGTTAGCTACTATCAGATAGAAAGCAAGGGAATACATAACATATGGCAGGATATCAAGATAAGTGAGGGAACTTTGGAATTTTGGAGTGTATGTCTGCAAGATAGGTAGATTAAGATATGAGGAAACAATTCAAGATACCTGGGAACTACAGCTCTAACAAAAAAAAACAAGATTTAGGCCAAAGCTAGAGTACCTAGTACAATCTTGATTGCAACGTAACAGGAAGCTTTTATTTATTTATTCAGAGATTCATTGCAGAACAGGCCCTTCCAGCCGAGATGCACCACCTAGCAACCCACCAATTTAACCCTAGCTTAATCACAGGACAACTTACAATGACCAATTAACCTACATCTTTGGAATGTGGGAGAAAACCGGAGCACCTGGAGGAACTCCATGTAGTCACGGGTAGGGAAGTACAAACTCTTTACATACAACGTCGGAATTGATATCCAAACTCCGACAACCTGAGCTGTAATAGCATTGTGCTAACCATTACACTGCCATGGCACTCTTTTGCTGGCACTAAAGCAGAATTATGTGGACATAGCCAGAACTGAAAATTACAGTACTGAGGAACAGACTTCAGTTGTTTCCATTGGAAGTAAGGAATCAATGGGAAGCTATAACTTAAGTGAATATAATTGCATAAAGGATTGGACAAGTTGAACAAAAAGACACTATATCCCTATATAGAGGTCAATAAATTGAGGATATGGAACAGGGGTACCCAACTTTTTTTATGCCATGGACCCCTACCATTAACTGAGGGGTCTGTTGACCCCAGGTTGGAAACCCCTGGTAGAAGGAAACTGATGAAATGTTTTTCTCCCAAAGAGTGTAACTGTAATCCCCTGCCTTAAAGGGTGGCAGATTTGGATGAGCACTGGAAGAACTGCGACCTACTATAGATCAAAACTTTTGGAAGTAGGAGTGAACTAAACAGCTCCAGCTTAGCCAGATGGACACGATGGGCCAAATAGCTCCATTATAATTCATTATATGGGGTGAGTTTGTATGATTCAAGTAGGCACAGTATGCACAAGAAGTTGTACACTTAGATTAATATGGATCTACTCCAATTATAACCCTTTGTGTCATATGTCTTGAGATCCTTACTGAATAAAATTGATTGATTATTGTCTCAAAAAGTTTCAATTGAACACAATCCACATCAGTTTGAAGGACAAAATTTCACAAATCTATTCTACTTGTGAAAAAGTTCTTCCTGCAATGTGTTCTGAATGTTCCCCTGTTTAGGATTAGCTGTCTTTCAGCACCTACACAAAAAAATCATTTCATCACTTGAAACACTTCCATTAGATTACCAATCAAGGAGCATGTTAAATTTACAAAGCTGTCCTCATACTATAAGGCACTTACTTTGTGTCTTACTGGCAAGAGTAGTAACACTTTACAAAGGTTGCCTGAAGTGTGAGCTTTTTAAGAGCCTAGTAGTAACACTTTAATGTGGGTATTAAAAAGTACAAATCACAATTTTAGTTTAATTAAGAGATAAGTTATATTCTAATTCTTTTAGTAATGCTTTATTTATATTTTGCCTAAATTTCACTTTAAATACTTTAAAATTCAGCTTTTCATAACAAAGCAGATTATGTTTAAGGACAGATTTTTCATGATTTTGTGGTGAAATCTGAATAGTGCACTATGATTCTATGCAAGGTAATAGTTATTGGTCAGTGTCATTTAACAGTAGATTTCCTCAAGAATGTCGTCTAATTGTTACAATTACCTGTCACACAGTTAAGTGCTGACATTTTAACATATTCCCAATGGAACTGTTTACACTGAGTGTTAGACTAGTGTGCACACCACTTGGAAGATTTTTAATACAAATCGATGTGTGTCTGTTATGTCTCAGACCCATATGTCATACATATTGTCAGAAAGCAGATGTCACACCTCACATTTAGTTCCGGATGCAAATAAAAAGACAATCAATGATTTGGAGCATCAGTGGTACAGCTTGCCTCTCACTTTCTCAGTTATTTATAAGTAATAGAAATTATCTGGATTTGCCTATTGATCTGAAAGGATCAATTCAATCATGATGACTCTAAGTGCAATTGGCCTGATACGATTCCTGATGCACACCACTGCCAACTTCCCTCCAGTCAAAAATGTGCTCACAACACACTCTGCTTTCAAACCCTAACTAAATATATCCTTGCCACCATAAACCCTTTTCTCCCTCTGATGCAGGGGTTTCCAACAGACCCCTTGGTTAACAGTAACGATCCATAGCATAAAAAGGATTGGGAACCTCTGCTCTAAGGGCTTCAACTTTCCTTCATAAGTCTATTATGTGGCACATGGGTCCTGAAGAAGGCTCTCAGCCCAAAACGTTGACTGTTTATTTATTTCCATAGATGGTGCCTCACCTGCTGTGGTGTGTTATTCGTCATATTTGTTTTATAAGTCCACAGACATCAACTGGATGACCCTCTTCTAGTTCACCATCATTAACCATCTAATAATATGTTAATCAACTATAGTGATAGATTTCAACGACGCTTCAGTGCTGATTCTACTTTCAAAATCTCAATCGGATAAAATTAGTAAGATTCCATTTCGGATATAAAGTATTGCCAGACTAGATTACAAAATGCAGAATTAGGTATCGAGGTCAGTGCTCCCAATTTCTAGCAGGATCAATATCCCAGTGATTAATGCTAATTAGCAGAAAATCCCTCAAGAACAGAAATGCAGGAAATTTAACCTAAAAGACATTCCTACAATCCCACTGTTTACATACCTAATAAAACCTGAATTACAATTTATGATGAAAAACACTTGAGGAACTCAGCACTAAGGCAACATCTACGGAAATGTATAAACAATCCACCTTTTTTCACCAGAACTGATGGCAACCAGAATGTTGACTGTTCATTCACTTCCACAGATGCTGCCTGACCTGCTGAGTTCTTCCAGCATGTTGCTTTGGATTTCTGACATCTACAGACTTTTTCATATTTGTGATATAAAAGTAGTTTCATAATAAAACATTCCTCAAATCTCTTGGCTCAGTCATAGAAAAATCAATAGGAGGGACATATTCCCCTTAGTATTGGGCCCAAAAACCAATGGTTCCAATATGCAGTAATTGATGGAAGGAATCGAGCGGAGACAGGGAAAGAAATTTTGACCCAAAGGAGGTTGCGATATGGAACCCTTCCTCAAAAGGTGGTCGAGTTAGAAACTCATGCATTTGAACAGTCCTTCAGTGCAGAGAGAGGTGATTGTCCAGTACAAACCCTGGTTGATTTGCTTATTACCTATGGATTGAGAGATATTATTTCCACTGGTTGGAAAGTGGGGGCATGGTTACAAAAACTATTACCATTTGCAATAGAATGATTTAAAAAATTGTTTTTTTTCCCTCAAAATGCAATTGATGCTCAAATTATTATTAGCTTTAAGTCTGAACCTGCTAAACTTCAGTTAACAAGACATTGTAAGGGATCACAGATGAGTTCATGATGTCATAGTTCACTTACAATCTACTTAAATGGCTAAATGAGTGATCCTTCTTTCTATATCACTATTGTATTTTTTTTTTGGAATGGCTGTAATTTAAATCATTGCTCTGCAACTTACATGACATAATGCAACCAAAACTGGTAAAAGAAAAACCTGACATTCTTAACTTTGTGACATTGGAACCGATTACACATTGTTTATACAAAAGTTGTCAAACTGCCACCAATAAAAAAGCATAGTCAAAACTAAAATTGCCTAGTCAAAACTGAGTGCCCTGCTTCCAATTTTAATGTCAATTCAGAATAATTACATCTCTAAACTAAGCAGAATAAAATCAATTACAATTTATTAGAATGCAGGACCACTTCCTGCTTATAATAGAGTAAGTATCTGATTATCAAATTTTGCTATTGCCTGATATTTGTAAAACTCCAGGGTCAAGCTAAAGGACAACACTTCTATTGTAACTTGAATAGAAAATGGTTTTAAATTCAAAAGATGAACAATATTCATGCTGATTTTATACGGAATTTAAAATACACTTTCTTATCTACTTTATGTTCATTATAGAATGTTCATTTTTAAAAATTGTAACAAATTAAATGTTACATGGTATTGGAGATTACATATTGGCACAGGTAGAAGACTAGCTGACAAATCAAAAACAAAGAGTAGGTGTAAGTGTGTCTGTTTGGCAAGATGTAACAAAGGATAGGATTAGTCCAGGGCTTAAAATTTTCAATTTATATAAATGGCATCAATGGCATCAGAGATTTGGTTGCTAGATTTACAAGTGATAAGAAGTTGTGAAGTGGACTTAACTAAGCCACAAAAAAGATAGGTAAAGAGTTAGGCAAAGATTTGGCAAATGGACTATAGGGTAGCACGTTGTGAGTTTTATCAATAAAAGTATGGAATGAAGCATATTCTCTATATTATGAGAGAGTGCCAAACTCTGAGATGCAGAAAGATGTGCAGGATTCAAGTAGCTCCAGCAAATAATCAGGAAAGTGAACATAATGGGATCATTTTATTTCAAGAGAAATTAAACACAAAATTACAAAGGTTATGCTTGAGAGTTCACAGAACATAGAACAGAGAACAGTACAGTAAAGGTACATGCCCTTCAGCCACAATGTCTGTGCCAACCAAGGTGCCAGTCCAAACTAATTCCATGGTCTACATCCCTTGGTTTTCTTCCTGTTCATGTGCCCATATAAATGGCTCACAAGCATTGCAAACGGTGTTCCTATCACCCTCTGTGTTAAAGTAAATGCCTCATAAATCTCCTTCAAATTTCCCTCTCAGCTTAAAGCTAATTTCTCACCCTGGCAATCTGCTCTCTGACGAGCTGCCTCTGACTATACACCTAAATTGTGTCTCTCATAATTGTACTTTACTTTTTTGGGCTGCCTTTCCACCTCTGATGCTCCAAAGAAATCCAGCAAAGTTTGTCCAACCTGTCCTAATAGTTGATGCTCTCTAATCCTGGGATCATCCTGGTGAACGTTACTTCACCTTCTCCAATACTTTGGCCTGCTTCCTGTAATGTGGCAGAACTGCATGACAGACTCCAAACAGGACTTGACCAAGGATTTGTACAGCTGCAGCATGACCTCCCAGTCTCTGCACTCAACAACCTGACCGATTAAAACCCTATTTCCTCTTGCTGCCAACTTGCAGGAAGCTATGTACTTGCACCCAAGTTCACTCTGCACATCAGTGCTGAGGAGTCCTGGTACTTGAGATATACTTTCCTTGCATTTGACATCAAAAAGTGCAACTTATCTAGACTAAACTCGCATCTATTATTCTGTCCATATTTCCACATGGGCTGTATCCAGCAGAATCCTTTGACAATAGAACATAGAAGTTTATAGCGCATTACGAACCCTTTGACTCACAATGTTGTGCCAACTATGTAACCTACTCTAGAAACTGTCTAGAATTTCCCTAACACATAGCCCTCTATTTCTCTAAGCAGCATGTACCTATCTAAAAGACTCTTAAAAGAGCAGAAGTATTTGCTTCAACCACTGCTGCTGGCAGTGTATTCCACATCCCACACTCTCTGTGTGAAAAACTTACTCCTGACGTCCCCTCAGAACCAACTTCCAAACACCTTAAAACTATGCCCCCTCATGTGAGCAACCTTCCTCACTAGCCACAAATCCAGAAATTTTTAACCTGGTGAAGTGTCTTGGCCCGAAATATCGACTGTTTATTCCGCTTCTTAGAAGCTGCTTGACTTTCTGAGTTCCTCAGACACTTTGGATGTGTTGCTCAAGATTTCCAGTATCTTCAGAATCTCTTGTATTTATCGTTAACTTGCATACCACCTACCAGTTTGCTCTATTTGGGCGAAGTGGTAATCAGGACAGCTGTTTATTTGGGACAATCCTTAAAGAACAAAAACCCATTGAGAAAATAGCCAAGATTTTCTTTGTTTAGTTGGGACATTATGCCGCTTAATTGAGACAGGAAATGTTGCCAAACGGTTTCTAATTAGCATTAGTATTAGTCACTTGCATTTGTGTGGCCGTTAGACACTACGCAGTACTTGGAGCAAACATTTTTTTAAAAAGCATCAATTGCATGTGTTTGTGTAATGTTTTCCATTTGGGCCAATGGACACCGATGCAAAAGGAGTGATTTTTGATCATTTTGGTTTTTTTTTATTTTGACATTAAAAAATTACAGACCCTTGCCAAAATGCCATGAAAAGATTTTACATGATTTGAAAAAATTACCCTACGGGATCAAATTAAAGCCCATCCACCTAATGCCACTCATTGCCAGCTGGCAGGGATACCAGGAGTGCTGAAATCTACAATTGCACACTTAATACATCAGCAAGATAAACTGCAAGAAGAATGGGCATTATGGGTGGGACAACAGGGAACATTCCAAAGATGCATAACTCGTTACTCAGTAAATGGCACTTTGTCTTTTTATTAACTATTTCAATAAAACTTCGGCTAATGTGGGCCAGATAACACCCCAGGGTCCAGAAAGAGGCGACTGAAGAGACTGTGGAGGCATTAGTAATGATCTTTAAGGAATCAATAGATTCTGGCATAGTTCCGGAGGACTGGAAAATTGCAAATAGCAATTCATTTTTCAAGAAGGGAGAGAGGCAGAAGAAAGAAAATGATAGGCCAATTAATCTGACCTCTTTGGTTGGGAAGTTCTTGGAGTCAATTGTTAAGTATGTGATTTCAGGTTACTTGGAGAGAATATAAAAGTAAGGATGTAATATTGATAATTTATAAGGCACTGGTAAGGCTTGCTTGGAGTATGGTGAGTAGTTTTGGGCCCATTATGTAAGAAAGGATGTGCTGACATTTGAGAGGGTTTATAGGAGGTTCACGAAAATGATTCCAGGATTGAAAGGCTTATCATTTATTTAATTATTGTTTATAGAGATTCAGTGTGGAATAGGCCCTTTTGGCCTTTTGAGCCATGCCGCCCAGCAATCCATTAATTTAACCCTAGCCTAAAGAGTCAATTTACAATTACCAATTAACACACCAACGGTATGTCTTTGGACTGTGAGAGGAAACTGGAGCTCCTAGAGAAAACCAATGCAGAGGAGAACGCACAACTCATTACAGATATTGGCAGGAACTGAAACTGAGTCACCCGAACTGCAAAGCATTGTGCTACCATGCCACCCCATAACAGCGTTTGATTGCTCTGGGCCTGTACTCACCGGAATTCAGAAGAATGAGGAGGGATCTCATTGAAACCTGTCGAATATTGGAAGGCTGTGATAGAGTGGATGTAGAAAGGTTATTTCCTGTGGTGAGTGAGTCTATGACCTGAGAGCACAGCCTCAGAATAGAGGGATGTCCATTTAGAATGGAGATCAGGAGGAACTTCTTTAGCAAGAGAGTGGTGATAGTGTGGAATCTGCTGTCACAGTCAGCTGTGGAGGCCAAATCATTGGGTATATTTAAAGAAGATATTCTTGATTAGTTAGGCATGAAGGGATATGGAGAGCAAGCAGGATAGTAGGATTGAGAAGGAAATAGATCAGCCATGATGAAATAGCGGAGCAGACTCAATGGACCAAGTGGCCTAATTTTGTGTGTGTGTGTGTGTACACACACACACACACACACACACACACACACACACACACACACACACACACACACACACACACACACACACACACACACACACACACACACACACCACCACCACCACCACCACCACCACCACCACCACCACCACCACCACCACCACCACCCTTGATCCCCCACTTTGTCTTCTATGAAAAAGCCAATTTTAAATCCAATCTACCAAGTTTCCATGGGCCAAATTGAAGGTGGTAATGAATCAATATATGGGTGGGAGGTTGAAAATTTGGTTGAAGGTGCCACAACAACCACCTCCCACCCAATGTCAGCAAAACCAAAGAACTGATTATTGGCTACAGGAAGAAGAAGCCAGAAGTCCATGAGCCAGTGTTTGTTAGGGGAATGGAAGTAGAGGGGGTCAGTAGTTTTAAGTGCCTTGTTGTTAGCATATCAGAGAATCTGTTCTGGAACCAGTCTTTATGTGTCATCACAATGAAGGCACAACAGCATTTCTGCTTTCTTAGAAGTTTTCATAGATTCGTCATTTCACCAGAAACTTTGCAAACTACTGTAGATACACAGTGGAGAGTATCGCAACAGAGGAACAACATTAGGTATTCTCCAGCCTTATAGTAATTCACCTGTGGCTAAAAAAGGGTTCAAAGATCTCAGTCAAGTTCTCAGAAATGTGATCTTTTGCCTCTCTCAATGACATAGGCTAGATCCCATCAGGCCATCAGGAATTGGTCTTCAAGGATCCCAGCATCTTATTGTTCTTGATGGCAACATGCTCTCTAGAATTTCAACAATCCCTTCCCTGTTCTCACGATCATCCACGTTCTTCTCCTTGGTGAATACTGATGCAGAATACTCATGTGGTATCTAACCAACTTGCTCTGGCTCCAGGTATAAACTTCCTCCTTTGTCTTTGAGTTCCCTCTGCCTAGTAACCCTTTTTTAATGCCTGCATAAAATACCTTAAGATTCTCTTTAATCCTACTTGCAAAAGGCATCTCATGACCACTTTTAGCCTTCCCAATTCCTGAGATAATATCTGTTTTGCTTCCTTTATATTCCTTTAAAGCCCTGTCTGATTTAGCTTTCTAAACCTTATATAAGCTTCTTTTCGACTAAGTTCAGATTTCTTCTCATCCAGGGTTGCTGAACTTAGCTATCCTCTTTTTCCCTCATAAGAACATACCTGTCCTGAAATCTGACCACCTGGCATTTAAACAGTTCCCTAATGTCAGATGTAGACTCATCCAATAACATCTGCTCCTAAATTACACCCCCCAGCTCCTGCCTAATACCATCATAATTAACACTCTCCCCACCCCCCACCCCCAGGTCAGTCTAATGCTGAAGCATATCTTTCTGAAAACTTAATGAGTTGTGATCATTATTTCAACAATGCTCTCCCACTGAAACATTGATCACCTTGCTTGGTTCATTTCCCAATACAAGGTTTACTATGAGCCCTTCCCCGTGCCAAAGAAACCTCCTGGATACACCTAACAATTGGAGTGCTGTGCAAAGTACTAGCCTGTTATTTAAAGAAGGATGGTAATGTATCAGAAACAGTTCAGAGAATGTTCACTAGACCAATATACGAAAGACAGGTTTTATCCACTGGGGTTTATTAGAGTGAGGGGGGGGAAGAGGACATGATTGAAATATACAAAATCCTAGGGATCTTGGTAGATTGATGTGGAGCGAATGTTTCATCTTGTGAAGAGGACCACAACCTTGTCGTGGCTTGGAGGCTTGCGTGCCTCAATGACCTGGAGAGCTATGTTGGCTGGAGTCAGGGCCTTATGCTTTAGCTCTTGGTAGGATCACCCATGCCAAACAGGTTAAAGGGTGGAGTCCTGATAGAGAGTGGTCCACTGGTCCTCCAGGCTCAGGGGTTCAGCTCAGGGCCAACCCTGACTGGTAAAACAATTTTTTTTTACAGAAACAGCAATGAAGATTCTCTCTACATCTGAGTATGACAGTATTCCTGAGTCTCCGCCTGGAACTTGCATGGCTAACAGTAGTGAAAACCAAGAGAAAGCTACTGACATGATGATGGAAGACCTAAACACTGCTTGATATAGTGGACCTTCATTGCTGTCCTATATGCCAACGGAGTAGCAGTCAGTAAGTAAGTTAGTTGAATGAAGTGTTACCCATTTAAGTCAGAGAGAAGCCATTTTTTTTTCTCAAAGGGGAATGGATGCAGAGTCTTTGCATATTTTTAAGGTAATGGTAAATGGATTTGTAGTAGGTGAGTGTGTGAATGATTCCTAGAATACACAGGAGTGAAGAATTGAAATTACAATCAGGCCAGTCATATTTTAAATGTCAGGGCTGGTGTGAGGGGCCCAATGGTCGACTCCAGCTCCTAATTCATATTTACAATTTATTTTCTTCAGAAAGGAACTCACTTTACCAATAACTATATGTCAAATGAAAAAATAAATTTACTGCCTTTTGCCCAACGAGTGACAGTTCAAATAACATTGTGTTTGCTTTGAACAAAATTATAATCAACATTCAAGAGCTGATACTGGAAGCCTGTCTCTATGTGGACTGAATACTTTTTCACACATTATACCCTTCTGTGACTTTTTCTGTGGCACACTTGCATTATCTAAATTGTTGAAGCATCCCCCTACGCATCAGTTTCAGCACCAAGTACTTATTTCATGTATTTTTTAAAAACGCTTGGAAACTTGCTACTCTATCCTTTACCACATTCCTTTGCAACATGTTGAGCTTCTGCATAAAAAACTGTTCAAAGATAGTTTTGCCATAAAGATCTGCTTTGAATGATGGCTTTCAATGCAAAAGCTTGAACTCTAGAGGCCTGATGGCAGCGGAGACCCTAATTCTCGTGGATATGTCGATTGTTATCAGGGTTCCAGACAAGAGAGAACATTTGGACTTGGATTAGCTTTCTTCTAACCATGAGATTCACAGCTGATTACCCATCTGCAGGCACTGAATAGAAAAAAGCAGTATCAGTGAAAGAGCCAGGCATGGTTACTCGAATTCCTTTACAAGTGGCTCAGCTGGCAGCTCTCTTACCTCCAGGTCAGATGTTTGTGCCGTCAAGTCCCACTTCAAAGAGCGAAGAATATAATCCAGGTTGACACGGCAGCGTAGTGCTGAGGGGCTTGCTGCACCATCAGAGACCCTCCTTTTGGTTACGATGTTGGGTTGGATCATGTTGGTGGTGAGTTGGTGTTGCTGTAGAGAAGCACTAGCGGCAGTGTGCATGTCAGCCCATTTCAGGTTTCCTTGCTGAGGATCAGAGAGCGGCAATTCCAGCCACTTATGTCACCCCTGAAATCAGTTCTGAGTTCAGTAGTGGATCCACATTACACTGTGCTGAAGGACCGGATACATTTGCTTTGGCTCTTCAATTTCACGCCAGCCAAGTTTGCTGCAATTACTGTTGCTCCCTTCATGTCTATGGGGGGGGTCACCTTGACTAAAAAGGTTTATGACGTAAGTTTTAATTTAATTTTAATTTATATTAATATATTAATTAACTTAATTAAAATTATTTCTTAGTTTTTCTTTTATTTATGATCATGGCCTGGTATGGAAACACCAACGCCTTTAAACAGAAAATCCTCAAAAGGGTAGTGGATTTTGCCCAGTTGATCACAGGCCAATCTTTGAGCATGTCTACATGCAACGCTGTTGTGGGAAAGCAGCATCCATCATCAGAGATCCCCACCACACAGGTCATGCTCTCTTCTCACTTCAGCCATCAGGTAAAAAGGTACGAGAGCGCAGGACTTGCACCACCAAGTTCAAGAACAAGTACTACCCCTCAACCATCAGGCTCATGAATAAAAGGGCATAACTACACTCACTTGCCCCATCATTGTGATTTTCCCACAACCAGTTATCTAATTTTAAGGACATTTTATCTAATTGTCTCATGTTCTTGTTTTTTATTGCTATTTATTTGTATTTGTTTGTTGCCTTCTGCACAATGGTTTACTGAGTACGCCTACTGGAAAATGAATTTCAGGGTTGTATATGGTGACATATGTGTACTTTGATAATAATATTTAGTTTGAACATCTCTGATGATCAGAATTTCCACCATTACCAGCCTGACTGCAGCTTGTGGACCATAGCCCTCCGGAGCAGGTGCAGCAGCTATATTGGCTAGACATTGGGAGATGGGGAGCTGGAGGAGGAAGAAATGACCATTGACGCCTAGCAAGATGGGAATGTGAGCTATAACTGAGTCCAGCTTGGTGCAGCATGTTAAGCAAAGGCCTCATTTGCTTGTTTAGCTGATATATATGAAAAATCCCATGATGTGATTGCAAAAAGGAGCAGGAGTCTCCTGGCCAGTATTTATCCCTGTTAACATAACTTGTTAACCTAAACATGTATGAGACATTGGAGTGTGTGCAGATTGGCAAGCATGTTTCTTACTTTACCAACAACAACACTAAAGTGAAGGTGAGAGTGAAAGGTGTAAAGATTTAAGTTTTTTCTTTTTCACATTCTCTATGGCATGGATTGAAATACAATAATTATTTGTTCTTTTCGTTTCTTATGAGGTTTGGAACTGGCATTACTACACAAAAATCAAATGCCATGCCACTATTGAAAATTGAAGGCAATGAAAACTAATAAAGATTAATATTTTTTTGAAAAAAAGGCATAGAAAAGCAGCTTCATGAAATTGTTGGTTGTTCTTGTCTGTTTATATTAAAATATACTAAGTCCTATTAGACAAGACTTGCTGAAATGACCTGTTATCATTGTCAGATGTCATACAAACTATGGCATCTGGTTGGGGAGGAAGCACTAAGAAGAAGGACGCCTCACGTCTTAATAAGCTGATAAGGAAGGCGGGCTCTGTCGTGGGCAAAGTACTGGAGAGTTTAACATCGGTAGCTGAGCGAAGGGCGCTGAGTAGGCTACGGTCAATTATGGAAAACCCTGAACATCCTCTACATAGCACCATCCAGAGACAGAGAAGCAGTTTCAGCGACAGGTTACTGTCGATGCAATGCTCCTCAGACAGGATGAAGAGGTCAATACTCCCCAATGCCATTAGGCTTTACAATTCAACTGCCAGGACTTAAGAACTTTTTTTTAAAGCTATTATTAATGCTTTTTGAGTTAGTGATTTAGATGCATATCATATTATTACTGAGTTAAGTATTGTATGTAATGAGTTTTTGCTACAACAAGTGTATGGGACATTGGAAAAAATGTTGAATTTCCCCATGGGGATGAATAAAGTATCTATCTATCTATCTATCAGATAATACTAGCAACTTTGATTTCAGTGTATGAATCAGTTGCACTATAAAAGTTTACATGAGAGTTAAATTTTCACTCAAGTATTGAACTGAACTTTCTCATTTGATTTTGGCATTAGAGAACTCAGCTTAAAAGAGGCTTTTAGTAATACATCACAGTGGGTGGCCTTTTCTTTATGACCTCCTACTGTTTAGAATTAAGAGGAGCACATAATTATACAGTTCAAAAGAAATGACAGTCCTGCCTGGGTGGAATTAGAATAAGATTCTCCAAATAATGCTATCAACAATTTTCTTGTACTTTAATATCATATAAAGTAATTTATTAAAGATGACCTATATTAAAATTGGACACACATGTACACACTTAGCTGAAGGAATTTTAAAGGAGAACTTAAATTCAATTGGACGAGGTTTCAATAAACACAATTTAAAAATAAAATCAAACATACATTTTTGCTTCTCTAATCAGTTTAACATTTCATATTATAACATTTTTGATCTGTATTCCACCACTGATAATTTATGCTGGAGAAATTTGTTACAGCCCTACAATAATTTGCATTAATGTACTATTAGAGATTGCTTAAAGGCTTTCTTTTAATGTTAATAAAAGCCAATATTTCTGAAGAGTGAATAATATTGATGGTTTACGTGGCGGGGTGGAGATACGTCTCTAACAAAGGAGTTGTACGGTGCTCCTTCCCTCCACTGGTCTGCAGATTATCCTTGGGCAAAGTGTACCTCCTGCTTAGACGTCCTGATCAGGCTCAAGTGCAGGCATGGGAACAGGTGGTGGATGGTCGTATGAGCAGCTGGTGAACATCACAAGTCCTGATTATGTGACCACTGACACCAGGAAGACAATCTCTGAAGAATATCGATAATGGCTTGGGTCCCAAGTCAAGACACTGCCCACAGGAAAGCAATGTAGAAAAATTTGCTAAGAGCAATCAAGGTCATTGAGACAATGCTTGCCCACATCACTTGACACAGCACATAATGAACCAATGAATATTGGTGGTACAGTTGTATGTGCTAGCTATGACTATAAAATAATTGAATCAATTGTATGGATGCATGCTAAAACATCAGGCTTTAAATGAGCATTTTTATATTTGATAGAATTATAGAATCACAGATTTATACAACATGAAAATAGGCTGGAATTAGCTCAATATGTCAAATAACCTGCCCAACTGAACTAGTCTCATGTGCCTACATTTGGTCGATATCTCTCTAATCTTTTCCAGTCATTCTTGTCTAAACACCTTTTAAACATTGTAATTGCACCTGCTTCCACTATACCATCTACCCACCACCCTCTGCAAAAGGAAGCTGTCTTTGGTGTCCTCTTGAAATTTCCTCATTCTCACCGTAAACCTATGCCCTCGTGCTTTAGAAGGCTTTACCCTGGGGGTGGGGGAACGATGACCATTCTCCTTACCTATGATCCTCAGGATTTTACATTGCTTTCCCTGGAATGTGGGAGAATGAAGGCTGTCTATCCAGTCTCTGCTTATATCTCAAGCTCTACGGCTTTGGCAATCTCCTTGCCAATCTTTTCTGCACCCTTTCCAACTTAATGACATCCTTCCTAGGTGACCAAGGAATGTTTCATCAATGATGTCCCAACTCTTATACCAAACATCCTGACCAAAGGCAAGCAAACTAAATGCATTCTTCACACCGTGTCTACCCGTGCCATTAGAAAAGTATGTGTTTTTACCCCTTGGTTTTCATTTTCTACAACCCTCTCAAGGCAATTATTATACACGTCTTGCCCTGGTTTAACATCCCAAAACACAATACTTTGCAAATTCCCAAGTTACATTCCATCTATCATTCCTTGACTCAGTTTTCCAGTTGTAATTTTGGATAAACTCATTTACTGACCATGATATCACCATTTTTGGTGTCATCTGCAAACATACTCACCATGCCAATTACATTCTCATCCAAAATGTTAATATTGATGATAAATTACAGTGATCGCAGCAAGGAGTCACAGGCCAATACCCTCCACAATCATCATCATCTTATTCCGACAACTAAACCAGGACATTTTTCCAACCAAGGCAATTTTATACACAACAGCATGACTACAACAATCTTGGATCCTATGTGATCTAACCTTAAAGAAACAGCTTATTATGCAGGATTTTGCTAAAATATAGCTGTCTACTGCTTTTCCCTTGTCAATCTTCTTGAATACTTCTTGAAAAATGTTCAAACCAATCTGTTGATTTCCCATGCATAATGCTACACAAACCACCTCTCATCCGTTCCACATGCAGATAAATCCTGTCTCTCAGAGATCTCTCTCGTACCTTGCCCAGCACTGATGTTACGCTCACTGGCCTTTAGCTCCCGGGCAGTGCCTCACATGAGGCTAACAATATCAACACATACAAACAAGCTGGATGAACTCAGTAGGTCAGGCAGCATCCATTGAAATGAGCAGTCAACATTTCGGGCCAAGGCTGTTCGTCAGGACTTCAACCTATAAGATATCCCCTAGCAGAGAGATCAGAACAACACATGGACATGGCCTTGTAAGTTGCAAATAGATTTCTTCACTCAAAACTGCAAGCCCTTGCAATAAAAGGAAATGTACCTTTTCACTTAGTTTTGTCTTGACGAAGGGTCTTGGCCCAAAACGTTGACTGCTCATTTCAGTGGATGCTGCCCGACCTGCTGAGTTCATCCAGCTTGTTTGTACATGTTGATTTGACCACAGCATCTGCAGTGTACTTTGTGTAGGCTAACAATGTCTCTGCCAGGACCCATGCCTCTGCTTATGAACATAAGAAACAAATGCAAGACCAGATCTTACCTCCCATTGAACCTGGTCGAAGATTCAACAAGATCACATAACCCTCAACCTCAACATCATTTGATCATTCAAGCCTCAGTTCCCTTAAAACAGTTGGAAACCTATCAGTCTTGGCCTTAAATAATACTCACAAAACTATGTCAAAAACTTCTATGAGGAGAGATTGAGTAAGACCCCTATATTTACTAAGTGAACAATTTCTCCATGTATCAGTTCTATTTGGCCAATTTGAGTGTATGTTTTATAAGCTTCGATTGTCCAAACATGGAAACCATCTTTCAACATCTGCCCTGTTAAGCTCCCTCACAGCTTTATATATTTTAATGTCAGCTCTCAAGCTTCAAAATAACATAAATTATAGGCACATTATACTCAATGTCTAAATAAGTAAACAATCACATTCTACATTGAATCTTGAAAGAGAAGTACATTGTAAAAAATGTATGATGTAGAATGAAATCATTTGGCCCACTGTGTCTACTTATAAAAGTGTTAATGCCCCCCACCCCCACTTAATTCCATCAACGAGCTCTTGGTCTGTAGTTCTGCAAGTCAAAGCTCTTCAAATTCCCATCAAAGCAGACTGAAAATGTAATGAGGGGTTTTGCCTTCAACTTCCTTTCATGCTGTGAGTTCCAGGTCACTTCACCCTCCAATCCTTCTCGCATTACTTGAAAAATTTCCACTCTGCTAGGAGAAAGAACTTCTTTACTTCATCACAGCCCTTCATAATTGTATGCACTTCATATGTTTCTTCCACGCCTCCTCTGTTCCAAAGAGATAAAATCCATCCAATCTTTCCTCTTTGCTGCAATACCCCAGCCCTAATCACATCATCATAAACCACCTCTGCATATTGTCTGCTACAGCTACATTATTCCCATAATGTAGAAACCAGAAACGTACTCAATACTTAAACTGTGGTCTAACTGGCATTGTACAGAGTAATAGCCCTATCTTATATTCTGTACTTCAGCCTATAAGATATCCCCTAGCAGAGAGATCAGAACACATGGACATGGCCTTGTAAGTTGCAAATAGATTTCCTCACTCAAAACTGCAAGCCCTTGCAATGAAAGGAAATGTACCTTTTCACTTAGTTTTAACTGCCTGCTGCACCTAAATCCCTTGGAATAAAACATTTAATATTCCCTCAGAGAAAAAACATCAGTTCAAATGTATGTCTTATCTCTTCAACCACAAAGATTCTACTTCCTGATCTTTTAAGCCATGATTCTCCTGCCCATACATTTTTTGTGCGAAAAAACTCTGTACCACATACTCTCCCAAACACCTCCATTGCATGTAATTCATGTCCATAATATCTGCCTTTTTAAAAATCTTTTTGTATGCTAGAATATTTAGTTTCATTCTTGATCATTCTAGCCCAATCTGCGGCGGGAGCAGCGCACAGCGAGGAGGTTACTTGCAGGTCAGTGGCGCTCATTTAAAAAGAGAGCCTCGCAGGCATCTGGTACCATTCCTGCGGCCCAATCAGCAGCAGGAGCACTGCAGGGAGGAGTAAATAAAAGTACAGAAGGGACAAGCGGAGCAGCCATTGTTGGGAGTGGACCAATTGTGAGAGTGCAAGTGTCATGCTTTGGCTCGGAAGAGGCGTTGGATCCGGGTAAGTTGTCTGGTTAAGTTTCTGTTAAGTTTCCCTATTCTTATTGTGTTAGGGGTACTTAATGTAGTTTAAATGGCCGTTGTGTATTCTTCATAACAGATGTTAGAGTCCTGGGAGACCCAGAGTCTCCCAGGGAACTACATCTGCATGAAGTGCATCCAGCTACAGCTCGTTGAAGACTGTGTTAGTGATCTGGAGCAGCAGCTCAATGACCTTCGGCTTGTATAGTAGGATGAGGTTATCGATTAGAGCTACAGGGAAGTAGCACCCGAAGTTGCAGTAGGCATCTAGCTGGGTGCCTATCAGGAGAAGGAATGGGAAGGTGAATAAGCAGTTACTGCAGAGCACACCTGTGGCCATTCCCCTCAATAAAAAGTATAGTCTTGGATAATCTTCTGGGGGATGATGTCCCAGGTTACTGCCACTCAGCATGGGTCAATGGTGCAGAAGGGAAAGAGGGAGAAGAGGGGAGTTGTAGCGATAGGGGATTCCATAGTCAGAGGAACAGATAGCAAATTCTGTGGATGTGAACAGGACACCCAGATGGCATGTAGCCTCCCAGTTGCCAGGATCAGGGACATCTTGGATCGTGTCACAGCATTTCAGAATGAGAATGACAGCAGTCAGATGTCTTGGTACATATTGGTACCAATGACAGGAAGGAAAACCAAAGAAGAGAGAATTTAGAGAGCTAGGCAGAAAGCTAACTAGCAGGCCTTCCAAGCTAGTAATTTCTGGATTGCTTCCTGGACCATGCGCCAATGATGGTAGAAAAAAAGATGATTTGGCAGATAAGTGCATGCAAGAGGGCTTCAGGTTCTTGAATCATTGTGATGTCTTCTGGGGGAGGTATGACCAGTACAAAAGGGACAGATTGCACCTGAACCTGAGGGGGACCAATATTCTCACTGGGTGTGAGAGATGAGAAGTGAGTGCAGTTACCCTTACAAAAAGCTTAAAGACCTAAAGGTGCATAAGTCACCCAGACCAGATGAACTGCATTCTGGGGTTCTGAAGGGGGTAGCAGTAGAGATTGTGGAGGCATTAGTAACGATCTTTCAAGAATCATTGGACTCTGGCATGGTTCCAGAGAAACAGAAAATTGCAAATGTCACTCCCCTCCTTAAGAAAGGAGGGAGGCAGCAGAAAGGAAATTATAGACCAGTTAGCTTGACCTCCGTGGTTGGGAAGATGTTGGAGTCAATTGCAAAGGATGAGGTTATGGAGTACTTGGTGACACAGAACAAGATAGGACAAAGTCAGCATGGTTTCCTTAAGGGAAAATCTTGCCTGATGAACCTGTTGGAAGTCTTTGAGGAGATTACATGTCAGATAAATAAAGGGGGGGCAGAAGATGTTTTATATTTGGACTTTCAGAAGGCATTTGAAAGGTGCCACACATGAGGCGGCTTACCAAGTTAAGAGCCCATAGTATTACATGCATGTTACTATGTTACTAGCATGGTTAGAGCATGGCTGATTGGTGGGAAGCAGTGAGTGGGAATAAAAGGATCCTTTTCTGGTTGGCTGCCAGTGACTGGTGGTTTGGACCACTTATTTTTATACTGTATATCTTCAATTTCAGATGATGGAATAGATGGCTTTGTTGCCAAGTTTGCTGATGATATGAAGATTGGTAGAGGAAACAGGAAGGCTACAGAAAGATTTGGACAGATTAGGAGAATGAGCAAGAATGTGACAAATGAAATACAACGTTGGCAAAAATCACAGTCATGCACTTTGGTAGGAGAAATAAATATGCAGACTATTTTCTAAACGGGGAAAAAATTCAAAAATCTGAGATGCAGAGGGACTTGGGAATTCCTGTGCACAATGCCCTAAAGGTTAACTTGCAGGTTGAAGAAGGCAAATGCAATGCATTTATTTCAAGAGGTCTAGAAAACAAGAGCAGGAATGTGATCCTGTGACTTTATAAGGCACCGGTGAGGCCTCACTTTGAATATTCTGAACAGTTTTGGGCTCCTTATCTAAGAAAAGACGTGCTGGCATTAAAGAGGGTTCAGAGGAGGTTCACAAGGATGATTCTGTGAATGAAAGGATTATCATATGAGGAACATTTGATGGCTCTTGGCCTACATTTGCTGGAATTTAGAAGGATGGAGAGGGGATCTCATTGAAATCAGAGCAGATGTGGAAAGGATGTTTCCCATGGTGGGGGAGTCTTGGACAAGGGGGCACAGTCTCAGGATAGAGGGGCATCCATTTAAAACAAAAATGCAGAGACATTTCTTTGGTCAGAGGGTGATGAATTTGTTACCACAGGCAGCTATAGAGGTCAGGTCATTGGGTGGAGGTTGATAGGTTCTTGATTGGCCATAGTATCAAAGATTATGGGTAGACAGCCTGGGAGTGGGGCTGTGGAGGGGAAAAAAAGGATCAGCCAAGAAGGAATGGTGGAGTAGGTTGCTAATTCTGCTCCTATGTCTTTTGGTCTTCTGATCATCATCAACTATGTCTTTGTATTGCCTTTTTGAACAAATCCACTTATTTTATTCATGTCAATTTTTCATTAACTTGTTTGTCAATGTTTAATTGGATGATGTGGCTGAATCTATTAAACTGATTATTCACTCACATGTTATTTACTCACTCTGGAAACTGACATCATTTTTTTCAGGTGACTCATTGTTTCTAAGTTGCTGGACTTAATTAGTTTTATCACAGAAGGAAGTCCATAAGAAATCAAAGCAGGCAGTCTCCCTAGTCCACTGACCCCGTGTCTTGTGTAATTTTCTTGCCTGATACATATGTCATTTGATTTCTTTTGTGTCCATAAATCCATCAGTTTTGTCTTGAAGTTGAAAAATTCAAGCACCCACAGTAATCTGAAGTAGAGAATTCTGGAGATTTACAATTCACTGCTTAAAGAAGTTTCTGTTCACCTGGTCTCAATGGTTGAACACATTTCCTCAGAAGGTGTCCCCTAGCTTCAGATTTGCATCTACAAAAGATGGTGTCTATCCTGCCCTCCTCTGTTTCTTGTATGCCTCAAAGAATTCAATTCTATTTCTTCCAAACTCAACTGAATGTTCTCTCTTCAAAGGCGTATCCTTCATTGCTGGAATCAACCCTGGAATTTCATCTTGCTTTGAGTCTGACAAATATACCCTCATTTTAATTACACTCGCCTGCCCTCATAACACCTGCAGTCCTCCGCATTAACGCAAGAAAAACAACAAAAGTTTTGCTACTTTTGGTTGTATCCACATTAAAGTGGCACTATGACATGCAACTTCCAGATGTATTTCGAGTCACAGAGATATGGAACACAGAAACACCAAGGCTGCACCAACTATCAAGCACCCACATAATTCTACCCTAAACCATTTTATCCTCCCTACACACCCATCAAACTGACTCTGCCATTCAACAACATATTATTGTGTGAAGTGAGAGAAAACCAGAGGAAAAATTAAACTCAGACAGAGGTAGGATGCACAAGCTCCACACAGACAGCAACGCAGGTCGGGATTGAACCTGGATTGCTGGAGCAACGACACAGTAACTCCAGTTTCTCTGTCACTCTGCCAAGCTAACTTGCTCAGAATTTGTTAGCCTACTTTCATGAAATAAATTCCTTACTACCATTAACTAATCTCATTAATTGGAGAAGACTGTGAATGCCATCAACCGGAGAATCAGAAGTTTCATATTACAGTCCTTAGATGATTGGCAGCAACTTCTCAACTTTCTGAATCACCGTTATCCTTGTCATTTGTCCGTAATACTGAAAATACCTGAACACTGTGCATGATATGACCCAGGAGGAAGCTAATATTCATTCCAAACCTTCCAAACACAGGATCTATAAAGTAATATTTTAGTACTAAAAAAGTTATTACAGTAGAGAGCTTATGTAAAAGCTCATTGATGTAAAAACTCTCAGATGTTTACATGTAAGACACGTAAGGGGGTTTAAACTAGATTTGCAGGGGGAGAGGAACCAGAGTGTTAGAGCAGATGGTGAGGTGGAGGATGATAAAGGTCTTGTGAGGACAGCTTGTCTGGACAGAAATCAAAGGTTTGTATGTGATAGAAATGTTCTCAGGTGCCAAACTGAAGAGAATGGGGAAGAGTCGTCTGGCTCTCAAATAGAGAAAGATAGGAGACAGCGTGTGAGGGAGGATAAGCAGCTGATAGAGAAGAAATGTGCTCAGACTGAAGGTTTGAGATGTACCTATTTTAACACAAGGAGTGTTGTGAGCAAAGCGGATGAGCTTAGAGCGTGGATCAGTACTTGAGGATATGATGTGGTGGCCATTACAGAGACTTGGATGGCTCAGGGAAAGGAATGGTTACTTTAAGTGCCGGGTTTTAGATGTTTCAGGAAGGACAGGGAGGGAGGCAAAAGAGGTGGGGGCGTGGCACTGTTGATCAGAGATTGTGTCACGGCTGCAGAAAAAGTGGACGTCATGGAGGGACTGACTACAGAGTCTCTGTGGGTGGAGATTAGGAACAGGAAGGGGTTGATAACTTTACTGGGTGTTTCTTTAAGGGCCACCCAATAGTAACAGGGATATTGAGGAGCAGATAGGGAAACAGATCCTGGAAAGGTGTAGTAATAACAGAGTTGTCGTGATGGAAGAATTTTATTTCCCAATATAGACTGGAATCTCTCTAGAGCAAGGGGTTTAGATGGGTTGGAGTTTGTTAGGTGTGTTCAGTAATGTTTCTTGACACAATATGTAGATAAGCCTACAAGAGCAGAGGCTGTACTTGATTTGGTATTGGGAAATTAACCTGGTCAGGTGTCAGATCTCTCTGTGGGAGAGCATTTTGGAGATAGTGATCATAATTCTATCTCCTTTACCATAGCATTGGAGAGAGGTAAGAACAGACAAGTTAGAAAAATGTTTAATTGGAGTAAGGGGAATTATGAGGCTATCGGGCAGGAAACTGAAAGCTTAAATTGGAAACAGATGTTCTCAAGGAAAAGTACGGAAGAAGTGTGGCAAATATTCAAGGAATATTTGTGTGAAGTTCTGCATAGGTACATTCCAATGAGACAGGGAAGTTATGGCAGGGTGCAGGAACTGTGGTGTACAAAGGCTGTAATAAATCTGGTAAAGAAGAAAAAAGAAAAGCCTACAAAAGGTTCAGAGAGTGAGGTAATGTTAGAGATCTAGAAGATTATAAGGCTAACAGGAAGGAGCTTAAGAAGGAAATTAGGAGAGCCAGAAGGGTCCATGAGAAGGCCTTGGTGGGCAGGATTAAGGAAAACCCCAAGGCATTCTACGAGTATGTGAAGAGCAGGAGGATAAGACATGGAAGAATAGGACCTATCAAATGTGACGGTGGGTAAGTGTATACGGAACCAGAGGAAATATCAGAGGTACTTAATGAATACTTTACTTCAGTATTCACTATGGAAAAGGCTCTTGGTGGTAATAGTGACGACTTGCAGCAATTTGAAAAGCTTGAGCATGTAGATATTAAGAAAGAGGATGTGCTGGAGCTTTTAGAAAGTATCAAGTTGTATCAAGTCGCATGGGCCCAGATGAGGTGTACCCCACGCTACTGTGGGAGGCAAGGGAGGAGATTGCTGAGCCTCTGGTGATGATCTTTGCAACATCAATAGGGAAGGGTGAGGTTCCAGAGGATTGGAGGGTTGCGAATGTTGTTCCTTTATTCAAGAAAGGGAGTAGAGATAAACCAGGAAATTATAGACCAGTGAGTCTTACTTCAGTGGTTGGTAAGTTAATGGAGAAGATCCTGAGAGGCAGGATTTATGAACATTGGGAGAGGTATAATATGATTAGGAATAGTCAGCGCGGCTTTGTCAAGGACAGGTCATGCCTTACGAGCCTGATTGAATTTTTTGAGGATGTGACTAAACATATTGATGAAGGAAAAGCAGTAGATGTAGTGTATATGGATTTCAGCAAGGCATTTGATAAGGTACCCCATGCAAGGCTTATTGAGAAAGTAAGGACGCATGGGATCCAAGGGGACATTGCTTTGTGGATCGAGAACTGGCTTGCCCACAGAAGGCAAAGAGTGGTTGTAGACGGGTCAATATTCTGCATGGAGGTCGGTCACCAGTGGTGTGCCTCAGGGATCTGTTCTGGGATCCTTACTCTTTGTGATTTTTAAAAATGACCTCAATGAGGAAGTGGAGGGATGGGTTAGTAAGTTTGCTGATGACACAAAGGTTGGAGGTGTTGTGGATAGTGTGGAGGGCTGTCAGAGGTTACAGCAGGGCATTGATAGGATGCAAAACTGGGCTGAGAAGTGGCAGATGGAGTTCAACCCAGATAAGTGTGAAGTGGTTCATTTTGGTAGGTCAAATATGATGGCAGAATATAGTATTAATGGTAAGACTCTTGGCAGTGTGGAGGATCAGAGGGATCTTGGGGTCTGAGTCCATAGGTCGCTCAAAGCGGCTGCACAGATTGACTCAGTGGTTAAGAAGGCGTATAGTGTATTGGCCTTCATCATTTGTGGAATTGAATTTAGGAGCCCAGAGGTAATGTTGCAGCTATATAGGACCCTGGTCAAACCCCACTTGGAGTACTGTGCTTAGTTTAGGTCACTTCACTACAGGAAGGATGTGGAAGTCATAGAAAGGGTGCAGAGGAGATTTACAAGGATGTTGCCTGGATTGGGGAGCATGTCTTATGAGGATCGGTTGAGTGAACTCAGCCTTTTCTCCTTGGAGTGACGGAGGATGAGAGGTGACCTGATAGTGGTATATAAGACGTTGAGAGAGGTTGATCGTGTGGATAGTCAGAGGCTTTTTCCCAGGACTGAAATGGTTGCCACAAGAGGACACAGGTTTAAGGTGCTGGGAAGCAGGTACAGAGGAGATGTCAGGGGTAAGCTTTTTACTCAGAGAGTGGTGATTGCGTGGAATGGGCTGTCGGCAAAGGTGGTGGAGGCGGATACGATAGGGTCTTTTAAGAGACTTTTGGATAGGTACATGGAGGTTAGAAAAATAGAGGGCTATGGGTAGGCCTAGTAATTTCTAGGGTAGGGACATGTTCTGCACAACTTTGTGGGCCGAAGGGCCTGTATTGTACTGTAGGTTTTCTATGTTTCTATGTTTCTAAGACCCTACCCTAAAAAAAGAAACTTTCTTCTGTTGCCATGCTATAGTATGGGATACCAGAAAGCCTACTTTGGAACTGCTACAACTGCATGCAAGAGTATGGTAACATTCCTTCTGGGTTACTTGATTTTGCATAACAAAGCAAAGAAATTAAGCCTAAACAATCTGGCTACTCTTATTCATGTGGATTCCCACCCTGCAAAGACTGGGTCACCAGTTCTTGGAGAGTTGGCCTGAGCTCAGCCTGGCATTGTTTAATCATTCTGGTCCTTCACCAACCACTTCCAACAACTTTGAAAGAGTGCAAGAATGATCTCATTGGAGACCTTCCATGGTTCTTCATGAGAGAAAACTGTAAAAGTCCAGATAATGCAACTTAATCAAATTAAACTTTGGGAAGGCTAAATTTAGGTAATTGATATTACTGAGTGAATCAGACAGCAAATTTTATCTTCTGTACACGTTCATCTAAATTCAGCAAGTTGCAATCAGAAATTCTTTGCTCTGCCATTGGCTGCGCTCCAGCCATTTTTTTCCAATACAACTGATACTGAAAGATGTTTTCCTATAAAGTTGCAATAAAATAGTCAAGGCCATACATCTAAATGATTTTCAACTATATTATCATTGGATTTCTACCAAACAATCCTTGTAGGCTTTGAAATTTAAAATTTTTAGATATAGACCTTTTTGCTTTCTTAAGATAATTAATGTTGAGTTTAAAATCTAATTCTCTTTTAGTTTTCCTAACTTTATTTTTTTTCTCTTTTTTCCTCTTTTCCCTTCCTCTATTTATTTCACTTCCCAAACATGATCTGTCTGATTTATATTTCCTACTGTGTAATTCATGACTTATTTAATCATGACAATGAAATAATGGAGAGATAGAATTCTGCATCTGAAGTTTTAACATTTGATAGGCACATCTCTATCAATTGTGAGCATCCTTCCCGGTCAGAGACAGATAAAAGTGACCATAAATACTCATCAGTTTGAGAGATATTGGTATACCTTCTGCTTGAATAAACGTTTGAACTCCATTAACTCTATCCCACAGCACCCGCCTTCAAATCTTAAAGCCCCACCCTGAAACCTCTCTATTATTCCTCATCTTGTAGATCCACTAAAACAGATACTGCCTCTGTATGCAAGGGCTTGATTCATAAAAACATTATCTGATTACAGACAGGATGTGCCATGGTATGTTTTCTTACATTGAAAGTACCATAAATGTGAAAATGAAGCCATGCATATCCATGGGAGTGATGGTGACACAATGTGAGTGGCAGACATTTACCTCTACAAAATGCTAACGGAACTCAGCCCGTCAGGCAGCACCTATGGAAAGAAATAAGCAGTCGGCCTTTTGGACCGAGATCCTTCATCAGGACTGGACTGGAAAGGCAGCCAAAGATGCTGCCTCACCTGCTGGGTTCCTCCAGCATTTTGTATGTGTTACTCTGGATTCCCAGCATCTGCAGGATGGCTTGTGTTTTGACATTTACCCTCTATCCTGACAGAAAGCATATTTCTTTTCCTCACCTAAAAGGCATCTGGCATGTGTTGCTTTGGCAACAGATGGATCTGCATTTGGGCCCTTTCAGGTTTGAGCCACTAGTTATAAACACCATACTGAGGGAACATTAAGTAACCCTCTGTCTCCAATATTGAAGGCACTGGAGAGGTGTGTTATTAGTGTGATAGAATAGGCAAGAAAATGTCAAAAATAGTACCACTAACCAGCACAATGGTGAAATTATGATAGGTTACATTTTCGTCAGCCATAAAAATGATCCAGCTTTTGAATGCTACTTTGTTGTCTTAGGTCAGTAATAGCTACTATAATTTCAAAATCAGATCAGTGTCATTATAGTGAAGTTGGACAAATGTTCTTTATGCTGGAAGAGAAAGATAGAGGTGGGATCAAGGAATGTTAATATAGGTGGGGTAACTTGTCAGATTGGTTGAAGTCAATCAATTGCTTGCAAAGAAAGGCAAGCTCCTGACTTGTTCCCATTACGTTTTCTAACTCCAACACATACAAACTAATTTAAAGGAAAAGACAGAGTCCAAAATGCAAGTCTAACCTAGTTTTTACTTTAAGTGAGACACATATGTGCGACATGGTGACGTATACAATTCATGTATTTTTACCTGTACTACAATGAGTTATTTAAACAAATCAAGAATGAAGTGTTCTGAGAGACTGGTGAAGAAATATATCAGCTCTTGCCTATGAAGAGACTTGAATCCACCCCAACTTGCCTACCAGAGCAACAGGTCCACAGCAGATACCATCTCATTGGCTCTTCATTCAACCCTGGAACATCTGAACAGCAAAGATGCATACATCAGGATGCTCTTTAACTACAGCTCAGCATTTAATGCCATCATTCGCTCAAAACTCATCAGTAAGCTTCAAGACCCTGGCTTCAATACCTCCTTATGCAATTGGATCCTCAATTTCCTCACTTGCAACCCCAGTGAAATCAGTGTTTTTCATCCTTATTATAATATTGGGAGTTATATAGTGTGTTAACTTGATATTGGAAATACCTATCACAGCATCTCCATGATCTCCATCAGCACAGGTACACCACAGGGATGTGTGCTTGGTCCCCTGCTCTACTTGCTTTACACCTATGACTGTGTGGCTACGCACAGCTCCAATATCATATTCAAGGTTGCTGATGACACCACTGTTGTGGGCCGAATCAAAGATGGTAATGAATCAGCATACAGGAGGAAGTTTGAAAATTTGGTTGAGTGGTCTCTTAACAACAACCTCTTACTCAATGTCAGCAAGGATCTGATTGTAGGCTCCAGGAGAGGGAAACCAGAAGACCATGAGCTAGACCTCATTGGAGGACCAGAGGTGGAGAGGGATTAGCAATTTTAAATTCCTAGGTGTTACTATTTCAGAGAACCTCTTCTGTACCCCGCACATAAATACAATTGCGAAGAAAGCTTGGCAGTGCCTCTACTTTCTTAGGAGTCTACAGAAATTCAGCACGACATCAAAAACTTTAACAAACTTCTATCAACGTGTAATGGAGAATATACTGACTGGCTGTCTCATGGCCTGGTATAAATGCACCAATGCCTTTGAACAGAAAATCCTATAAAATGTGGTGGATTCAGCCCAGTACATTACGGATAACGCCCTCCCAACCATTGAGTACCTCTTCCTGAAACACTGTCATAGAAAAGCAGCATCCATCATCGGAGATCCTCACCACCCAGGCCATGATCTTTTCTCGCTGCTGCCATCAGGTAGAAGGTACAAGAGCCTCAAGATTCAGACCACCAGGTTCAAGAACAGTTACTACCCTTCAAACATCAAGCTCTTGAACAAATGTGAATAACTGCACTCACTTGCCCCATCATTGAAACGTTCCTATAACCAATGATCTCACTTTAAGGACTCTTTATCTTGTTATTTCATGTTCATTTTACTTAGTGCTATTTATTTGTATTTGCATTTACACAGTTTGTTGTCTTCTGCACTCCACTTGATCTTTTACTGATCCTGTTATAGTTAATATTCCATACATTTGCTGAGTATGCCCGCAGGAAAATGAATCTCAGGGTTGTATGTGGTGACATAGATGTACTCTGATGATAAAATTTACTTTGAAATTTGTACTCAATGTTATATTTACAAAATTACTTAAATATTACTGAAATATTAAATACTCAACAACTCTCTTTGACTTTCTACTCTTTATATCCTGTGCTAGAATTAGAAACCTCCTTCATCAGATGGCCTTCTTGTTGTTTGTGTTTCACAGGCTCTCCCCATCCACTGCGAATGCAACACACAGTAATGATTGGGGACATTATCTGGAAGCTATACTGCAGAGAACTCCTAAACCTATTCAGAAAATGAAGGTATTGTTGCCCAAAAGCCACCTATCCCAGTTCAACAGGGTTGTATGAGTTTTCTTGACTGAGTTAAATCAGGTGTAAGGAGGGGAAGAACTTGCTTCATAGAGGTCGCTACTGAGTTACTGAGCAGCTAAATACAGTATCATCTAAAAAAGTGGGAAAATTGTCTCTTCCTGTAAAGTTATGCATTCATTTAAATGCCTTTGTGTTTATAATAAATGAATCATTTTATTCAATTTAAAGCTTATTTAGTTCCTAAATATTTAAATCGAAATAATAAGTTTGCTGATGCAACTAATTAAAACATTGGAAGATGTTACTGCTTTGCTAAAAATATTTCAGTGGAAAATATCAGAACAAATTTCAAATCATTTGCTTTAAACATACTTAAGACACTGATCATTTTTCCAACCCACTGCAAGATGCACACTACAAAAGCTGACATTCTGATTTATTATCAATAATTAAATGTTATAAAGCTATTAGCCTTTAGCTTAATATAGCTCATACCATATGTAGCAATATATAGCTTAAACATATATTTACTATACATGTAAAGAAACTTGGACTGTGAATGAAGTTGATTGCTGACTCATTAACATTAACTGATTAGATTCTATTTCAGCTTGATCCAAATTCAATCTGATCTATCTGCTTTTCACAACCTTGGCTTGACAGGCTATGTTATAGATTAACAAAATTACAAACCTCACATGCACATATCTAGAGGAACAAGATGAAAGAGGATTTCAATTAGAATGTTCACACAAGCTTACAAATCAGACTGTTTACACCAGCTTGACTTATGCTCATTTATATCAGAGAGCATTTTAATTTAGCATGGGAATATTACAGTTTTTGTACTAAATGGACATCAAAGTAAATTAATTTGCTCAGTCCAGATAATTTTGATTTGAAACAGCTTCAAATCAGATAGAAATTTAGATGTTGACACTAAGATTAAAATTCCCTTGCACAAATTATATTCAATACATATTGATGAAGTTTGACTTTATTCTAAAGATACTTGATGTAAATAAAGCACTATCATCAATAGTCAACTGCTGGCAAATGATTATACTTGGTTATATCTTTGGTAATACTTTACTAGATTCTAATTCAATGGTCATGGAACCCTTTTAAACCAAATAGCAACAGATGTCACTTTTATGTATATTGATGTGGTAAAAGCTCCAAATAGAAAAATAAACCTTAAATCATAATTATTACTCAAATTGACATAGTTAGGCTTTGATAACATCCTCTCAAAAAATCCTAAATATTTAAAAACACATTAAAAAAGACTAAACAGAGCTTTTAAAGCGTTAAGTTGAAAATGTTAACTTTACATGTGTTTAACTATGTAAAGATGGAAATATACAAAAACAGGCAACAAAGCATTTGCAATAAATAAACAACACTGAAAAAAGAGACTGCAGAACCTGTTATCACACAGCAACATAAACGGCAGCACTGTCTAAATGTAAGATTACAAAACTGTATTCAAATATTTGTAGTTGAACAAAAACTCTTCATTACTGAACTTTATTGTTAAAGAAACGCACACCAAAATGATAACTTACTATATCAAATGCTGCAGCAGTATTTATATGGGGCCATGATATACTGAAAAAAACAGACAAGGTACTTCACAAAATGATTAAAGGAAAACAAAATACCTGTATGGGTCAGGAGATGTCCATACCCTGTAACTGAATTCAAAAAGACCTATCTAGTTTTGACTGTTTGACATGTATAGAGTAGAAAACTACAAAAGCGATGGGTTGGTGAGGGGCAGTGGAGAAAGGATGGTGGTGCACTGGACAGTGAGATGGTCATGCACTATAAAATGCAAATTCAACTAGAAGCAGAGCGCAGACCACACAGACTGAAGAGCAACATTTACTCTTGAGGATAGGATGTGCTGACAGTTTTCTCTAACATCAAGGCCAAGTTGGGCTTGCATGGATTGGAAAAGAAGGAAATTAACGGAGAATGAGGCAGGACAAATAAATTAGTTGAGTTTCAAATTTGGGGGTAAAATAGCTTATTGATGGCCGCTCAGATCCAGAGTGACCGTGACAGCTGGAAACTTGCAGCAAACCTGGTAGATATACAAAAAAGCTGGATGAACTCAGCAGGTCGGGCAGCATCCATTGAAAGGAGCAGTCAACGTTTCGGGTCGAGACCCTTCGTCAGGACACTGACGCTGGTAGGTATGTTCTAAGTGACAATGCTGAAATTGTCCAGTCGGTTTATGTTTGCAGAGGAAATTGGTGGGATGGACGAAGTGAGGATTTGGGTAAAAAAAAGCAAATAATTATGGGATAAACATAATTTTTAAATTTCCAGGCCTGTCATGAGGTAGTGCACTGAGAAACTTGAAGTTATGTGGTGATTGAGGTGGTCAAACCAAATGATATTGTTAAGAGAACTCGGTCAGTTCCATATGTGAATTCAGGCTATTCAGACATAGAGTAGGAAAGATAAGAAAAACAGAATGAGAGAGAGAGATAATACATTGCTAACAAAAGTGTGACCCTAAGAGTGAGTGCACTGGAATCTCAACTACCCATGCTCTAATTACACCCTTTGCAATCATTTGCCAAAATTATTGAGAAACAAAACCATGTGCATAGCCTGTTATATTAATTTGCTGTCTGATAGAATTCAATCTCACAACCTACAAATGCTTAACTCTGAAGTGTATTCACTGTATTGTAGTTTTCTTATTCTTATGCTTTAAGAATTGCTACACCATGCATACTGAGCAGAGAATTCAGTGATTAGTCACCAAGTTCTATTATCTACCACTCAATATAGTAAAGAAAAATGGATTTACTATAAATTTCACAGGTAAGAGACAAAGAAGTGTAAACCAAGATTGTCAACTGTCTGGCATGTTTCCTAATGTGAATGCCAAAACAATCACAGTGAGAAAAGAGTGACAATATTAACATCATTATGTGTTGATTTTTAATAATATAAGAAACTTTAGAACTTTCTATTGAAAGACCCAAGACTAGTCTAAAATGATAGAGAATCCTGGTGCAAAATAAAGATCACTTGAGTTATAAACGCAGATTCTAAAATCAAAAAATACTTTTCCTTTCCCCTTTTCCCTTGCCATCATCAAAACTGTATTTCCAGATGTAGCAACAGTTCACCTGCACTTCTTCCATTTCTGTACATTTGCTGTTCACAACGTAGCCATGTCCACGCTGAAGAAACCAAAAGCACATTGGATGGTTGCAGTGGCCACCCTGAGCTTATAAGACCAGAGAGACAAAAGGCCAGAATTAGGCCACTCAGCCCATAGAGTCTGCTCTGCCATTCTCCATCATGGCTGATCCCAGATGCCACACAACCCGATATACTACACATGTTGTTCAGCAGAACTGAAGGGTTTTGGCCCAAAATGTCGACTACACATTTTTCGATAGATGCTGCCTGGCCTGCTGAGTTCCTCCAGCATTTTGTGTGTGCTGACTAAGGAGAGAATGGTCATACAAATACAAGAGAATAGGGATGCAGATGTGAAACAGAAGATGAATCTTATTGAGATACACTGAGGAATTGTGATGACAAGGGATGTTGACAGAGGCACAAGGTAAGAAAGATGAAAATCATTTGCCGTACCATGGGGACGGCACAGTAACATAGTGGTTAGCACAATGCTTTATAGTATCAGTGACCTGGGTCCAATTCCGCCACTGCCTGTAAGAAGTTTGTACGTTCTCCCCGTGAATACGTGGGTTTCCTCCCACAGTCCAATGATGTACTGGTTGGTAGGTTAATTTGTCATTGTAGATTATCCTGTGATTAGGCTAAGGTTTATGGGGAATACTGGGCTATGCAGCTCAAAGGGCGGGAGGGCCTATTCCGTGCTGTATCTCAATAAATAAATGAAAAACAGGGAATAAAATTAAAATCAAATACGATAATGACCAGATATAAAGATGGAAGGAGCAGCATTACTGAAACAGACAGAAGATCATCGAACACAACATGAACAATAATATAGGAAGTACAATTGCTTATTCTGAGTTATGACAGGTATTTCCAATATCAAGTTGCCATACTATCTGACTTGAAGGGCCTGGACAGAGTAGATATGGAAAAGATGTTTCCCATGGTGGGAGAGTCCAGGACAAGAGGGCACAGCCTCAAGATAGAGGGGCGCCCTTTCAAAACAGAGATGCAGAGGAATTTCTTTAGCCAAAGGGTGGTGAATGTGTGGATTTTGTTGCCACGTGCAGCTGTGGAGGCCAGGTCATTGGGTGTATTTAAGGTAGAAATTGATAGGTTCTTGATTGGACATGGCATCAAAGGTTACAGGTAGAAGGCCGGGAACTAGGGTTGAGGAGGAGAAAAAAAAGGATCAGGCATGATTGAATGGCAGAGCAGACTTGATGAGCCAGATGGCCTAATTCTGCTCCAATGCCTTATGGCCTAACTCCTAACATTTTATGGTAAGGATGAACAACACTGTAATTTCACAATATGGCCACAATGATATCAAAAATCATAAAATACTTTTGAACGTTTTATTCATTTTTAAGTAACTGACATTTCAAATAGTTTTAAAATGTAGAAAATAGTATATATGTTGAAGAGACATAATTGTTGTGTTTTGCTAAATTTGAAATACTTGAAAAAATTTGAAAATTACATTTTTAACTTTGTTTTTAAAGGAAAAGTGATGTCAAAGGTAATCAATAAGACCATAGGATATAGGAGCAGAATTAAGCCATCTCACCCATCAAGTCTGCTCTATCATTTCATCATGGTTTATCCAGTTTTCCTCTCAGCCCCAATCTCCTGCCTTCTCCCCGTATTCCTTCATACCCTGACCAATCAAGAATCTATCAACCTCTGCCTTAAATATTCATAAAGATGGCCTCCACAGCTGCGTGTGTCAAAGAATTCCACAGATTCACCACCCTCTGGCCAGAGAAACTTCTCCTGCTCTCCATTCTAAAAGGACGCCACCCTATTCTGAAGCTGTGGAGATCCACACAGAGACCCGGCCTAGCTTTTGACAAGTCATATCAGATTAATCTTATAGAACATTACAATGAAGACATGATAAAGACAGTTAATAAAAACTACTGGACAGATATAAAACAAAAGCATGGTAATTGATGAAGATCTCATTTCAAGGCTAACAATATAGCTAATTGTAAATTGCATAGAGTTTTGTTTAGAGCTTTGGGTTCAAAGTTCAAAGTAAATTTATTATCAAAGTACATATATGTTACCATATACAACCCTGAGATTCATTTTTTTGCAGGCATACACAGTAAATCCAATAACCATAATAGATCAATAAAAGACCACACCATATGAGGGAGGACAACTAGTGTACAAAAACATCAAATTGTGCAAATACAAAAAAAAATACTGATAATAAATAAATAAGCAATAAGTATCAAGAACATAAGGTGAAGAGTACTTGAAACTGAGTCCATAAGTTGTGGGAACAGTTCAGTGATGTGGTGAGTGAAGTTGAGTGAAGTTATCCCCTTTGGTTCAAAAGTCTGATGGTTTAGGGGTAATAACTGTTCTTGAACCAGTGGTACCATGGCACAAGAAGGATATATTTGTCCTAAGAGGGGATGAAGACAAGGTAGCAAAATCTTAAAAATTTAGCTGGGCTATTTAGGAGGAAAACCAAGAATATTAATTCACAAAATCAGTATTCTACAAAATATCACATAAATGACATTTTTGTTTGCTATACTTATCAAGTAATATGGAGCTACAAAGGATATACAGTGTTCAGGTATGGATCAACATTGATTTGCTAAATGATGGTTCAACAAATGGGGAACAAACAAATAGTAGATGAAGATACTAAGTGTTTTGTGTCAGCTTTCACTGTGGAAGACATGAACAGCATGCCAGAAATTCAAAAGTGATGGGGGCAGAAATTAGTGTAGTTGCTATTACTAAGGAGAAGGTGCTTGGGAAGCTGAAAGATCTGAAGGCAGAAAAGTCACCTGGACAAGATGGACTACATCCCAGAATTCTAAAGAGGTAGCTGAAGACATCGTGGAGACATTAGTAGTGATTTTCAAGAATCACCAGTTGCTGGAATGATTCTGAAGGATTTGAAAATCGCAAAGGTCACTCCACTTTTTAAGAAAGAAGGGATGCAAAAGACAGTAATTTATAGGCCAATTAACCTCTTCAGTGGTTGGCAAGGTATTTAAACCCTTCCCAACAATGCTAGCAAACCTGTCTGCAAAGTTGATAGGTTCTTGATTAGTAAGTGCATTGCAGGTTACAGGAAGGCAGGAAACAATATTGAAACTGAAAATAAATCAGCCACAGTCAAAAGGCTAGCAGATTCAATGGGCCCAATGGCTAATTCTGGTCCTGTTCTTATGGACTTAGAGTCATTTTCGGATGCTCATTTGCTAATACTTGGGATTGGTTTAAATACGCAAGGCCACTTGTACTGGTGATAAGTCATAACAACTAATTTCAGTTGGGGATCAGACACAGAATCACAACCCAAGTTATGATAACATTCACCAAATGCAGATGTCAGCCCAAATTTGATGATCCCATCATAATAGGATATAAATCTCTGACATTAAAAATGGCTATAGAGCCAAAGAGTTTTACAAAATCTACAGTATTTGAGCTTGTGTCTAAAACATTTCCCCAAGAAATTTACTGTAGAGCACTGTTAATAATATACAAACAATGACCAATACCATTGCAAAGAATCTATTAAGTAATGTTAAATTAAGTTTAGGTACTGGCACTCTGTGTGGAGCTTGCATATTTTCCACTCATGTGATCCATTTTCCTCCCACGACCCAAGAACATGCCAGTGGGTTAATTAGTGCGATGGGCCAAATAGCTTCCTTCCGTATCTTATATAAGAATAATTATATTGGTTAGCAAACCAAGCTTGGTAAACATGTCTTAATGAGCATTTTGCTAACAATGCACTGACTTATATATGACTAGTCCTCTGATTTGAGGCATATCGTCTTGAAAGCTATACCTACTGTAATTACTAATCACACTAGCATTAAAAAAGAGCACGGCACAGCTGGCTTTTTCTGCACAATATAATCTCTGTAATGAAGCATAAACTACTAAACTCCTCTCTGAATTACAGGAGTGAGTGAACTGAAGGACCACAGCAGAGTGCATTCTTTCAACAGTATACTGTTCTTTTTAAAAAAAAAACTGACTTGTATTTTTCAAAAACTCTCAAGGATATTAAAAATTTACATCAAGTAAAGTCAAAGCACATGACAAATTGTCAGTAAGCATTAGCATCATAGTTGGTTCCACCAGGTTACAGAGACAGTAAGAAAATTCTGTGTTGGATTTATTGAGTTAATTTATGACTTAATGAGGTTATTGTTATTTAGGAAATATTTCTGCTTACTTTTATTTTTTTCATAGGAAATGTACTAAAAGGGGATTTTTTTCTGATTTACTAAAATTTATACTCTGTAAAGTTTACTGAAAGGATAAATTATAGGGCTGCATTGCTAAACAACTCACGGTTATCATTAAGCAGCAGGGTGACATATTTGAAAAGATTTTGAAAACATTTTCCAGAAATTAGCACCCTGTTGCAATAACTAATTAAAAAAATAAAATGAGATATACACTAGTTTCCTGACGAAGGGTCTCGACCCAAAACGTCAACAGTGCTTCTCCCTATAGATGCTGCCTGGCCTGCTGTGTTCCACCAGCATTTTGTGTGTGTTGCTATACACTAGTTCAACTGCTTAGCAAAGCTTGTGCACATCACATCTTTTGTGCAAGAAACTCTTCAAAATGATATTTAAAATCAAGTCTGAATTTCTCTGTCAGATGCTGCTCGGTTTTTTAAATCTTTCTTGTCTCAGATTTCTTCTTCCGAAACTTGTTTTTGAACCTTTCCTCCCCTATTCGAATCTCAGTTACCAAATGTCAACAAGAAGTTGAGATTTGTTTGGTAAAATGACATTTCCTACTGCATGAGCCATGGGAACAAAAGGCCCCCTACCAAGGAGAAAATAAATCAATTGTTGCAGTAAGAGGCAGGAGGAAGACCAGGAATGAGAGCTGTTGAACCACAAATCAGTCATGGCACTCTCTCTCAGATGCAAGCATTTGTAAAATCTTAGGAGGTCCCTAACACAGCGGTTGTGGCATTAAATTTTAAGGGATCTGCAGCAAGATACTAGGCCACTCTGATTGGTCTTTGCTACTGCATTACATACACCATTATTTTCCTTCTGGTAGAAGATGTCCCCTTTTCTGACAGGAGATATCTGACATAACTGGTAAAGTTGAAGTTGGGAGTCACAAAGGTATCAGGGCAGCATCCAGAAGTCTAATGGGATAAGCAAAGTCCAAACCTAAATTATCAACATCATTGCCCATGTCACAACTCATAAGCCTGGGCAATCAACTTGTGAAATAAATACTTTAATTCTATTTGTACTCACAGGTCTTATTTGTTGCCTTTGATTTTTATGTTTAGAATTAACTGTTTTAACATTGTCACCTAACTTAGAAAACCACAACCTACTTATATTGAGTTTATATGCAAATTTAGGGTAATACATTAATCTATTTTCTGTCTGGCTTTCCAGCTCATTATATAGACTCAATCAGTTTATAAAATATAACACCAGCTTGTCAGCTCTTGACACAAAACTATCCCGGTGGGAATTACAAGAGCCGGGAGGGGCCCATGAAAAGCCTGAGGCAAGTAGGTGTAAAGAGAATCTGGGGCATGCTATACATACATCAAGAGCAAGAGGATAACTAGGGAATGGGTAGAAATACTCAAGGATGAAGGAGGAAACATATATTTGAAGATGGAGGATGTGGGTGAGGTCCTAAATGAGTCCTTTGTATCAGCATTTACTAGGGAGAAGGACATGGAGAACAGGAAGACTAGTGTGGAGCATGCTAATTTGCTAGGTCATTTCAAAATAAAGATTAAGGTGGATATATCTCAGATTATTGATAGAGGAAAGAAATGAGACTGCTGGGGCTTTGACCAGTGTTTCGTGTCCTCTCTAAACACAGGCAACGACTAGTCAGTAGCTAAAGTTGTTCTATTATTCAAGAAGGGAATTAGGGACAATCCACAAAATTATTAGACTGGAGACTTTCATATCAGTTGTAGGGAAGCTACTGGAGAGGATTCTTAGGGATAGGATTTATGAACATTTGGAAAACCATGGTGTAATTTGAGATAGCCAGTATGGCTTTGTGCAGGACAATTTATTGAGTCTAATTTGATTGAGTTTTTTTTTTGAGGTGACAAAAATGGTTGATGAAGATAGAGCTAAAGGTGTTGTCTACATAGATTTTAGTAAGGCATTCGACAAGGTTCATCCAGAAGATTAAGATGTAGGGGATAGATGGTCATTTAGATTCAGAATTGGTTGCCCACAGAATACAGACTGTAGTTGTCACTGGGACATGATATTGCTGGATATCGGTGATGAGTGGTATTCAATGGAGATCTATACTGAGACCTCTGATGTTTGTGATGAATATAAATAGCCTAATAAAATGTAGATGGATTGGTTAATAAACTACAGATGATAAGAAGATTGATGGTGCTGCAGATGATGTAGAGCAGTACCGAAGGATCCAGAGGGATATAGATCAATTGTAGGTATGAGGGGAGAAAGGGCAGATGAAGGTTAACTCAGAAGTTTAACTATTCAAGAAGAAAAGAAAAACTTACAAAAGGTTCAGAGAGCTAGGTAATGTTAGAGATCTAGAAGATTATAAGGCTAACAGGAAGGAGCTTAAGAAGGGAATTAGGAGATCCAGAAGGGGCCATGAGAAGGCCTTGGTGGGCAGGATTAAGGAAAACCCTAAGGCATTCTACAAGTATGTGAAGAGCAAGAGAATAGGACATGGAAGAATAGGACCTATCAAGTGTGACAGTGGGAAAGTGTGTATGGAACCGGAGGAAATAGCACAGGTACTTAATGAATACTTTACTTCGGTATTCACTATGGAAAAGGATCTTGGTGAGTGGAGTGATGACTTGCAGTGGACTGAAAAGCTTGAGCATGTAGATAGTAAGAAAGAGGATGTGCTGGATCTTTTGGAATGCATCAAGTTGGATAAGTTGCCGGGACTGGATGAGATGTACCCCAGGCTACTGTGGGAGGAGTAAGACCCTTAACAGTGTTAATGAGAAGAGGGATCTTGGGGTGCAAGTTCAGAGCTTCCTGAAAGAGGCAACACAGATTGATAGCATTGTAAATAAGGCACATGGCATGCTTGCATCTATTAGTTGAGGAAATTAATTAAAGAGTCGAGAAGTTATGTTGCAGCTTTATAAAAATCTAACTGCATTCACTTCTCTTCACTAAATTATAGGAGGGTATTCGGAGAAGGCGCAGAAGAGTAGGATGCTGTCTGGATCAGAAGACTTGTGCTACAAAGAGAACTTGGACAGAATTGGGTGTTTTCTTAGGAGTAGCAGAGGCTGAGGGAAGACAAACAGAAGATTTTTTCCCCCAATGATGAAACATCTAATAACAGAAGGCTTGGATTTGTAAGATGAAAGGGAGTAAGTTCAAAAGAGCTGGGCAGAACATTGTTTTCTTATATATATACAGAGTGGTGGTTCTTGGAATGTACTACCTGGAGATGGTGGTGGAGACAAAAACAATAGAGATACTTTAAGATGCTCTGAGACAAGCATATGAATATGTAGGAAATAGAAGCATATTGGCTTTGGGTAGGCACAAGGGATTACTTTAGCTGGGCATTTGATTACTATTAAAATTAGTTCAGGACAACATTGTGGGCCGAAGTGCCCATTCCTGTGTTGTACTGTCCTACGTTCTATGCTAGCATTTGAGTGAATCTCTACTATAAATGAGGTATGGTGAACTCCAATAAAAGCTTACTAAAGCAATTCACAATGACCTTTGAATCATCATTCCTGAATGTTACTATAGGTGCAATAATTTTTAAATGACTGGATCAAATCAACGAAATAACATTTGAGATATGTGTAACCTTCAGAGAGAATGCTAGGTTGATAGATATTTTGATACACAGATCAAAATATGCTACTGTCCATAATTACTAAATTTTAGAAAAACATTTAATACTGAAAATAGTAATTTTGAAATAGAAAATAGCTTTACTTTTAGAACGACAAATGCCAGTGCTTGGTTCTATGCCTCACAAGTGAGAAACTCATACAATAGCTACCATCCATATTGATTTAAAATCTATTCCCAAGTCACCATTGGTCTCTTAGTTATCACCCATGGACTTCCAGGCATCATTTCACCTGATGGGTGAATCAGTCACTAAGGAGCATACCAACTTTTCTGCCGTTATCATTTAGGTCGCAGTTGCTTTCCTTTGTGCGTTATGAGCCAGAAACTATGCATGAGGTTTTGCAAACAACTGTAAACAAAATTCACATAAGCTGTACATTTCAAATAAAGACCTTCTAATGCAAGATAAATGTTAAGGCCAACTAAAAGAATATTCTCTAATAATTTATTAAACCTGCTACAGAACATCAAAGCTGCCTAGAAATTCAGAAAATGTCACGTACTTGAAGCTGCTAAAAGCAAATTCAAGATTTTGATCAAAAACACCAACAATTCATTTCCCCTGTAAGATGCTGCTCAACCCACTAAGTTCCTCCAATAGATTGTATGATGCCTGTCACAGATATAGTTCTGTGTTAGGATTATTACTCAGAACTTATTTTTAACAATTTACCAATGGATTCTAATTAATTTGAAATAACCATACCTAATGTTACTTAGTCATTATATATATCAGTATTACATGTGTTGCAAAATTGACAAGACAATTATGAAATATAAATGTGTAGTGCCTGTGTAAATGATGAAGTCTGAAACTATTGTATGTGAACAACACTGATGAGAATTTCTAACTGGTAAAACTGACAGAATTTAATTAAGGTTTTTATGGAACTTCCTTCCACTGCTCTTAAAGACAGAGTATTCCTGATCATAACAACTGTGCTTCACCAGTCAATCTTTAATCAATTATTTCAACTCACCGTCCTTCAAGACTGTTGAACGTCAGTATACAAATGTAAAGGAGAATGAAATAATTGTTACTCCAGATTTGATGCAGTACAAAAAAAGATAAGGAACACAATAATAATAAAAAACACAATAAATATAAATGCACAAGATAGGTTTGATACGTAGATTGATTGCACATCCATAAAGTGGTGGTAGGCACAGGAGTGTCTGTAGATAAGGTGACTGATAGGAAATAATAACATAGTGGCGGTTGGGAGTGTGGAGGGTGGGTTCATGGATGAAAGTATTAAACAGCCTTACTGCTTGGGGAAAGTAGCTGTTCTTGGTGTGGATACTCTGCAATCCCCTCCCTGATCAGAGTGGCATTAATAGTCCATGAGCAGGGTGGGTGCGATTCTTCATGATGTTACTGGCCCTTTTCCAGCAACCTTCTGAATATATGTCTTTCATGGCATTTAGGCAGGTACGGTTAATGCTTTGGACAGTTCTGACTATCCTTAGTAGAGTCCTCCTGGCTGCCGTGGTGGAGTTTCCATATCATGCAGCGATGCAGCTTGTTAAGATACTCTCCATTGCATCTCTGTAGAAGGTCGTGAGCATCAATGTGCATAATCCAGCTCTCTTCAGCCTCCTCAAAAAGCAGAGGTGTTGCTGAGCGTTCCAGTTTGTGTATGATCTGGTCCGGGACTGTGAGAATTTGTGCAAGATGTGCAGTCCCAGGAGTTTGAAAGTGCTCACAGTTTCCACTGTGCCGCTTTTGTAAAGAGGAGAGAGAGTGCAGAGAGTTCCTCTGAATTCAATCACCAACTGCTCTGCCTTGATGACACTGAGGAAACTGTTATGTGCCTGGCACAAGGCTTCGAGCTCTTCCATCTCCTCTCTATAGGCTGTTCCACCATTGTTGGTGATGAGCACCTCATTCATGTCACCGGTGAACTTGACTTTCTTGTAGCCAGAGCACAGACATGACAAAACCTCATGCATCATTTACCCAGACAGACAGACTACACATGAGCTACTCCAGAGAACTCATGAGAAAACTCTGATGGGGCTGCCAAAGCTTTGAGGCTGATGATCATGCACACCGAATACCCAGAAGACTTTGGTCTCTTTAAAATCTGCACAAAATCTCAAGGAGCCCTGCTTCAACATTGCAGACATCTGTGAAGAGCGTGGAGCATGGAAGTGGTAGCCTGCCCACGTCAACACTTGCAGTGAGCCACAAGCTAAGTCACATGGCATCCATCTACTTCTGCAGAGAGAACCCTGTACCATTTTCTTATTGAAAAATGCATTTTACAACTCAGCATTCAAGACCATTCTCATCAAAACTTAAGGGACAATTCCTCAGCCAATCAAAGCTCCCTATAGAACCTTGAACAGTGCTGCAACTAGTTGAGGATATCTTTAAACAACATAAATAATTGGTGGTTTCTTCCCGCTGTTCAGACTCGTTTTCCTTTCCATAATCACACAGTACATTGGATGCATTTAAACAGCCTAATTTGGTTTGGTAATTGTCAAATCAGTACTGGCATACCAAACTGCCTGTCCCAGGTACCTCTGCATCTTAGAAACATAGAGACATAGAAAATAGGTGCAGGAGTAGGCCATTCGGCCCTTTGAGCCTGCACCGCCATTCAGTATGATCATGGCTGATCATCCAACTCAGAACCCTGTACGTGCTTTCTCTCCATACCCCCTGACCCCTTTAGCCACAAGGGCCATATCTAACTTCCTCTTAAATATAGCCAATGAACCGGCCTCAACTGTTTCCTGTGGCAGAGAATTCCACAGATTCACCACTCTCTGTGTGAAGAAGTTTTTCCTCATCTCGGTCCTAAAAGGCTTCCCCATTATTCTTAAACTGTGACCCCTTGTTCTGGACTTCCCCAACATCGGAAACAATCTTCCTGCATCTAGCCTGTCCAATCCCTTTAGAATTTTATACGTTTCAATAAGATCCCCCCTCAATCTTCTAAATTCCAGTGAGTATAAGCCTAGTCGATCCAGTCTTTCTTCATATGAAAGTTCGGCCATCCCAGGAATCAATCTGGTGAACCTTCTCTGTACTCCCTCTATGGCAAGAATAAATCTTGAGTAACGTATATGAAACAAATCTATTCAATGTGATAAACAATGTGAAGTGTGCCAAAATACTTTAACTGAAATTTGCAATCAATATTCTGATCTAATCTGGACAAGTAATGTAGAAACCAGCAAAGTTTTATTTAAATACACAGAAGGTCTCTATTTCACTCTGACATGTAAATCTTTCAATACGCTCTTCATTACTGCTATAAGCCCAAAACTAATTATCAGTGTTTAGCTTAAATATATTAGCAATCTTCAAATCAGATATAAAATCAGAACACATAATATCCAGAACTCACCAGCACCCAAGGAAATTTTTATACATTTATATCCCTCAAAGACTAAAAACATACAAATTGATTCTGTTTACAATTATTTGAAGCTGATTCAGTAATTGTGAGCATAATCTTGCACACTGATCAACGCTATTTAATATATTTTTCAGGATCTGGGCATCACTGGCAGAAGCCGTCTGTGTCAAGTCCGTTCAGAGCAGTTGTTTATTCCTCCAGCCACAAGATGGGGCTAATACACTTTCTCTTGTTGATGAAAAGTTACAAATAATCACTTATAAGTGTATATACATTTACAATCATAGCACATAAATCATAATTGTTTTCAGTTACTATGTATTAGAGTTACCATTTCTCCTCATGAATTGTCACAGTTCTTTGAAGAATCTCATGTGATTCATGCAAAAATCTCCCACCTATTTCAAATGGATATACCTATTGTGATGAACAAATGCTGGTGTTCCAGTTCTACGTGTAGCTGTTGCCATACAATGGTAATCCATTCCTATTGGTGCAATGAAAGTGATGTCATCATTTTCCTTACAGTCTAGCCTATGGAACCTGGACTCACTATTCCATCTGTGTCCTTATTTAACCTAGACTCTTTGTCAGATACATCACAAACCATTTATTGTACAATTTGTTCAAGAACTCAGATCTATATTTCTTGCAAGTCACTACTCTGACTTTCTTAATATATCCCTTGTCAATTGACAATTCATTCTGTAGATCAAAGAGCGAGCAAAATTTTCATTTAAGTTTAACACACAAGTTGGCCAGCCTTTGGCAATGTAGTCGTATACCTTGGCTAAAACAAAGTCGTGTTTATTTGTCCTGCTGATGTCACTTGCAATAATGGCTAACTTGTATTATCAACCAATTTCTGAAACATCCCACACTTGTGGGTTTCGACACAGCCTCCATCCTTCTCTAAATACTTGAGCATTTCCTTCAGCCTGTCTTCATGTACTTGTCTACTTGGTGCTGTGATGAGAATAATATTAACATATTGTCCTTGCAATTCCATATAAAATTTTGATTCATTATGATCTGAAAATGTCCTAGGAGGAAGAAAACCCCAAATGGCAGCTCACTGAACTTAAGTTGGAGGAGGTATTTGCAAACTGAAAAAAAATGAAGTCGTCTATCCACATTGTGAACAAATCTTCAACATTTGGCAAAGTATCAGAGGGATTCCATTTATTGATTAACAGTCACTGTATAATTACCACATATTCTCAAACTTTCCAGCTGGTTTATGCACTAGAACTCTGGGCATAGTTTATTGACTTATTCAATCTTGAAAATAAAGCTCTCAGACTGATTTTTTTTTCTGTTCCGGCATTGTGTATGGTTTGCAACAAACAGATCTTGTTTCCCACTCAATTTTCAATCTAGCTTGATGTAAAGTTCTTGTTTTACTGAAAACCTTCAGATACTTCTTTCCAGCATTGTTTTGCAATGTATATTTCACTTCAACACTAAATTCTCACTCCATATTCTTCTCAAGGCCAGTTTAACTCACTTTACTGTGATGATGGGTAGGGTGGTATATTGCTTCTCTTATGCAACAGAAGCAGAAACACATCCAATTAGAGGAATCTTCACTCTTCAACATTGCATATTTCCACTTGTGATATATCACCAATTGTGAGATGAAGATCGACGCCTGGATGGTGAATTCTGCAGTAAATGTAATATGGATCACAATGACCTGACAATAGTTGCTTGACATCTTTATGCTCACAATTATGGGAATCAGACCCGATTCTTATTCTAGCATTTTCCCCCTTCATTTCCAGTCCTGAAGAAGGGTCTCGCCCAAAACATAGACTGGTTATTCATCTCCATAGATGCTGCCTGACCTGCTGAGTGTATGCTGCTTTGGATTTCCAGCATCTGCAGAATTGCTCATTTTTATGATTCTTTTATCTCTTTTTCTAAGATGGTATGCAGTGATTTGTGGTTCCGCTTCCATTTATGGAGGAGATGGAGGCCAGTGGGAGGAGGTGCCAAAGTGACTGCCAGGATCACCACTTGATCATGCAGATAGCTACAGGTGGCCTCTTCCAGGGTGACCAGCACCATATAGTGGTATCAGAAGGAACCTCACAACCTGACACGACGTGTCAAACGGAGTTCCAGACCAACGACACACTGCTCTTTCATTCTGATGCTTTCTCAAACATACACAGACATTGCTGAGAGAGTGTACATTTAGGTGTTAATGCCCTAATTTATTGATACTTAAACTGTTTTAAACTGTTTCAGCAGGATAAATTTAATGTCAGCGCTGGGTTGACAATAGCAATGGTGTAGAAAAGTGTTTGGAGAGGTGGAGGAAAGGAACGCAAAGGAAAGGGATGAAGTCTGTGTGTGTGTGTGTGTGTGTGTGTGTGTGTGTGTGTGTGTGTGTGTGTGTGTGTGTGTGTGTGTGTGTGTGTGTGTGTGTGTGTGTGTGTGTGTGTGTGTGTGTGTGTGTGTGTGTGTGTGTGTGTGTTTATTTTTCTGTTGATTGTGGACGCTCCACCATAGGCCTATTAACGATCTGGCCTCTGCCATGTGCCAGTAGCTTGAAGCTCTCAAGTTACAGCAATATGGCACTAGGGAGTGGTGTTATGCAGCAGGGAAAGCAGATTGCTGTTCCGACTGAGCAGTGAGATGCCACTCATGAGCAGATTACTATTCTCAATAACCTCAAGGATGCAACCCACAAGAAGCTCACAGTTTCCCAGGAGCAAAAAGGATGTTGCACATGAGCAGTCAGCTGTTCACTACCAACAGAGAGATGATGTACGTCAGCTGTTTGATTTCCTACATGAGCAGAGAGATGCCATGCACGAGTAGATTCTCTCCAACAGGAGCACAGACATGGGCAGAAGGAACTCATTTCTGTCTGCCTCTCCAATACACCATATTCAGCATCATGAACAAACCCCTAGTTGAATAGTTAAGAGGACAGCTCTGAGGGAAGTGAACTTATCAGGGATCAGGAAGCTGTGACTGGGGGTGTCTAGCTGAAACAACACGTAACGGTAGATCACTTGTAAAAGTGCATATATGATGATTGAGAAATCACAGATTCTCTTGCTGCAAATTAGGAGGATGCCGAACAGTGGAAATGAAGGTGTATATTCTGTTGTACTGCCAAAATTAAAATGCTCCAGATTTTTCTTTTAAGTTTTCTAAAGTTTTTCTGACTTACACGGCATAAGTTTGTATTCAAATGCAATAAAGCCATCGTGCTACCTGACCCGCTGAGTATTTCCAGCATTTCTGATTTTATTGAAGTTTTAACGCAGCTGCGTTTATTGATTCTGAGACACCAAAAGTCTAATCAGTCAGCTTATACTTGAAGTTAAAAGATATAGATATCATAGTTACTGACCTAATAAGGTACTTTCCTAAACACAGCATGCATAGTTTTAATTGCCAAAAAGTGATCTCCCTTGAGCAACACTATCCCTGGCCTACAGTAAAGGAGCTGATTCCAAACAACTTTTAAATTTCAGCCTCACTTTCACATATGCGGCCATTTCTTCAACGCAACGTGTACTGACCAGCGATAAACTTCTAGGCTAACAAGTTTTCTGTTCCTCAAACTAAATAAATGGAAGAATTTTCTCAAGAGTAAATTTACTCAAATCGAAATGTGGTAGACATAACATGGCTGTGCGACATTGTGAACAGGAAATGCTGCTGTCATAACATTTTCATATTTTAGACTGTCAAATACTAACTCATTTCGCACCCAGGTTGTGTTCCCAGGAAATGAGAACGCCAAAGAAATCAAGGCTAAAAGGTGTCCTTAATAGGATTAGAGATAGATAAATCCCTTTCAGTGCTGGCAGGCTGGAAACCTGACACAAATCCCAGCAATGAATTGCCCACAGCTCAGTGCAACGAGGGATGATATAGGGTTGGCTGCGACAAGCACCGAAACCAGATGGTGCTGAAATGTTGGGGCTCAGGGCTGCACAGTTAGCGTGGGTCATTGCTGGAGATGAGCAATACCTGCTCCATTTGTTCACGGACCACGTGGATCCTACTGGCTATCTCATCATCATTTGCTGGAAGTTGTCTTCTTGCTCTCTCTTTGCTTTAGGTGTGTGGCTCCCCTACAATAACAAGTTCATCAACTCTCAGTGAACACCATCTTCTGTAGCATACAAGGGAATGTCAGTCCCCAACAATGGCCCACGCACACCATGCCTGATAGGTGCATGGAGTCCCACATCGCAGTTCTGCATCACCTCATCACACACCCTAGCCTCATCAACACCAGCTTCACAAGAAGCCGCTCCACACTGGGTTGTGCGATGACTCATTGCCAGAGGAACACTGATGGCGGACACAGATTTGTCCCAGGTTCCTGGCTCAGCAGAGACACCACACACCCTAGCCTACCCACACCAGCTTCACAGGAAGCCTCTCCACACCAAGGTCATGGGATGACGCATTGCCGAGGGAACACTGGTGGAGGATACCAACTGGTACTAGTTTCCTGACACAGCAGTGGGAAGAGCAGGGCCTCTCACCAGTTCCCAGCAGAGTACCACACAGCCCAAGTGGACATCATTAAACAGGGTACCAGTGTAATGTTAAATCAAACACTTTCTTCCTTCTCTGCAGCGCTTGCCTCGTCATAGCAGACAGTTTCATTTTATACATTAATGCAAATCATACAGAAATTCCTTGATTTATAAATACCATACTGTGCAAAAGTTTTGTAAAAATGTTTTAAAAATCTGTAAAGTGAAGATGCCTTCAAAGACAATGAAATGAAAAGTTTCTAAATATCAAAAAAATTCTAAAGACCAGTAAACAGGAACAAAACAACATTTGGTGTGACTGCCCTTTACCTTTAAAACTGCATGAATTCTCTTAGGTACACTGTCATGCAATTTTGTAAGAAAATCAGTAATTAGGTTGCTCCAAGCATCTTGGTGAACTTACCACAGTTCTTCTGCAGACTTTGGCTGTTTTGCTTGCTTCTGTCTCTCTGGGTAATCCCAGACAGCCTCGGTGATGATGAGATCAGGGCTCTGTGGAGGCCATACCATCTGTTGCACAACTTCTTGTTCTTCCTTTCACTAAAGGTAGTTCTTTATGACCTTGGCTGTGTGATTGAGATCATTGTCCTGCTGCAGAATGAAGTTGAGCCAATGAGACGCCTCCCTGATAGTATTGTGTGAAGGATGAGAAACTTCGTGTATTTCTCAGCAATGGGGATTCCATTAATTCTGATCCGATCACCAACTCTATTCACAGAAATGCAGACCCAAACCTGCAGGAAACCTCCACTCTGCTTCACTCACAATGTAGCACTTTCCAGCTCTTCTATGGACAAACTGCCTCTTGTTTCAGCCAAAAATTTCACATTTTCACTTACCAGACCAGAGCATTACTGCGATTGTTCTGCACCCCGGTCCTCGTGTTTTTATATGCAAATGAATCTCTTGGCTTTGTCTCACTTTGGAGGAATGGCTTTTTGGCAGCAACTCTTCCATGAAGACTGCTTCTAACAAGCCTTCTCCAAACTGTAGAGGGGTGCACTTGGTTTCAATGGCTTCTGTGAATTCAGAGCTGAGATCAGTGATGGAATTCTTCCAATTCAGAAGGGGTATCAGTTTGATCTATTCCCTGTCTCATGCACTCAGTTTCCATGGCCAACCACTGACTTTGCCTCTTTCTTCATGCTACTCCAGAAAAGCTTGGACAGCACATCTTGAAACTCCTTCGTCTGCTGCAAAATTTCTGCTTGGGAGAGACCTTGCTGATGCAATATGACCACTTTGTGTCTTGTTACTGTGCTCACACTTGCAGTGGTGTAAGAAGTGTAAGAACTAATAATTTGAAGGTTAAACTGTCACAACTGTCACACCCTCACCTTTTAGATTGGATGTTCTTCACTCTGATTATTTTGACACCCGTTTCTGTTTCAGTTAATCGGTTTAATTCATTCAGTCTAGTTTGTCATTGATCATTAGTACCTGTTTGTTATCTTTGTTTGATCATGCACTGGGCTATATACCTACAAAGTAATCAAGTTTTTATTCGAAAAGTGGTCTATTACTTAATATGCTACTTTCTTTAATGAAATACAAAAGTTTCTCTGTCACATTTAATTTTTTGGAAACTGAAAGTTTGAAAATCTCAAATTTGTTCTTTTCTATTGACACACTAATGCAGAAGACAAAAATAAACATCCAAAACAAAATTGATATTAAAAATCTAGGGTTCCTATGACATTTGCACAGTACAATTCAATTCACAAATGTATGCTACAGCAGTATTTATGCTTTGGGGTATGTGTCATTGCTTTAGAAAGCTATTTTTCACTCTGAGTCCATGCATAGGAATACACTTTACCAAAAAGCACTTAATGCATTTAGCCAGATTTTTCAAAACAACAAAATTTTACCTCAATAAAATTTCCAGAAATATATTCTTCTGCAAATTGAGGAACAGCTCATTCTAAAACAGCTACAGGATGCTAACAGGCCAGTTAATGCTGCAGGACATTTAGTAGTCTGTCCCACCATCTCTCTGACCCACTACCATCAGGTGAGAGATATCGAAGCATCAGGACTAGGACTCTCTGACTGACTACAGCTTCTTCCCATAGGCTGTAAGACTAATGAATATCCTGCCACCACTGAGGTCTCGCCACTAGAACAGCGAGCTCTTACTGTTTACCTGTGCAGCACACCGCATGTTCTTTGAATTATATTTTATTAACTTATTTACTGTAACATTTTGGTTTAAGTGCTGTGAGTGATATATGTTTTGTCGATGCACCGTGGTCAGGGGAACTTTGTTTCATTTGGTTGTATATATGTACTGTCAGTTGACAATGAACTTTTTTTTTTCAGGATCAGAATCACTTTATTGACGGGATGTGAAACAAACCAGAATCAATTGTGGTTTGGTGCCATGCATAAAACACAGGACAACACTATAATAGACAACGTAATATCAACCAACAACTGACAGACAATAGTACAAACAGCCATGAGCAATCAGCAATTAGCGGAACGGTCACATACGTCAATACTTGAAGTAAATGTGAACATATGAATAGGCTCGTTAATTGAACTTGAATTTGAAATAAGAATAAAAAGACCACCAACAGTAAGAAGACAACACATCTTAATGAAACGCATATTAAATCGTGGCCACGATACTTTTGAACAACAGATCAAAATGTAATGGTGTCCCTTGATTTTTCTGCTACTGGGATCTGGAAAATATGGTTTAATTAGCTCTCACCTAAATGATCGACGTTCTAAACAAAGGTTGGCATGCAAATCTCCATTCTTGTAACTTTGGTGTATTTTAATTGTTGAATCTATTTACATTGTGTCATCATATGGCAATAAATTTGCTGTTAATTAGCTTATTGATTTAGTTCTCTTGCCTTGACAACTACATAGCTCACACAGTGGGGTGACAAAACGTCAAAGAGTGGTTTATTCCAAAAAGAAGATTAGTCGGAAAATTCCAATTTGCATCACCTGTTGTCCAACCTGGAAATGTGTAATAACGCACCCTTAAAATTTCAGAAAGCTGCTCATACACATTTGATGAATTAACTGACACCTGGCCTGACCATTTTTGTTTATACTCAAAAGTATTCAGAAATCATAAAATAGGTATAGTTAATGAACTGCTAACACCTTCTTCTTCAAGAGAAATTCCTTCTAAAAAATAGGTTAAGTGAGTACTTCCACCACTTATGAACTGAAATTATAAATGGTCACAAAAATAAATCACAAATCTCTTTCAGAAGACGCTTCATCCAAAACAATAAGGAAAATAAGCAACGTGTGCCAAAAATCTTAACACATGCAGAAAAGGAAAACAGAAACACATCTATATAGCCAAATAAATTGTAATGTTATTTGCAACATTTATTCAAGTATAATGTCATTTATCCTAAACAGCATTTTCAATTCAAATATTATTTTCCCCAACAACTCAGATTCACACCTACTGTACAGTATTTCAGTATAACACCTGCCCCCTAAACAACATCACAAAGGAGATCAGGCATGAAATGGTCATAAGTGTTTGTTTCCAGTACATTTCACTTTTCTCTTGCTAGCTGCAGCTTGACATTTTGTAAAATCTCCAGGGACCAAACATTGAAAAATCGAGTTACAGAAGGAGTGCACTGTAAATTCCATGAAGTCATGTAATATGTCTTAACACAGATGGGCACACAATGGTAATTCACAGTAGTTGATAATAGAACAATACCTTCTGTTTTGTCTAGGGAAAGAGCCATGCATCTGCTACATTGTCAGTCATTCTACATATCTTTTAGTGTCATCCTAGTGTAGAAGAAGACTCTATATGTCAGGCCAAGTGTACATTACTGTAGGGATTACTACAGGAATACGAAACGTACCCTGCTATTGAAAACAAATACTGCACCTTAATGCTAAATCCGAACACTCTTGGTGAAATTCTTTTCATAGAGCCCTGAATTACATGTAAATTAAATATATTCTGTTGTTGTGATTACAAATTTTTGCATGATGAATTAACATTGTACAGTGTAGGGATCGTGATTCTCTGAACGAGAACATGTGGTTTAATGGAGTATCTTTCCTGTATCTGTGCTGCATAAAACCTCAATGATTATGGTTTCTAAATTATGCTCAAGGGCAAATTAAAATTTGCATGAGAGTTTTAGCTTGATGAGCTGGATGCTGTACAGACAACAGCATGCAGTGTAACTTTTAATTTTGCATATTTCCCTAAAGACAGAGGAGTGTATGGATTATAGGAAAATGAGAAACTTGCCAAGCTGGTATCAGCTGAACAATGTATCTTCTTAACTGACATTAATTAAAACTCCCAGTGGTCTCCTAAACACCTGACAAATACAATAAATGTTGCATAAATGTGCCGTGTGCTAACAGGAGATGTTACCATGAAATGATTAGTGCTTTAAAACCAGGATTGTAGAGAAAATCAGCAAGCCTGCAGGCAACATTGCTATCGTGATCATAAATAGAAAAGCAACACAGTAACTCATAGACAACGGCCAAATAGTGAAGTTCTTTTAATTATTTTTCAAACCAACATCCCGGAAGAACACTTTTAGAAGTAGTTTGTTATTTTCAAAGAAAAGCACATAGAAGTGAATGTATCCACAAATTGTAAAAATGTAAAACTCTAAAACTCAAATCCATCAAAATATATAGATATATGAGCTCACACATTTACAATGGTAATGCACAGAAGCCACCACACTACGAATTTAAAATAATGTGAACATAACATAAAAATTCTAGACACTACTATCTAAATTCTCAATAGACAGTGTCAGCCACTTAATTTGCAGGTACCTGCTCCCTAATGCCTCTCTTTGCAATGTTACTTATACTTTCTTCTGTGCTAAACCCAGAAAAATGCCTGTCATTTCCTGTCAGATTTCTCATCTCAAATTCTCCTCAAGCAACAAAGTCAGGTTAATTGCAGTCACTTTTATATTCACAAGCAACTTACAGACTCAGCGCAGAGTAACAATTGGCTGTGAAATGAGAAAAGGTGCTCCATCCGCAGAACTGTGCATGAGATAACAAATGTGAAAGGACTGAATGCAAATACTGTACTGATAAATAAAACCTAATAGAAAACACAGCCTAAATTTAATGTTACAACTATTCGACCTCATTAGCTGAACATGTTCCTGTCATATTTTCTCTGTAAATGCTTTCATGCAAGACAGGCACAATGAATAAGCTACTCTTTGTACCGGTAGATTTCACTTTTCATGCAGCAACTGAGAATACACTGATCGTACAAAAGGTAGAGCTCCAGTATTTATCAGGTTGGCAGCAAGAGGTTTTTTTCTCTCTTAATTTTAAGACAAATGTACTTACTGAAACTTCAAAGCTTTTTTTTTGCTCCTTGTAATCATTTTTTTTAAATCCTGGACATATATCAGGTTCAAGCCTGAAACACATTTCAATCAAGCAAGTGGAGACAACAATGAAACTCATTCTTGACTTTGGATATTCCATTATATTTCCTCCCTCCAAACTTATGGCAGAAGACTGGAAAAATGCCACTAATATTTCAACTTCTAACTCAGAATCAGAATCAGGGTTAATATCACTGGTATACGTCGTGAAATTGGTTGTCTTTGAAGCAGCAGTACGATGCAAGACAAAATAATAGAGAAAAAGGTAGTGAGGTGCTGTTCACAGATTCAATGTCCAGTCAGAAATCAAATGGCAGAGGATACCACCCTCTGCAATTCGATCTAACTTTAGCTATTAAGTATAAAAATTTGCTAAGCAAATAAATATCCACATAAATAAATTAAAGATGGTAGGTATAATTGAAAGTACCACAATAAAGAATGAACTTAGGTACATAGTGGTTAGATATGAGTTTAATATATAGTGATCTGTTGACCTATAGACACAAGATCAAATCCCACTACATCAGGCATTAAATTTCAAATCAAAGCATTAAATAAAAGCATGTTGACCAGACTGTACTGGATCCAGTTTACTGTCCAAACTTCACACCTAAAGTGTCTACTTCTTGGCACTAATCTAATCCAAAGACCAACAAAGTTCATCCACTATAACTCTATAACTGAGTCCTTCAAGAAGTGGGAAGACCATGAACGGCCACGATAACTCAGGATCTGAATCCTTGGACTACGCCTCCAAACATGCCCGATGGCCTCTTGAGAGCGTGTGAAAATAATACACTTTATTGAAACTACCTCACAGTCCTAGAAATTGATTTAAAACAGTAAGGTAAGTGAAATTTCCTTATTTCCTTATTAAATCAATCAATATATCTTTTTACTCCCTTTGAATGTGAGGCAAGCACAAAGATAAGCGCATCTGGTACCTGGGTTCAGCAAATAATATCTCTGCCACAGTGGAAGTTAGTCGCAAACTGATGTGTGAGAAAAGATTATCAGCAGATCTCCACAGAGCAGAATGCAATCCAGATTATTATTAGTACTCATAATCTTCACACAATCAGTTCATTGTTTAAAAAAAACCTATCTAATTCACAAACATCTTTTAATGAAGGAATTTTGCCTTGCTCCATATAGCCAACTGTATACGTGAATCCAATATGGATGACTCTTTTGAACTGAGGCAAAAAGTAACAAAAAAACTGGCTGTGTTTTTGTACTCTTGTATTAGTTTATTTAGCTTTAGTAATATATTACTCTATGAAGTATAATCTAAACATCTAAAATATAAACTAAAGAGTGGCTTTAAAGTTCACGAATAGAATCAGAGGTTCACAGTCTCAGAGTAGCACATACAAAATGTTGGAGGAACTCAGCAGACCAGACAATATCTATGAAAAGAAGTAAACAGTCGATATTTTGGACTGAGATCCTTTATTAGGACCATCTTAGAACCTTAATGCAGTACCTGTATGACTTAACACTGTCTTAGCCATCCTGTTAAACACTTAAGTTTCTCTGATGCAATTTTTCCATGCAGCAGTGGGTGCATAAATAGTTTTTTTTTAAACAATCACTGGAAGTCCTTCAAAAAACAATCCTGTTTGATTCTGGTTTACTTCACGCCAAAGCCATAGGCAAAGAGTAAGACTTTATCGTGGGCCAAGAAAATAAATTTCCTCCTCTGTCATTCTATTAGTGCATCCTGCGTGCAAGCAAACCTCAACAAAGCTTTATTTGCCAAGGCCTCAAAATGGCTCAGGATTCATGCCTGTAAAAGTGGTTCAGAGGGCAACTATGCATCTATTTTGAATGCTTCTTAGCAATAACCCCAATAGTTCACCTTACATATGAACAACATGCTGAACCACAAAACAATCAATAGTAAAGCAATATTCTCAACTTTACCAGCACAAGAAAAGAATGAAAGTATTTTTTGTACAGTGAAAACTTCTAAAATAGCTTCGTTTTGTTTTCAAATACAAGTCCTTGTTTGGTAAGGACTTTTAATGGTATATTGTCAAAATGCACATTTTTTTGCATACTGACCATGAAATAGTGAACGTACTACTTTTCCAGTACAGTGCCATTTGTAGGGAACTCCCGACTTCAAAAGGACCAAATAACCATGACCATTGATCATAGAGACACTATTAATAAGCAAGTGTATAAGTTTTACATGAAGGAAAATAATCACCTATTTCTTTTAATTTGGGAGAATAATTTGATAAATGTTAATTTATATCAAAGGTGGAGTCTATTTTGGTTATATCGCTAGGGTGAGCCATTCACATTCTAAGTTCCCACTAAACATAATGGCAATTTTTCTAAATCAGTTATTCAGTCATTGCTTGAGTTCTATCCATGTTGCAGACTTTTGAAATAAAAAGCTTTATGCATTTTATTATGATATTATCTACGAATCCTAATTTGTAGTATTTCTTTTGCTAGGCACTATGAAAGATAAATATTTTTCAACAAACTTGAATTCACAGTTGATTACTTCCATCTTAGCAAATTTAACTGATGCCTATATTTTCTCTTTCCTGCTTGATTTCTCAGTTCATGTTAGCTACAAGCATTAAACTGAACCATAGGTTTTTGAATTATTATTATAGATATACTGTAACATAATTACAACACTCTGAACATCCTCCTCCTGAGATGTGAATGTAGATGTCCTATATTTATGCTCAGCCATGAGTGATATTCTTGCAGCATATTTTCTGGAAACACACAATGCAATAAACTCATGAGTTAATTGCAGTATTGAGCAACTAATTACACTTTTTCAACGTGTGCATCTTTCCTGCCAAAAAAGAACAACTAAAGAGATAAATAAATAATTAAATAGTGAGTCGTGTGCATAAAAATTGGGCAGATCCTAGGCAATTTTATACTTCAATTATATGTTTAGTTTTAATATAAATATTTATTTGAAATCTTGACACATTTTATATGTGATTGAGAGTTGGGGACAATGAAGCAAAGTGTAGATGATGAAATATGCCATTTAAAAAAGGTTGCTGTCATAATTGATTTTACACGCATGCTTGTATAAAATTATATTCACGTTCTACATCACAAAAACTCTCTTCTCCATGGAAAACTGTTAATCCAGCTGAACCATTATATGAATAATGTCAAGAAAAAAATGAACAGTTTCTTAACAAAATTATTCCCCTTGTTTTGCTCCCATGTGTAGTTTTAGTGGAATACTTGCTGCTATTCATAGAATACAGATTTTATTGCACTCACCTGAAAGGTACGTCTCACTCATGAGGTGTAGCTTATGTATTACAAAGTCTTCTTCATGATTGGAATAAAAGAATGCAACATATCCATGTCTGCATAGAAGAAATTCTGCCTAACATACACATTTATAGCTAAAGCCATGAATAATTTCAAATTTTGATAGATTACAATATGCTTACCAGAAAAAGCTCAAACACAAGTAAGTAGGATACCGTGTTATTGCGTCCATTCTCTTTCACATTAAGTATCTTCAATACTGGTATTTACAAGCATGTGGTGATTTGATATTGTTTTGCTGTCCTTCCAAGCGGTATTCATTTTTAAAAATATGTAACTCGGTACATAACTTAAGAATTAGCAGCAGGGAAGAAGCCATTGGGCCTCTCGTGCCCGGTCCACCATTCAATAAGATCATAGCAGATCTTTTACGTCAGTACTCGCCTGCACCACTCCACTTATTCTTAGTTTCTCTTTTCATCTAGAAGCCTATTGATGTATGTTTCGAAGCCACTCAGCAATCCAAACTCCATAACCCTCGAGGGTAGTGAATTCTAAAGATTTGCTACCCTCTGGGTGGAATAAGTCTCTGTAAATGTGCACTACTTACTGAATTTGTCTGGCTATACAAATCCTTTTAAACTGATAGAGTGAAATATTGTCAAAGTGCTGCAAAATGTGTTCATTAGACAACTGTTGTGGGATAAATTGATACATAGATGTACCATTGAAGATATGGTTACGGGGACAATGGTTCAAAGATATTGCCCTCAATCTTTTAAACCAATAGTCATCCTTTCAATCATTACATCAGGTAACTAGTATTTTAAATACAGCTGCATCTTCTGACTTTCAACATTAACCTATGTGAACTTATATAAAATGCTACAAAATATTCAAATACTATTATATTTATATTTTTTTATTTTCTACTTTATGTGAAATACTTTAAAAAGCTCAGCTGATTTTCATAATTTGAACAGATTAAAATCTCCAAACACTTGTCAAATGGCACTTTCTGAAATCAATTGAATAACATTTCACCCAACTTAATTCACCAATCTCAGTGCTTTTACCTGACCACGTTCAGTGATTGAGATGCTCTGGATGTTGTAGCATATGAAAATATGGATTAGGTGAACCAGCTTCTTAAATGTCAGCCTCAATAGTTTAAAACAACAGTCATCATTGCAATCGATATGTCAACTTACTAGTGTTTAAAGAAAAATGAGCTTATACAACTGGATAGGAGGTTATCAGTATTAACCCATCAGGTCAGTTGGAATAAGGGAATGAAGATTGTCAATATCATACATATAGCATGTTATGTTTTCCTACGACTGCTTGTGGACTGACTTGAGCAAAGTCATTTTAAGATAGTTTCTTGACATCTTAGATGTGTGGGACAGGGGTGGAGGAAAAGATATGCATGAAAAAGAGAGACATATCTCTGAAGAACCCACAGATAATAAGTATCTGCTGAAATATAATTGTGGAAGTTTCTCACAAAACACTTTCTGGGAATTCCTGTTCACTGTTTAGTTCCCTCCACCGTTGCTGAGTTCCTCTGCCATTTTGTGCGTGTGTTGCTCAGTATTTCCAACTCAGAATCCCTGTCTGCAGATTTCACTTTCCATGGCATGACAAACAGACCACCACTCGCAACTGCATTGATTTCCACTTGCTTGTAGATTCATACGAGTTTATTTTGCACAGCAAATCATTATAATCTGACCATGCAAAATGTGCAGCACCACCTACAGGACATCTGGGACCTGTGTGACAAGGGTTAACAACCCTCCCTGAATTAATCAGAGGGGGAATCCTCAATGAGCAATCTTATTCAGGAATAGTGAATTCAATGTACATAGCCAAAATAAGAGGGAAAGATTGTATTAATATAAATGTAAAAGAGGCAAAAGAGGAAATTTAAAGAATGTTATTTATTATTTTGAAATTTCCAAGAAAAACACTGGAAGAATCCATCTTCACACCTGCAGAAGTTAATTTTCAGAGCCTAAGTAGTTGTCTAATAAAATATGAAACTTTCCAAACCTTTCAGAGAGTAATTATACTGGAGCATATAAGCCTTAATGTTTACATTTGAATTTATTTTTCAAATCTGAACTATTCACGGCACCTTCAGACTAATTATGAATCATTAATTAGATGGCAAGTAGTCCTTTTCAAGAGTATGCACAGAGCATGACAGCTTCTGCCATCAATGTTCAACTGCAAATATGTGAGTTTACAAGTGGTTATACCTTTTACAAGTATATAATAGTGAATGCCATCAGGGTCATATCACTAGAGAAATCAGCCCCTTGGGTGCATTTATAAGACTATAAGACATAGGTGCAGAATTAGGTCATTTGGCCCATCAGGTCTGTTCTGTAATTCCATAATGGCTGATTTATTATCCCTCTCAACACCATCCTCCTTCATTTTCCCCATAACCCTGACTAGTCATAAGTCTATCAACCTCTGCTTTAAATATATCCAATGACTTGGCCTCCACAGCTGTCTTGTAGCAATGAATTCCACAGATTCACCACACACTGGCTAAAGAAATTCCTTCTCATCTGTTCTAAATGGATGCCCCTCCATCGAATGTTCATCATATGTTAACCCCTTCATTCCCAGAATTATTTATGTAAGCTATCCTGTCAAGTTATTTACAGAATTACTGATTGTAAAAGTGTAATAAAAATAGGTTTAGTTTGAGAACAGCTTTCTTTAATTTAAAAAATGAAAAATCATTACGGTGAGTTTTTAACTCCTGTCTATTTACTTGCTATGAAAGCCAGGGTGTTGATTTGTTTGTGGGAAGTTGAAGCATCTAATGTCTTGCGATTTCAGAATTCTTTTCACGTATTGTACATTGTAAAAATTCTTCTTCTTAATCAGGATTAACTAGAAAAGCAACTCATCCACATTCGTGAGAAGACTGAAGACAGTCAGTAGGAGAGGAGTAATCACAAGCCTAGCTTGCAAGCGTTCAGCCTGATTGACGACAGCGTAGAATTTAGCTTACTACATCTGTTCCCGTGCTTCATTTGATTTATTTAAAAACAGCAGTGGTAATAGTTTCTCCTGCATTTCAAAATAAACACTTCTTAATTTGTCAGAAGAACAAGATTGCCTAGAATTAGTATCAAGAGTAGTGGCAGACACAGGGTTAGTGCCTTTATAGACATTTCCTGTACTCTATCATGATGAAAGTGTTACCCATTTAGTTTAAAGTAGGATAACAGAAAGACAGAAAGATACCTGTGCGCATTGACTTCTGCAACAATGATGGGTCTGGCAAAGTACTACATTTATTGAACTTTTATACTCATCTTTGGTATCATTATATTTGCATCACAGGTTGCTGGATTGTCAATCCATTAATTTTAATCACAGTGATTTCAGTGTTTCACCTGGCACCATATTAACACACCACCTACTGACTTAGACCATTAGTTCATGAAGAAAGGAACAAAGGAAAAACAGTACCAATGACATTAAAAATATTGCGGCAAATTAGAGTAGGACAAAAGAGAGGAAAAAGATAGAAAGGAATAGGGAGAGAGAGAGGGAGAGTTGGGGTAGGGAGAGGGGAAGAGAGAGAAAGAAGAGAGAAGGAAGAGAGGAGGAGAGATGGAGAATGAGAGGGGAGAGAGGGAGAAAGAGAAGGAGAAAAGAAAGGGAGGGGGAGAAAGAGCGGGAGAGAGAGGGTGGAAGAGAGAGAGAGAAGGGGAGAAAGGGGAGAGAGGAGGTTAGAGGGGGTGAGAGGGGAATGAGGGGGAGAGGGAGAAAAAGAGAGAGAGACAGAGAGGAAGAAGGAGAGGGAGAAGGAAAGGGAGAGGGCAAGGTGGATAAGTATAGATGACGTATAAATACATAATCCCCTGAGAGGGGTGACACAGGTGAGTAGGGTAGTGAAAAAGCTGTTTGTTACAGTTGCCTTCATTAATCAGACCAGTAAGTACGGAGCTGGGGCGTCACGTTACAGTTGTACAAGATGCTAGTGTGACTGCACTTGGAATACTGTGTACAGCAATACTCATCTAGCTATAGGTAGGATGTTATTCCGCTGGAAAGGATGCAGGAAAAATTAACAGGGTTGTTAAAGGACCTGCAGGAGGTGAGTTATAACAAAAGACAGGATAGGTTGGGGCTATTTTTCCTGGAGCACAGGAGTTCGAGGGGTGACCTTACGTTGTTTTAAAAAAATCAGAACTGAAAGATGGAAAATGGTCACAGTCCTTTTCCCAGAGTAGGGGAGTCCAAGTTCAGAGAACTTACGTTTAAGGTGAGAGAGGAGGGTTTTAAATCAGCCCTCAGAGAGAGGTTTTTCAGATAAAGAATGTTGAGCATATGACATGAACTGCCAGATGAGGTGGTGGAGGTGGGTACAATTATAACATTTAAAAGACATTGAGATAGGTACATGGATGGGAAAGGTTTGGAAGGATATACGCCAAATACTAGCTCAGGTACCATAGGTACCTTGGTTGACATGGATGAATAAGAGTTAGGTTTATTACCTCCGTTTTATATGATGTGAAATTTGTTGCTCCGTGATAGCAGGTGTGTAATTGGGCCAAAGGGCTTGGTTCCATGTGGCATAACTCTATACCGCTAAACAGGAAAGAAAAATTCAAAACTTTAAAAAGGAAAAGAGGTGACCGTCCTATTTTGTATAGGAAATCCTGTGTTGGCCTTAGAAATGTTAATGAGGCTTTAATTAAATAATGCTCAAAATTGTAGAATCTAGGGGGATACTGTTACAAATATTTCACAAGAAATGCTGAATGAAAATTGACCGAGGCTCATCCTGTTCACCTTTTCCCTCTCAATATTTGCATGATGCAAAGACAATAAAATGACTACATACTCATGGATGTTAAACTTTATCTGTTTTATTTACAAGAGCCAAAGAGATGAAATGGAGAGAAACATCAAGAGTGAAATAATTTAGAAACTGCAGTGCATGGCCATGTTTTTCCTCCAAAGCAGTGACATTATCAAATCAGTTGTTAACTCTTTCCCTGGCCTTGTGGCTTAAGTTGGTATCTGGATGCCCATGAAAATTGCATGCAAAATCCTTGCAGATGGATGAATTTGGTGAACGTGGTCAGGTGAGATCCTAACAAGGTCCGGGAGATGAAGCAACACAAGCCGTCATTATTACAGTGACATGTAATGACATCTGCCATTTTTTTTCCACACAAGTAACAGGCCCTCAGGGAAAATACTGGAGAACAAAGTGACATCCATGGAAGTTAATGATGGAAAAGTATTTTGGAGAAGAATAAGGAGTAACGATAGGGTGTACTTCATAAGGTTTCTCTGCAACATTCCCACTACAAAATTGCAGTGTGTAATTTCACTTGTAAAATAGACAGTTCAGCAAGGAGTGCTTTCTATACATGGTGTAAATGTGGTTGCATTGTGTTCATGTTCAATGGTGTATTCAAATTCAATATCTATTGAATCTCTATTATCATCAATACTGGCTTTAAATAGATCTGTTTCACATTAGAATCTATATTATGTCAGCACTTTTATAAGTTTTCAGTATATTATGGGTGTGGATTATGCTCTATATCAGCTACTTCTTCCACAGTTGGATAAGTTTTAAATTTAATTTTGGATCTTATTAATGTTAGCAGAGAACTGTTATCCCTCCTGGATTTATGCTAACAATAAATGAAATGTAACCAGCATTCTTAAAGTAGTATATTTTAGTATAAGCAATAAAGAAAAAAAAAATCTAACAGAGACATAAGTGGACTGGTTCCACACTATGTCCTAGGAATTCTTGCACCAGTCTAATACCCACTCCAATGGAAGTATTTGAGTTTTCTTTATTCTGCCCCTTCCTGGATTCCCACAGATCCTGCTTCCAGTGATATGATAGCAATTACATAAGCCTATAAATACATTTTGTATAAGTATGCCAAATATTGCTTTTTTTTAGGCAATGTTTGGCAATCTGGAATGCATTGAATCTCAGATCAGAAATGCATACAGTATACAGTGGCTGAAGCACATTCAGCAGGGAGCTTAAAGTCCAAGCAGTGCTTGGAGGAAGGGAAACAAACAGAAATGCTAAGCACTACTTTGGGGTTTAGAAAAGACAACAGAAACAATGACAAATACACCCTAGCAACTAGAACACCTAATCCAATGATAGCACAATCATGTACTTCATCTTGCATACACATTAATTAATCTCTTGCAGCATAAATATATCCTGGGATGAAAGTACCCTCTGCAAAATGTTCAAATTGAATTTGAAAAATATTGTAATGTCATTTAATTTTGATATGCTCTTACTTCAGTGTTTCCCCAATGGAACAATACAAAGGCCTGGAATTTGCTGGACATTGCAAATCATAATATGCTCCATTTGTTAAATGCTTCTTCCATTCTATTGTTTTGAAAAATGTTGTATCATTATCCTCTGGAAATATAAGATTAACAGGTCATTTGGGGACAGTGAACAAAGGAACCAGCAAGCTATCACCTCTGCATTTAAGGATTGATTAAAGTATGAGGTAGAGAGATGTAGCATGAATCTGAGTGAAGATACTTACAGAAAAGTAAACCAAGTCAAGAGTGGGAAAATAAATTACATTTCAACACAATACGTATAACAAATCACTGCAGAAACAAGACATTTTGAACAATCTTGTTTCTGAACCAGAACATACATATCTCATCCACATGCTACTAAAATCTTCATTTCTAAGTTGTGAGAGGGAAGGCTGATGGCTAGCTTCCATTTTTACACAGTACTGTATTAGTCAACTTGGAGCGAAGAGCAAATTTGTAAATCTGGCGGTAGCAAAGAATGTGGAAATTGTGAGGGTGGAGTGCTCCAAGAGGGGTGTGGGACAAGTGGTAGAGAAAGAGTGCCAGGGGCAGAGGGTGGCACCGGTGCAGACACACACAGCCCTGAGATACCAAACAGGGACATTTGATTCCAAACAAATTGTTTATTGATCATTACAGAATGCCTCTCTGGTGCTTCCCACTCCCTCCCCTCTCCCTTCCTTTTTCCCAACCATGATTCCCCGCTCCCTGCTCCCTTCCCACTCTCAGTCCAAAATAGGTACCCATATGAGAATTAGATGCATCATCACCAACATGTCATGAAATTTGTTTCTTTTCGTGGCAGCAGTACAGTGCAATACATAAAATTACTACAGCACCCTAGCTATACCTATGGGACTTTTACACAGTACTGTGGCTCATTCAGCTAACTCACAATCCACAAAGAGTATCTCTCTGTAAACTACTGGGGAACTTACAGATAGTAACAACATGCACTGTGAATGAGGTAATTTTTAAATTAATTTCAGACTGAGAGTATCAGAATCAAATTTAATATCACTGGCATATGTCATGAAATTTGTTGTTTCACAACATATCTCTAAATAAAATAAAATACTCCAGTGATATCTCTATGTTTACCTTTTTACTCCTATTGGGTATAAACATTTGCAAGAAGGAGCAGAACTGGTTTGATGACAATGGCAAGGGAAGGGAGGGATGGGTCAGGTTTAAATAACATGCAGCTGATTCAATCTGTGAACTTCAATCTTAAGTTAGAAGTCTCTTCATGACCCTTTTGCTGGATAAAAAGATGATGCTGCAGCTGCTCACTCCTGTGGTGAATGCATCTGTCAGCAAGGATTACTTGTATGTAGCAACTGGGGTGGGATCATTGGACAGTTACTCAAAAACAGCTCCTTTATCTATGTTAAACCCATATTTTTGAGAACTGCTCTACTTGTATGGGCAGTTCACATGGTTTGGTGATATTGATAAAGCCCCACAGAGTCCCATTATTGCACATCTATTAAAGACACACAGCTTTCAATGATCTTGAAGCATCACTGCTCTCCTATGAACTGGAGTGGGGATCTAGTGATAAATAAGCCTCAGTTCTTGCTGTCAGAAGGGCTTTTCACTGTTTTCACACGTCTCTCTGAGACATTAAGAAACAGTTGGAAAAAATAATTAACTGATTTAAACAAAAAATCAATAACATTTAAAGTAATAAGCATTTAAAAGAGAGGTAAATGATTTAAATTAATTGAATCTTAATGTTAATCAAAATTAAATATAATATACTTTCATGTACTTTTTAAAATACAGGGGAGGGGGACCAAGTGTAGTGTATCTAAGTTTGTTGATGACACTAAATTAAGTGGAAAAGCAAATTGTGCAGAGATACAGAGAGTCTGCAGAGAGATATAGATAGGTTAAGTGAGTGGGCAACGGCCTGGCAGATGGAGTACAATGTTAATGAATGCAACGTCATCCACTTTGGAAGGGAAAATGGAAGATCAGATTATTATTTAAATGGTAAAAGGTTGCAGCACTCTACTGTACAGAAGGACTTGGGAGTGCTTGTACATAAATCACAAAAGGTTGGTTTGGAGGTGCAGCAGAAGGCAAATGAAATGTTGGCCTTCATTGCTAGAGGGATTGAATTTAAGAGCAGGGAGGTTACGCTGCAACTGTATGGGGTACTGGTGAGTGAGACCACATCTGGAGTACCGCCTGCAGTTCTGGTCTCCTTACCTGAGGATGGATACACTGGCTTCGGAGGTGGCGCACAGCAGGTTCACCGGGTTGATTCCTGAGATGAGGGGATTAGACTATGAGGAGAGATAGAGTTGCTGGGACTCTACTTGCTGAAATTCAGCAGAATGAGAGGAGATCTTACAGGACCATATTAAATTATGAAAGGGATAGATAAGGTAAAGTCAGGAAAGTTGTTTCCACTGGTCAGTGAGACTAGAACTAGGGGATATACCCTCAAGTTTTGGGGGAGTAGATTTAAGACAGAGATGATGAGGAACTACTTTTCCCAGAGAGTGGTGAATCTGTGGAATTCTCTGCCCAATGAAGCAGTGGAGACTACCTCAGTAAATTTATTTAAGACAAGGTTGGATAGATTTTTGCATAGTAGGGGAATTAAGGGTTATGGGGAAAAGGCGTAGGTGGAGATGAGACCATGGTCAGATCAGCCACGATCTTATTGAATGGTGGTGCAGGCTTGATGGGCCAGATGACCGACTCCTGCTCCTACTTCTTATGTTATCACTTCCTTAGGTTTGTTCACCCAAACTAAAGAATCACCTTACTGACTCCTCGAAAATTACCTCTAGGGCTCTGCCTGTGACTTGGTTCTCTGTCAAAATGAAAACAAAGACCAAAAATCATCTCCCGAATTTAGAAGGTGCACACGCTTTTCCTATGCAATTGCACGAAATAAGAAACATGACTTCAACTTCACAAACAGAACGTCTGTGTTGGAGAGCTTATTATTTCAGTGATGCCATTGTACCTAAATGATCCCATGCTTACAGACCCCTATGCCTTACTGCCCAAAAAGTAACATACATCTTCAAAGATATTATTTTATTTAGAGATACAGCACGGTAACAGGCCCTTCCAGCCTAATGGGCCCAGACCACCCAATTATACCAATGTGACGAATTAACCTACTAACATGTACACATGTTAAGAAACCCATGCAGTCACAGTGAGAATATACAAACTCTTTATTTTCAATGGTGGAATTGAACTGGGTTCGATGGTGCCGTAATAGCATTACACCAACTGCTATGCTGCCCTGCCGCCTTTTTATAAAGCATAAAGTGACTCTGCAGAAAAATATGCAAAAATGAAAATTTGTTCATATTCAACTCTTAACAAGTATACACCCTTGACAAGTATGGAAAGCAGCTTTGTTGGGTAAAAATCTGCTGGTGCTATACTAAGTGAAACAATTTTTATATCATAAGAAGTGTTAGTAGTTTTCTTGGAAATAAAATGTTTTGACAGAAACTTGTTCTGCTTGAAGTAATTGCAAATGAATATTTCAGTAAAATAAAAACATACTGCTGCTGCTGAAGCAATGACAACAAAAGATTCCCAGTTTGGTTTCTCCATTTATGGTTACACAGCATAGGAACAGGCCACTTAACTCAACCAGCCAACTTTAGCTTCAGCATCACCTATCAATACTTCTTCACCTATCAATATACAACAGTGGTTCCTCTTCCCCATTTGCTTATCAACCTTTTTAAATAGATTTTAAACTAGTGTTGATATTTACTGAAGATTAGTAAACTGACAATGGTGTGAACATTGTGGCAGGAAGAACTCTGAGTGCAATTGACACGGACAGCCTGTTTTCTTGGACCAAAAAAGTCTAGAACAAAGGAATATGGTCTAAACATAAAAAAATGTTGGCCATTTTTCAATCTGTGTGAGTTTTCTAAAGCAAAGTTCAACCAACGAACTAACAGTGGGTATATTTAAGATTGATAATGATACATTTTAGAGCATACAGAAGAATGGGGAATTGGGACAAATTGGATGAGGTACAGGATAATCTATAATCGTACTGAATACTAGAGCAAGGTTTAGAATCATGGGGGCAGCATATTCCTATTTAATATATTTATATACTTACTACAAACAGGAATATATTAATGTAATTAAACATCAACAATATTAACATCATCGATCATCAAACTGCACATATTTGGATTGTATTTGCTTTCCCTGAACCAGTTCAGCAAAGGAAATCAAATCTATTGCCAAATACAGTCAAAGATTTGAGTGGCCTTTTAAAGACAATTTATCACCTTCACATGTCTAAAATAAACTTCAGTAGGATGTGACAGACCATAGAAAAACAAACATCACCAAGATTGACAATATGAATTACTAACACATTCTGTTCCCATGTACTCACTAACTAGTTTCCTACAAACATATTTGTATCACTGAAATAGTCTTGTCAAAGTAATTCACACCAAAATAAGAACATATTACATGAGTGCTTTAGCTAAAGAAAATCATGGATGGGTGGATGGATGCCTGAGAGCATTAGAGCACTGCACTTCCAATCAATTTCAATCTAACCAAAATTTGAAACAATAGGAAAATATTAGCAATCCATGATCAGGTCCAAAATTAAGTCATGTGTGGCTATATGGGAAAGAATAGTTTGTTAGACTCATGAACTAACAAATATATGCCAATCTACTCAATCTTACATTTTATCCAACTACTCAATTTTAACAAACCATTTCTTTAACCTCCAAATGAATCTCTTCGAATCTCCCCCTTGAATTCTAAATGCAACCAAACAATACTCTGGACTAACAATCTACCTACAACTCTCTTAACCAAACCGTGAGCAATCACATGATTAGATGACAACTTTGTAGTCCCAGTGGAAAGTGTTACTGAACATACATGTTTATCTTTGAAATAAATTATGTCTCTTGATTTTTTTTTAGCCTTCTCTGGTGAGGAGGGAATGAATGAATCATTGTGAGCAGCTTTTTTTTTTACACCATTATATTCTCCAAGCTGCTACTTGGATGGCAATTGCCATCAAGCAATTTAGGTATGGTTACAGATCCCTCAGGTACAGGTGTGCAATTTCCAACAGGGACTTTGTAAAATCTAAATAATTGTTTCATGCATATCAGCATGAGCCAAGCACCTGCAACATTACACAGGGCTCTCCCTGATGACATCTAAATTTACTTCTTTCTGAATGATATAATTTCCAGAAAATAAACTTCATATCCAAACATACTTCACAGATCATAATTACTTCATTTTCCTTTGAAATTCATCTGAAATCTTTAAAAAAACATAACACATCACACAACCAATGCACACTAGTTTAACCTAACCTTTCCTCTATGTACAATAAAGCTATAATATTGTATTATAAAATTACTTTCTTTATTCTTATCAAGGTGTAGGACTGGGAGGAATGGTAAATTTTGACTTGGAGGGATCTGGGAAACCATCATAGTTGGTTACAGCCCATAAATTTATTGGGAATATCATCTGGGAAATCCGTTTGCAGAATCCAAACTATGTTGGACTTGGCTCAGGATACGCACATCAATTGTTGGATCCACCAGCACATACATACAGGAAACCATCTGCAAAACCAATGCCAAATTATACCAGCCCGAGGATTCTCAAATTCACTTATAAGATGTAGGAGCAGAATTAGGCCATTCAGCTCAATGAGTCTGTGAATGAACATTTTATGGCTCCCACGTAATTTTAGTTCAGGGTGGCTTTGAGCAATAAGTTGTTAGTAGTGGATCTAGTAAATCTGTCCTCATCAAATAGGTCAGTGTTATTTGATGGTGGCTTGCCACACTGCAAGCTCTGGGCCAATCTTAATAGTAATGACAAAGTTCATGAACTCCTAAAGCTTGTTATTGGAGGAAAGGATTTGAAGAAAATGTTTTCCAGCTGAGAAGAGAAAGCAGGGTTTTCTGTGTACTCCCAGATGGTCCTGGAACAATGAGTTATTAGCAATGATGAGAGCAGAAGCTGCTAGCAGTTCATGTGGTACTAGCTGTCTTCCATATTTGTTCAAGTCTTTTGCTCTAGGTTTAACAGAGAGGCAAGAAGCCAGGCAGAGAGTTATAGAAGGCAAATAACACTCCCACATCAGATATATGATGAGAAAAAAAACTTATGTATTTATTCCTGCTCCTCACAATCATCCTTTTCCACTTTAATCTTGAGTTAGTGTACTTGATAAAAATGAGCATTACCTCCTTAGGATTGGGGAAAAACATATTGGACACTTGCTGTGAGCAAAATGAAGAGAGTGTTTTCCTCCAGCCATTAACCTGGTGCTCACTGTAAGGTGAACTGTAGCAACAACACACCACAGCAATTTCCTAATACATGTAAATGTATTTGGTGAATAAAGTTGATCCTTGATCCTTGAAGTCAAGAACATTGAGTCATTTACCCTACAACAATATTATTCAAATTAGCTAAGGACAGCAATTAACTAATATGGGCTTGTCTGATGGAGAGTGGAGATGTAATAACATCACCCTGTGTAAGTGGATAAAAAACATATAGAACTATTCCAGAATATAATTATTAATAAAATTGTTTGGAGCAATACTGCTGAAGTCTTGGATTTACTGTCTTATTGATCCTCAAATCTTAACCGGAATGCATTGTGGAATGTTCATTCTTTTACTCATCTTAGAGTTGAAATATACTGCTACCAAGGAAGGAAAATGAAAGCACGCCATTTGTTATATTGCCTGTTCCAAATGGATTGTATGGCAATAGATGGAATTATTTCCTCACCTTGCATGGGATACATTTTGAAAAAGTTCCTTACAATAAATACCCAACTCACTCCCTCTTTTTTATACTATTTCATCCTTTGATATTTACTGAAAAATCAAAGTGTTTTATTTCCAGGTCTGTGGTATGTACTGTTACACTTGTGTTCACTATTCCTCTATTAATCAATTTTAAATTGGCAAAAGGAGGCATGATTAAAATGTCGTTCACTATTCAGAAATTCAGGACAGGAAAATGATGTGGATGCCAAGTGTACACATGAACATTTTATATAAATCGATGTTAAGATGTGGACTTCAGTTGAACAAAAGATTGAAAGTTTACCACACATCTCTAGCACTGGATTACTGAACAGCAAAGAACAGCCCAGATTTACCAAGTCCACAATCTGGATGTATTGGTTTCAAGATAAAATGCGGACTTTTTACAGCTTGACAAACTGGTCAATAAGATTCCATATACGTTATATGGCCTGACGAAGGGTCTCGGCCCAAAACGTCGACTGCTCATTTCCATGGATGCTGCCTGACCTGCTGAGTTCCTCTAGCACTTTGTGTGTGTTGAATAAGATTTACATGGGGGCCGCAGGACTACTCAGAGAGGCAAGTGAACAAAACTATAATTCTACTTTTTTCAGCCAGTTTAATACTTTTTTTCCTCATACTGATCCAGTGTAATTGTAATATGAAACAGAGCTCACCATCTCAAGGAGTGTAGGTAGATGGACAACATTATGATCAAACTTTTTGATAGAGATATTACTTGGATTTTGTCAGCACTAAAGATCTACATAATTAATCCACCCACTGTCTAACTTTGTCTACTTCTCCTGCAGTGATTCAGATGCTGTTTGGTTTTATTTAGAAACTACACTACTCTCCGGAGAGCGGTGTCACCAACAAAGAGAACTATTTCACTTTTGATGATATTCTTCAGTTCGTTAACAAAGATGCAAAATAGAAAAACCAAGAATAAGTTTCAATCTGACTCTGATGTAGGTGATTTTCAAACATGATAAATACGTATATCGAAATACATTGAAAGCAGAGGCAGACTTTGGGTTGATAGCATTGTCAAGGGTTGCAGGGAACCAGCAGGAGAGTGGAATTGAGGCAAAGATCAGATCCATCATGACCAAACTCAATGGCCTTTAAGTCTCAGCATTTTGTCACTGTTCCTACTTTTTATAAGACCATAAGCTATAGGAACAGAAGTAGGTAATTCAGCCCATCGAGTCTGCTCTGCCAGTCAACCATGGGCTGATCCAATTCTTCAAGTCACCACCACTCCCCTGCCTTCACCCCCACCCTTTGATGCCCTGGCTAACGAGAACCTCTCTATCTCTGCCTTAAATATACCCAATGACTTGGCCTCTGCGGCTGCTCATGGCAACACATTCCACAGATTTACCACCCTCTGACTACAGTAATTTCTCGACATCTCAGTTCTAAATGGATGTCCTTCAATCCCAAAGTCATGCACTCTTGTCCTAGCAACCCCTACCATGGGAAATAATTTTGCCATATCTAATCTGTTCAGGTCTTTTAACATTCAGAATGTTTCTATGAGATGCCCCCTCATTCTCCAGAACTCCAGGGAATACAGCCCAAGAGTTGCTAGATGTTCCTCATACAGTAACCCTTTAATTCCTGGAATCATTCTTGCGAATCTTCTCTGAACCCTCTCCAATGTCAGTATATCCTTTCTAAAATAAGGAGCCCAAAACTGCACACAATACTCCAAGTGTGGTCTCACGAGTACCTTATAGAGCCTCAACATCACATCCCTGTTCTTATATTCTACAACTCCAGAAATGAATGCCAACATTGCATTTGCCTTCTTCACAACCAACTCAACCTGGAGGTTAACCTTTAGGGTATCCTGCACAAGGACTCCCAAGTCCTTTTGCATCTCTGCATTTTGAATTCTCTCCCCATCTATATAATAGTCTGCCCATTTATTTCTTCTACCAAAGTGCATGACCATACACTTTACAACACTGTATTTCATTTGCCACTTCTTTGCCCATTCCCCTAAACTATCTAAGTCTCTCTGCAGGCTCTCTGTTTCCTCAACACTACCTGCTCCTCCACCTATCTTCATATCATTGGCAAATTTAGCCACAAATCCATTAATACTGTAGTCTAAATCATTGACATACATCATAAAAAACAGTGGCCCCAACACCGACCCCTGTGGAACTTCACTGGTAACCGGCAGCCAGGCCAGAATACAATCTCTTTATTCCCACTCTTTGTTTTCTGCCAACCAGCCAATGCTCCACTCACACTAGTAACTTCCCTGTAATTCCATGAGCTCTTATCTTGCTAAGCAGCCTCATGTGTGGCACCTTGTCAAAGGCCTTCTGGAAATCCAAGTACACGACTTCTATTGCATCTCCTCCGTCTACCCTGCTTGTAATTTCCTCAAAAAATTTAAGTAGGTTTGTCAGGCAGGATTTTCCTTTCAGGAAGCTATGCTGGCTTTGGCCTACTTTGCCATGTGGCTACAGGTACTCCGTAATCTGATCCCTAACAATCGATTCCAACAACTTCCCAACCACTGATGTCAGGCTAACAGGTCTATAGTTTCCTTCCTGCTAACTCCCACACTTCTTAAACAGCTGAGCAACATTTGTAATTTTCCAGTCATCCGGTACAATGCCAGAATCCATCGATTCTTGTAAGATCATTGTTAATTCCTCCACAATCTCTCCAGCTACTTCTTTTAGAACCCAAGGGTGCATTCCATCAGGTCCAGGAGATTTATCCACCCTCAGACCATTAAGCTTCCTGAGCACATTCTCAGTCGTAATTTTCACTGCACAAACTTCACTTCCCTGACACTCTTGAATGTTCGGTATACTACAGACGTCTTCCACTGTGAAGACTGATGAAAAATACACATTCAGCTCCTCTGCCATCTCTGCATCTCTCATCTCCAGCATCAGTTTGTATTAGTCCTATATCTACCTTCGACTCCCTTTTACCCTTTATAGACTTAATAAAGCTTTTAATATCTTCTTTGATATTAGTTGCCAGCTTCCTTTCATAATTCATCTTTTCCTTCTGAATGACCTTCTTAGTTTCCTTCTGCAACTTTTTCAAAGCTTCCAATACTCTATCTTCCCAGTAGCTTTGGCTTCCTTGTATACCCTCTCGTTTGCTTTTACTTTGGCTCTGACTTCACTTGTCAGCCATGGTAGTGTCCTTCTTCCCTTTGAAAACTTCCTCTTATTTGGAATATATCTGTCTTGCACTTCCCTCGTTTTTCGCAGAAACTCCAGCCATTGCTGCTCTGCTGTCCTTCCTGCAAATGGCCCTTTCCAGTCAACTTTGGCCAGTTCCCCTCTCATGCCATTGTAATTTCCTTTATTCCACTGAAATACCGACACATTGGATTTTATTTTTTCACTCTCAGATTGCAATGTGAACTCAATCATATTATGATCACTGTTCTCTAAGTGTTTCTTAACCTTAAGCTCTCTCATTACCTCCAGATCATTGCATAACACCCAATCCAGCACAGCCAATCCCCTAGTGGGCTCAACAACAAGCTGTTCTAAAAAGTTATCCCTTAGACATTCTACAAATTCTCTCTCTTAAGGTCCAGCACTGACCTGGTTTTCCCAATCCACTTTCATGTTAAAATCCCCAACGATTATCATGACGTTGCCTTTCTGACCCTAAAATGATCTTAAGCATGGCTTCTCCAGCTAACTCAGGTCTCCAGTTCAACAGCATAGTAGTATTAACTGAATCTTGAAGTTCAAAGTAAGTTTATTATCAAAATACACATATATCACCATATACAACTCTGAGATTCCTTTTCTTGCAGGCATGGAAGGTGGCTCCAGAAAGATGAATAATCAAATTTTCAGCTGGCTTTCAGGAAAACTCTAGGACTCTATGTGGTAGATTACAGCACCCTAAAACTTCTTCATTTACTGTTTGATCATTTGCAGCTTCGCGCCTAATTGAGAGAGGGTGGATGGAAAAGCAAATAGTGAGGAATGGCTTTCCAGTCTTTTCCTGCCAGCAATGGGCCCATTCCATGTTTTCTGATGTTTACCATTAAATGACTGAGGTGCCCATGGGTGAGGAAAAGGTCCTTTAAAAATACAAATTAATATACAGAACTAGTGGGAAGGTACAGTGCGTGTTTCACTCAATATCAGCTACTGATTCAGGAGGAGCTCAGCAGCCAAATATTAAATTATTTTGCACTAGTACAAGTACTTTTCCAGGCCTAATATATATAAACTTACTATCTGATACCATGTACCTTCAAATGGGGATGTGTCAATGTGGCCTTCTGGGTTAGTATCATTCATCTTGAGGGTTTACAGAAGAATTCTTCAGATTTTTTTCTCCTCATTAGCTGTGAGCTTTTACAATATTTTGTCATTTTATGACTACATACAACATTGCACCTGTGAGCAGTGTCGGGGATAGGAGGCCGGGTGCTGTTTCAGAAGGAAGTTGCTTGAATGTACAAGGGCAGATTTAACTTCTGACCCTTTCTGTTTGACATTTTTGCAAATCTGTTTTTTGGTGGGAACTATTTCACTATGAGAAGACCATTCACATATGAGCCAGCTTATTTTTATCAACAGGGAAAAATGATACTTTGCACCAAGGGTACATTTTACAAACAAAATTTCTGTACAACATTAGCTGAAAAAATGGGCATTGTTTCCCTGGTTCCCCAATTTGGTTGACTATATTAGGGAACGAAAGTCAGGTCTGTTAAAAATCTAAAATTGTGGAAACTCTTAAGATACGGTACTTAAAGTTTGTAAGAATATACATATGTCAATTGAATCTTCTAAGAAGACGAAAAAATGAAATATGAAACACAGATAAGCCAGACATGGGTTTCTTCACAACACTGAACAATGCACAGCAGAGTGCTCTTGTCATGATATTGAATAAAACTCAGGTGGTAGGTGTAGATGCCAAGTGAAGGGCATTAGAAAGAAGACACTTTTTCCTTCATTCCTTTTAACCTAGCTGTCTAAATTGATAACCAGGATCTTTCATATTATTTTCTCAAGGTCACGATCGCTGTTCAGATGTGAACACAAATACTTTGGTTCAAAGTGATTCCAGACTGTTCTGTAAATATTTTACAACAACTAATTCAGGTAATGCGCATGTGCTAGTTCATCAAAACAGACTGTGTTTTATGTTATAGCTGTGCATCTCCCAACCTCAAAGGAGGCTACATAAATCTGCTGACAAAGTGGCATTTTGAAACACTTAAAAGATGAAACAAGGAAAGTGCATTAAGTAATGGTTTCACTGTTTTCCTTGAAATAGAAATATTCTCATTACTTATAGACAGCTTTCTTTCAGGCATTAAGCCTAATACGATCACATCAATATGCCACTTTATTTTCAAGTAAAACAAATGTACGTTTCTTTCTTTTTTCAAAAGTAAAAATCTTTCCTATGTAAAAGCTCTTGCACTATTCTGTGACTGTAACCAACTTGAATGATTTTTAACATGAATTAAACTTTTCCCACCTTACTGTAATGCTTATGATTACAATGAATAAAATTGTTTTAATTTCCAGGGTGCAGTTTAAGTACTGCATGAGACAGCTTTTTTCAATCAAACTAACTAGTTTATTAAATTTTAACCCACCTAATTATTGCTTCACCATTCCATTCAGAATGTAGTCATAATAGTTTTGGCTTTAACCATGTTTTGTACTGTGATGGCATTCTGCTAATCTGGTTGGATCAACTAACCTATCTGTATTCAGTAAGAGGATATCGTATTTTGCAGAGTACCAAGCTGAAATTCAAATTAGTTAGCCTTACATATATTTCCTCACCTTGTGTGTGGTGCGTACCCCTAGATCACTTCTTATGCTGAAGAGCATTACAGCAAAACTGAAACAGCTTGCTATTTGGTACACTTTATTGTCACTTTTATAAACAAAACCTTTTAAAACTGTGCACTTTTTATTGGTCAAAATTGGAAAAAATAACCAAGTCTTTTGAAATGAAAGACATCACTGTGTCAAAAATGTAGTATGTACAACATAGGAGTTCATATAATCAATATCAGTGATACCTCTTAATTAAAGAAATTTATACAGATAATTTGCCTTTCACTTCACTTTCTTGGAATGCAGCAGAAACAATCTACACAAGCGCTTCACTTCCATCAGTCAAGATACAAATACTATAAGATGAAGTGTTCTTATTAGTTTGTAGATTGAATTGAGATCTTTCTAACAATAATTGATTATCACCACAGAAAATTTGAAAAAAAACTAATAGTGAAATTTTCAAAATGCTCCACTTAATCTAAACTAGTACAATCTATTATTATGCCATTTGCAACTAAATACAAAATTATAAGTGAATTAAATCCTGATAAATGCTGTGAACCATATACCAAAATATATTACATTTCAAAAAGATGACTATATATAATCATTGTGAATAAATGGTAGAATATTAGGAGAACTTGACACCTGCAAAGATCTATCCAATCAAGACTGTACTTTCATGATCGGACCCAAAGAGACACCTATTTTCCAAATTTCACTTAAATTTCTGTTCCACCAAACAGAGGCACCATCTCCTTTAGGAAAATATGTTCACAATTCCCTAACCTGCTCTAAGAAATAATGTTATCTACCTTTGAGATAGAAAGGAAAATTCAGTGTTTGCCATTTCTTCTTAATAATCAAACACCAGTTAATTTTTATTAACTATCGTAGAATCCATAAAGCAACTGAATCTGGAATCCAGGATATTACAAACAAAAATATTTTGTGTAGCATGCTTTATGCTGCAGAATTTACACATTGTGTCTTTATTTCCTTTTGGATTGGAAGAATTTAATGAGAAAAATCAATAATTTTACTCAGTAAATAGCAAGTCAGTTGTATTATGCATTGCTCTAAACTTAAATATTCCAGATCCTCTTTTGAAGGCTAACTTTATTCACTTTAATAAAACGAGCAAGAGCAAATAATTTTTTTATCTTTCACAGAACATGCCGGTGCCAATTTTAACACTTGGATGAAGACTGGGTGGTAAGAAACCAATAGTTTATTTTGTTTTGCTTGGTACTGCTTTCTGCAAATTCCAATTTCAATCTGCATAGTTCTACAGTGAAATGAAGAATTCACCCAAGATCAGGAGTGGGTGGGGTGGACAACCAAAAATTTATGGACATTTGTGTTTAATATGTCAAAGGGCCTTGGTGGATTTTAATTAGAAGCTTGAGTAGAGAGGTTGCAGTGGTTTCCTTTCAATCTAAAATAGATCGGAAGATCTCTTTCTTTTGTGGAACCAGGAGAAGCAGACTTGTTTCTTTAGGCCCATGATGATGCTCAAGTTCTATCCAGATTCCTCTCCATCCTTCCTGAAAAACTCTCCTCATGTTCTGCCTCTGCCACTTTTAGACAGCCCCATGCCATTGTTAGACAGCCCTACACCTGGCAAGGGCAATCTGCTTTATCCTCATTAGCAGTTGCTGGCTCGTTTCCTTGCCCAAAGGTATGAATGGCAGCATTTAATTGACAGCTGAGACTTCAAAGTTCTCTGGCCTGTAATTCAATCTAGTAAATGTATTTCAAAATCTCTCCTCCTCCCGCATCACCTCCCACGCCCACAATTCTCTGAAACCTACCCACCATTAAATTTGACTCTGTTCCTTAATTTAAAATAATTTTGCAAGGCAATATAGAAAGTGAATCTTATTTCCTTCAGAACAAACACTTTCAGTTTATGTTGCAAGGAAGTGAGAAATCAAATAATGTGGCCCTCTGGTGGAAAATAACATATTACAACTGAAATGCCCAAGAAAAAAACTGAAGATTAATATAAATAACAAAGCCGATAAGAATTACTTTATTTTAGATTAAGTGGGTAGATACCTATCAATGAAAATGCATTATCATAATAAAATGTCATGTTACCACAGTCAGCCAGAAGAATGTCTGAATACTGGAGTATAATGAATGTGAAAATTGTTTTCAGCATTATAGATTAAAATCATTGAAAGCACTCAAAATACATCTTATAATCCTATGGGGAACAAAGCTTTTCTGATCGTTAATAAGAAAAATGTGATGAAATATAAAATAAGAGGTCTTAGGGAAAACAAAACTTACCTGCTGTTGTTGCAGATGCAGCAGTTCTACTGTGCTTACTTCGGCACTGGTGTCACCACTTGATCTTCCATCTCTGCTGCCAGCATCTAATTGGCTGCTTAGAGTGCTCATTCCATTTTGATTCATTGAACTGTTGCTTATTGTCTCTGTCGCGGATTCTTGCATCATGACTTAATACCTAAAAGTGATTAAGAAGCATCAATTAACACTCTCATTACACTTTTACACTTCCATTATCAAGATGGTCCCATTCTGCCAATTACAGAGGCAGTCCCAGAACAGAAGGGAAAAAGCATGGTACAGTCTTCCAACAAATAAATGCCTTAAATAATTGCCTTGCTTTATTTTAAGTATTTATAAGCTAACCAATATTACGTGTTCAGTCAAAATACTTACATTATACTTTTCTGATCAGCAAAATACTTTAAATTGAGGGGAATTGCATGATAAAAATAGAAGCACATCAGTTGTTATGTTTTTAGTTTTTCAATCTAAAAACAAGTCAAACTGAAAGCACAAGTTCATATTCAGTGTTTCATGCAGTAATATCCAGCATTGACAATTGTATGTGACTATAACCTTATTTAAAATATTCAGTATCTTGATTCTGTCAGTATTTTACTGCATTCTTTATGAAAGACCTTTGTTTAATGATGCACAGCTAATCATACTAAATTAAAATTTTGTAAGGGAGTTACAAATCATATAGCATCAGCCTGTGATAAATAGAGCAATGGGATTCCTTTTTGGGTGACTAAATAAAAATTTGCCTCAGAGGCATTTAAAGAAAAAAGCCCTTGCAGAAAACATCACAGATACTGGCTGGTTTTAAATCTACTGGCTGATATTCATTTATTTTTGTGACATTTAAAACATTTAATACTGTCCTTCTTCGGAAGTAATTAAGCCCATGCATGAGCAGCAATCAAACTGTTCACTTGAAGATGACTTAAAACTCAATTTTAACATAGGCAAATAAATGAAAGATATAAAATTAATTTTCCAGGCATGTATTAGATATGAAAGCTGGAAATAAAATCTATCAAGAATATCACTAATGATTGTGCTAAAACAGCATAAATTATGCATATTACCTTCTCTTCTGTAATAAATGTTTTATCATTTTCACTGCATAACTGTACTGTACTTTAAGAACAGCAAAGAGATGTCCTGCTAAGATCTGTTGAAATCCTTATAATAAATAAATAGCTACAATGGTTTCAAAAGCATAACCACAAGATCTACACCTACATTCCAGTTATTCTTGAGGTATCAGTTTTTTCCTCCAAAAGGCCTTAAAACTTGAATGAATAGTACTCTGAAGAAAAAGGAAAATCTCTACCTCTATTTTGGAAAAAAAGCGCACTGCTGTCTAAAACACATACACAACCAAATCTTGCCTGCATTGCTCTGCTTCCTAGAGCAAATCCTGTCCACATGGAAAATGCACAAATGAGAAAGTGCACCACACATTTTGATTATTAAGTTAATAAAATCAGAAGCAAATAACATTACTTGCATTAAATTACATGAGCAATTCTGCCATACAACTGTAGATAAAATCCAGAGGTTGCATTAATAAATGGAAACTTAAAAAAATACACAGTATAAGTGGCATTAACACAAGCTTCATTTTCCATCACTTGCCAGGTGTAAAGGAGAATGTACAGGAAACAAAGAAAATAAATATGCCAATGGCTACACAGAAGCTGACAGCCTCTCCAGCTATAGTAAACAACTGCTGAAGCAGATGTGTTTATGAACAAACAGCCGAGGTTACACTTCTTATTGAACATTAACTAAAAAGATAATACCAATGGAAAATTTGACACATGATGTTGATGACTCTTCCAAGAATAAAGCAAGCAGATTTTGAAAGAACAGCATGAATGGTTATTCACATTCACTGCACATTGTATATGCAAAATACTTAAAACATTTAGAAAGGGAAAGAAGCTAGACTATTATTTTATTGTGTGTTGGCAAAATGACACAACTTTTTGTGAAAAAGCGAAGTAAAACTGATGAGCTGGATCACTGGAAAGAAAACAGTGAAATCAGTATTCTACATTACTAATTCCACTGCAAGGTGACACAGGGAACCCATACCGCCACCAAATGTACAATATTGAACCACAATCTATTTTGAGAACATTACTAATAATAATAACTCCTCAAATATGAAAATAGAGCAAAGTGACTCACATTACATATTTTAGTAATTAGCAACATCTCCATTCATTATCTAGAAGCATTTTTAAAGACATAAACTTGGAAGTAATGAGACAATTGTAAAGCTGTGTAATTGACTGAGAGAGAAGGAGTTCCCTTTAAACATAGCAGCAATTTGCACATATGATATAAACACTCATGGATTGAGCTCTTTGCTCTTCAAAGCACACTTTCTTAACTCCCTCACACTCTTGGAAATGGTTGACTAATGTTTTGCTATTATATGGCACATGTGGGACTCACAAGACTTAAAATAGCAGGGAACTCCTTCAACAAACATTCTTGCACAGTAAGTCAGATAATTTTGAACAATATTGCAAGATATTACTGCATGTACTGAAGGTTAGAACACTTCAGGACAGCTGGACTTGAAATGTATTTGTAAAACATACACTTTTTTTAATGTACAGTTGATTAAGCTGATTGCACACAGCACATGATGAGACTTTTGATCGTATCCTTACTTATGGGTGACCCCTGTTTGCACGTGGCACAAGGATTGTGCATGAGTAATGTCAATGCCATATATGGTATCTAATTGGCAGCCTTTTCACCATGAAGTTGATTCCCAGAGATGCAAACAACAACCTCTGCTTATCATACATACATTAAAGCAGCTGGTTCCTGGGTCACCTTAAAGTCGCAGTTCACAGTTTCTTTCCAGTGATCATTTCAGTTTTACTTCACATTTTCAAATATTGTCGCCTATTTTTTAGAACAGTTCAGCCCTGTGCCTGCTCTATTTGAAGGGATCATCATCTACTTGCCAGTATTTTACAGAGATTAGATGCGCTAAAGCTCATTGCACTTAAGGGGGTTGAAGTCTTGTGTGAGTATAGAGGTCAGAGCAGCCCTTTGCTGCAAATGAGAGGTATTTATGTAGTGAACAAGAGGAGAAGGCCCAAAGGTAAGGGCAGCATGCTGAAGGAAAACAGCCAGAAGGATTCAGTGGGAGTGAGGGTGGGGCACAGAAACAGAAAGCTAGAAACTACTGACTTCAATTGCGTCAGGAGAAATGGATGTGGAGACGAAGCTGTTGGTGACAGGATCCTGTCACTGTCCTCTGGCTTGTCTTCAGGCCAGTACCAAAAGCAGGCCTTCAGAACTTCGAGAACACTCTGAACAACAATGGCTGATTTAAGTTGTAGTTTACAGCCATGGACGCTGTCAGCTGACTGAGAAAGAAACACAAATCCTTATTCATCAACAGAAACCTGCCTGGATGTTCCAGGATTGCAGGTTTTCTGTAGGTTGACTTCCTTACTATGGCACTCTTTACTCTAGAAGTAAGCTGAAGCCCTTCTTGAATCACAGAATTTCATATTCCCCATTGCGAGACCAACAAAAAATCTTATTCAGTTCTGGGATCTAGAAAGATCACTTGACTCACTTATCCTCATGCTGACTGCACTGGACTCTGTCATGCTGTATATATCTCAGTTCCATTCCTGGCTCTCAGATGTGGAAGAGAACACAACAGCAACTCTAGTTGCAGAACCAACCAGAAATGTAGTGAAGAGTGTCACTGGGGCAATGAAATAAAACCTCAGAATCTGGACAGAGACTTGCAATACTTTGCAGGGAATCATTTGATTTCCATGATAACAGCACAGCTTCTGATTGCCACGGAGGAAGAAATGCAACAGGAGGAACAGGGACAGCAAAACTGATGCAGACTGATGCTTCTAGCTACAGTAGCTTGGGACCAATCCTGACTTCGGGTGCTAACTGGGGAGAGAGTGCATATCTTCTCCATGACGATGTGAGTATCCTCCTGACACTCTGGTTTCTTCCCATATCGCAAAGATGCAAATTGGCCACTGTAAAGTATCCCTGGTGGTCATATCTGGGAGGGAGGGATGTTTGAGGAGAATGTGGGGAGAGTAAAGTGAAGTTATTTCAGGATTAGCACAAAAGTCTTCATGACAGTTGGTCCGAAATCACTAAGCCAAAGGACCTATTTCAGCATTCTTGTCTCTATGACTACGAAGGTGGTGTGTTCCACAGGAAAACTCAGAGAGATAATGATACATTTTAGGTTAAGGGAATCAAAGAACTAAGTTAGTGGCAGTGGTATAACAATGGAGAGGGACTGAGCGGGCTGAATGTCTACTGCTCTACTTTCTCATTCTTCTAAGTCCTCTTCAACGATGTAATCCAGAAACCTAATATCAGCCTTCTGTAACAGCAAGCACTTGAACATCAGTTATCACAACATGGTACTTTGATGAGCTAGCCACCAGTTGAAAAGAAGATCCTCCAGACTCACCCAAAGCTACATGTAAGGTTGGAGCAGAACGTATCTATGCTCCAACAGATCTCAAGCATAGAGTCAGACAATGTCCCAAAGAACTCAATTTATATGCTCGATGGCATCCCTAAGCTGTCTCACTGAAAGCTCAACCAGACTCTTTGGGATAGAGAGAATGTACAATCTCACTCTTTGTGGAGCTGTCACTGCACTACTATTCCCGATTCCAGCTGACTTACCACAGGTGATTCCTTATATGGTGAGTCCACCTCTAAACTTTCCTCCCTTATTGGTAGGATATAAATAGTATATGTGGTGTCACCTACTCCTTCCACCATGTGCATGGTGAATCCCACTTCTCATCCTCTGCTGCAAGCTATCTTTCCAGTAGGCCATCTCTTGCACTACCATGAGCTTGTCTCTGATTTTTTCCCTCCCTCCCTCTCCCTCTCTCCCTTTGCTGTGTTGTATAATTAATTCTCTTTGTGTTGTCCATACCTAAATGTTTGGGATGCTGCTGCAAGCAGGATTTTTCATTGTACCTGTACCTCACCATACTTGTGCATGTGACAATAAACTGGACTACTTGTATGTGATCAATAGTGCATGTATTGCTGTTTTCACAGAGCTCGGCAGGGCATAAGTAATCATTCAATTTCTTGAGGTATGGGACCAAGTTCTCTTTGAAGTAGTCCCATCATTGATATTAGTGGTCACTTCCTCACAATGCACATCTACCCTTGGCAGCTTCCTGGATCACAGGCCTGTGCACACTTCTTTCAGGTGTCTTAGTCTTCCAGTCAGATTGCTGGTTACGTCTGTGTAATAAGAAGCCGTACTTCTTGCTACTGTCAGAGTTCCTAGCAATGACTTCCAGAATGATAGTTGCACAGAGCATTGACCCACCACACCAATGCTGATCTTTTTGCTTATCTTCACTAATCCACTAAAGGTCTCTATAGTAGTCAATGGCAATCAGCTTCATCAGGTTCTTGAAATTACTCTGGCTTACGTGAGCTGATGAGAAAATATCAGGAGTTATGCTCCCAAAGTGGACAAGTGCCTTTGCAAAGAGCTTCCAAAAAACTCACACACAAACAAAAGCAGGATAAACCGGTATTGAATGCTCTTTGCAGCTCCTTTTTTAGCAGGGGTTCTTATGAAATTCTGAACTTCTAGTTCAGTATTCTGCTCAACTTGTATTTTAGAAATCTAGAACTGAAGCTTTTTAATTTTAATCATTTCCTTTGGACGTCAATGCCATGATTTCACTTTTCCATTGTGATAAACCATCCTCACAGATTTGCATTATCTTCACACTCTATCTGTAACTTCAGGTTGTACTGTTTCTTGTATCAACTGTTAATTTTAACATTTTAAACTATTTGTACTTTTCATCAAACTTAAAGAAGTGACATGCAATAGTTGTTCTGAGTGGATTTCCACAATTAAATCATTTCAACATAAAAGGTCAGGATGTGAACTCAGCTCTCCCTTTATAACCACAATAAATGATCGTTAGTATTTTCAGCATTTCATTTAAGGCTGTGGTGGTAGATTTCCAAAGCAAATCCATACCATTGGACTTAAAGGTATCGTGCTGGATAATGGTTCTGAGAAACAGACTCCAAGTCTTTGGGTCTGGTCCTGCAGGCTCCCAAGAAGTCTCATAGTATGTTACCAAATCTTTTATAGGTCTACTGGAGCTTCGACATGCTTCCACGTAGGACTGAAGAGACAGGTGTACACAAGGCAACACATACAAGATGCTTGAATTCAGCAGGGCAGGCAACGTCTACGGAAAAGCGTAAACAGTCAATGTTTCAGGTCGAGACCCTTCTTCAGGACTGATGAATGGTCTTGGCCCGAAACAACGAGGGTTTAACTCTTTTCCATTCACGCCACCCTGCCTGCTAAGTTTCTCCAGCATCTTGTGGACGTTGCTTTGGATTTCTAGCATTTGCAGATTTACTCATGTTTTTGAGGCATACACAATATGTGTTTTGACATCAGTTCAAATGAATTTTGTGGAACTGGTGTCTAAATACATGTTTGCCTACACTTTGAAGCATGCTGAAGCCCCAGGGGACCTGTAAACAATTTGGTAACCATTGCAAAGCCTGCAGTAGTCATCCTGATAAAATCTGATAATGTGAAAACAAACATAGAAAATAATGTAGTATGCTTTTATTTGATACTATTCAAAAGAATTTCTAGGTCATGGTCTTATTACTAACAGCTATCATTGGTAATAATGGGTGTATCAAGATATTGAAATTTAGGACTAATAGTATGCTGTATTCAGTATTTTACTGAAATACCCATGATGTGTAATATGCCACAGGGTGTCGGAGTTTGGAGTTCAATTCTGACATCACCTGTAAGGAGTCTGTCGAATGTGTGTGTGTTTTCTCTGGGTGCTCCCACAGTCTAAAGACATACTGGTTAATAGGTTAATTGGTCATAGTAAATTGTTCCATGATTAGGCTGGAGTTAAATCGAGGGTTCCTGGGTGGTGCAGCTCAAAGGGCCAGAAGGGCTATTTCACACCGTATCTCAATAAGTGAATAAATAAATAAATAAATAAATAAAATTTCATCAGCTTTTAAAAAAAAAGGACATTCCCATTCGAAAAGAAGCACATGGCATAATATATTTATTAAGGACACCTGTTCTGCCAAATAGATGACTAATAGCAATGTAAAGATAGTGCTATATAGTTCTCTCGATGCTACATTTTATTATAATTCCACTTTTAAGGGAAAACTTGGACTATATCCTCCAGGTTAACCCAACAGCTGCAAAGTGCAAACAAAAGCGGCTAACTGAAGCCTGTAAGTGTAAAGTATAGAAGGAAAACAGAAGAAACGACAGGGCATTAGGATTAGTTATGAATTGTTCCAGAAAAGAGCCAGTGCGAATATGAGGGGCTAAATATACCTCCTGAGCTACAGATTTCTAGGGCTTCTGTTATTCTAACATTACTATCCCACAGTCAGGTGCAGACGGATCCACAGCAAAGACTGCCGTTACTTTCTACAACATTGCATACATGCGCTTTAATACGGAGAAATGAGATAAATTTTGCTCCTTACTTCCTGACAGCTAATATGGTAAAACAAATCACCTATCATTTATAGAATCTGCACAGGTTTCTAGCAGTTGAATTGAGGTTACCAACCAAGAGATGAAGTTCTACGCTATTCCACACTTCAAATCACGTAAATAATATAAAAATACCTGGGACCAAAATCTGCTACCGATGATGAGCTGTGCTGTTGTAGAGTAAGTTCCTACCAACTATGAGGGAGCAGGATTCTCTTGGATATAATGCTGTCATATGAAGGAGGTCAGAGTAAGCTCTATTGATTAAAACATTCAACAAAATGCTGGAGGAACTCAGCAGGCCAGGCAGCATCCATGTAAGAGAGTACAGTCAACGTTTTGGGCTAAGACCCTTTACCAGCATGCTGCCACCCTTCAGCCTCACAGCTTTGCCCTCCAAGGAGAATCAGGGTTACTGTCCTAGGTGCAACCTGCCACAGTCTCAGCAAAGCAGCAAGTTTATGCAATCTACAGAGAGTTACACCACATAGCACAGTCGCAAATACCAACCCAATGCATCCAGCAGGACTGGACTTCCAGGTGTACATGTGGCAGTCAATAAAAGAAGTCCGTCATAAAACTGCTGACATTCCTCTGCAAATTCCACCTTATCTTTCAACTCAATAAAAATTTAAAAATAACAATGTCACACAGGACGCTTTCTATGCACATATACTGTACATTCCGTTGTCACTGGTGCTTTCGGGGGTGGGGTTGTGAGAGGAGCGTAAAAAAGGCAAACGATTCACTGTCATCCATATCCCACCACTACCTCAAACCAATTTCACCCATTTGATCTCAAAACATCAGTTTTTTAAAGAACCGGTTTTAGGCATAATTTCTGGCCATTTCCCCCTTAACAATTAGCAGCTACAAATTTGCACTATTAATCTTAACATATAAATCCTTCCCTGATTAACTTTACCACCAAATACATCCCACCATATATAAAACTCATTGCAACTTCCTTCTTTACTCAGAGTGAGCTGAATGCAGTAAGTAAAGAACTTCCCCTTTGCTTTAAGTATAATTGCTTAACATATCTTTTTGAAATGGTAAACTGAGAAAAAGGTTAATGTTAATTTAATTTCAAAAACTGAAGGTAGCAAAATAGGAATTCCTTTAAAAATTACAACTAAATTATTGCTGTCTTGGTTAACAGAAAAAGTTTAGCTTCCCTGCTGCATTTCAGTTCAAATTGATAGATTAGATTGATTTTGCTTATATTTATTTCCACTATTGCCAACAGTGCAATGGCAAATCTATCAATGACTATTTAAATTGTTTAGCGCATGTACATGTGCACAAAACAGGGATAACTATCCTTTTAGTGTTTCCCATTAATCATTAGACATGTATCTATTGTCTTCCTGAAAATCTCTCTATAGTGAAAAGCAGTTTGTCATTTTCTGTGTCATCTTCATCACCGAATGTGGAAATGATTTGACATAATTTGATAACAAATGTCACCAGGCCAGCACTTGTACACAAAAAGGTTAATTGATACCTATTTTTGAGAAGCTAATCCCTTTTTAACATTTAAATGATTTACTTCATATCATTTTTATTTTAATGCATCGTTTAGCATTATCTTTCGGATGTTTTGCTGATATTTCCATGAATTTTCCTCTCAATATGTTTTTGAAAGTTACTGCTTTGGGGGAGTTTAATAGCATTTTTTCCCACAATTATAGTAAAGGAATTCCTTTAAAATTATAAATAAATTATTGCTCTCTTTCACAGACACATTCATTAAGTGAAACACTTTTGTTTCCCTGTTTGGTTTCAGTTTAGTGTTAAAAGTTAAGGACATGTTTTTTTTTCCAGTGTTTAAAATTCTGACATGGTGTGCAGAAACTTCGGTTAACAGTTGATTAACACAATGCATCCTAAAAACTTATGAGTAAAATAAATCAAGCTTGATTCCCATTAGCTTGAGTAAAGGATGATACTTCCTTGACTTTAAGTGTTGTATGCAGGTCAGTATTACTATAGATCTATTGCCTAGAGAATTGTGCTCGACTTGCAATACTATAGTGCCTGCGTGCCACATCTTCGTCTGAAATTTAGCTTCCGTGATGTTTGGTGCTATCTACTGAATTTCTTGACATTTATTTCCACCGCAGCTCCTCAAGTTAAAACCTAAACTTACAGTTGCATTTGGTGATTATATGACAGCATCTCCTCACAGATAACAATTGCAATTTTTGTGTTTGGGCAGTCTTCATCAGTGTAATTAATCTGAGAGCTTTCAGACCATCTACCAAAGTGACAGGAGGACTATATGCACAAGATTGAATTTTCCCCTTCCTAAACAACTTGAATTCGAAGGTTACTTAGTGTTACAATATTTACTTGCAAGATTGTGTTGTTACCAAGGGTATAATGGATGATGGCAATGCAAGTTTATGCAAGAATGAGTGAAGCATGAGGCGTTAGCCATGTGTTTGACATTTTTCAAATTGCTATAATCCAGCATTAAAGACACCCAGCAATTTATGCCATTTCTTGCAGCTACAATTTTGAATAAAACATGCCTCACTATTATTATGTGTATAAATTGTACTCTCTCTTGTACTCATGAAACTTCCTTTTTTTGCATATAATGCTTGCAAGCAAGCTTTCTTTTACCTACGTGCAGTGGATTCCAGTTAATTGGGCCATCAGTTTATGGGGCAGCCACTCATTTGGGACAAGACTTTAGGAACAAAACCTAATCAAGAAAATAGCCAGAATTCCCTTCATTTATTTGGGACACTATGCCACTTAATTAGGGCAGAAGACCGTTGCCAAGCAGTTTCTAACTAGCATCAGACACTAGTTAGTCACAACACTGTGCTTAGAGTGAAAAGTTTTTAAATAGCATCAGTTGCATGCACTTGTATTCAAAAAACAGGAATTTTTGTCACTGATGGTTGTCAAGAAATAAGAAGTAAGACAACTCAGAACTGTTCTGCTCACTCAGGCTTTTAGGCTTGGAGATGCCAGAAACAGCTGGAAGTGAAAATTAAATGATATGTTTACTTCAACTAGTTTGGAACCATGAAGAATTTGAAGGTATTGACAATCATCTGGAATATTACAATGAAAATGAAGATTTGGAGGATGCAATCATTGTTAGCATTGTATGAAGGCAGTCCATTATCTACACGAGGTGTCTGCACTGATTGTGTTCATTTATAGTCAATCAAAAGAATGCAGCGGCGAACAGGTACACTGGATGAATTCTTCTATTGGCAACAAGTAGGAACTAATACACAGTTTTACAGTACTCTAGAAGTATTAACACTATTCTAATTTGTTCTGTATTTCATTTAAATACATAATTTCTTACTTAGTTAACAAATTATGTATTTGTCCAAATTAAAAATCCACTATATTTTATTTAAAATTACTGTTTACTGACATTTTGAAACCATATATGCTTCTCCAAGAACTGCTAATATGAGATAAGTTTGTTATGTGTTTTTTTAGACTTGCAGCCAATAAAATGGAAGCAGCATTGATCTGGTCAACAAACTGTTACGGTCTGTTTATAGAACATAGCAAAATATTTGTTGAGTGCTGAAGTATATTAGCTTTGCTAGTCTAATGTAGCTGTGTATCATTGCGTGCATTGTTTGAATTATTATTCTTTGTTCCTCTTAAACACTAGTTTTTTTTTAACCTTGCCTTTATTTAATTGCTGGTTAGAGAAAACAGTTCAAAGAACCATAACAAAAGTATCATAACAGATCTAAGTTTTCTGATATGGATTTCAGCTTCCCTTCCACAAGCTGTGAAAGTCATTGTTAAAGAATTGCACTACTTCACATTTAAATAAAACTTAAACATGAAGGGAAAAAATCAGTATGATTGCGAAAATAAAATTGTCAGTGACTGATAATGTAAGCTTGAAGTCACCTCATAAAAATCTTTCCTCACATTCATCAGAAAAGCCAACTTCTATAACTAATTCACCCCTCTTATGTACTATAAAGTTGTGTACTTAATGTAAATAGAACATAGTGGCCAAGAAAAATGTATTTTCTGGAGAGAACCATAATTACAACCATTTTTAGATCTAATTGGACTAGCCCAGAAATTCTACTTGATACACACTCACATGTCAATTGCTGTGCGCCCGACATTTCTGCCAAACGTGTATCAAAGTAGGTTGACTCCTCCCATTTCAATTCTCTGTCTGCAGCATGTCTCAGGGAATTCTCACATATATTAGCATGGCAGAGAGCCATTCCTCACAGCTCCAGTGAACCAATTCAATCCGAATCTCCAGTACTGCCCGTGTGGAGTTGGCATGCTCTTCTCGCAATCACATGAGTTTCCTTCAGTTGGTCTGGTTTCATTCCGCATCTCGAACTCAATCAATTAATGGATGCTTGAAGGTGGTGCAAACTCAGTGGGCTGTAGGACTTGTTCCCAAGTGGTACCTCTCCGTAATACCATGACCAACGTGAAAAGCACACATTATTGGGAACTCTGAATAACAACAGACTCTATTAACCCAGTTTCAAAGTGGAACACAACTCAGATAAACCCATTACTTAATTCCTCTACTCTGAGACAATTTCATGTCATCAACAGCCACCCCTCCTTCCCCCGATCACCCTGACCCCTGGCTGATGCAAGTGCTGAATTCTCCAACACCAACTTCCTTCAAATTCTCCCTTAAGGTGATGATCTCCAGTCAGCCAGTACCGTGCCTCTTCCTCCAGAGCACTCAAATCTCAATCAGCCACTACAATTCTAATCAGGCTCCTGACCCATTAATTTTTTCTTGCTCCGGGCACTGCCTGGCCCTATTTCTGAATGTTGCAAGCATGCAATTGCAATTCATTGATGGCTGAGACCTTGATTTTCAGTTGCTTTTTTTTTTGATCAGTCTTGTTTTCCCACTCTCCAACTCAGAATGTTAATATTGTGGGTATCTTGTAATGCTGTTGAATGTCAAGGATAGGTGGCAGCAGCCATTAGTGTCTGTTAATGAAGCTACCTTATGAAAATCTGTATTTGCATTCATCATAAAAGCCAGAAAAGATTGGTGGCAGCAGTATTATAAATGACAATAACTTACAGTATATCTACATAATTTCTTTCACACAGTGAAGTAACAAATTAACTTTGAACAGAATATGGCAACATAAGAACATATTAAAATAGGAATAGGTTTCAGGAACATTTTATAAGAGGAAGACATTGATGCAGATGAGAGATTCAGAGAATGAATTACACAGTGCAGAAATTTGGCAACTGAAAACATGGTCACAAGTAACGGATTAACTCTGGGATGAACAAGAAGCTGACATTGGAGAAGCACATGTATTTCAGATGGTTATAAGATCTGAAGCTTATTACACAACGGCTGGAGAGGATATGGAGAAATTTAAAAGCAAGGACTAAAAAAAAATCAAGGTGGTGCTTCACCAAGCACCACAGAAAGCCAATGGGCACTGTGGTCTTTGGCAGAAGGAACATGGATTAAGAATTTGAACATGAGAATTTTGAACTTCAAGCAAATGGATGGCAGACTGAGGAAGGCTGGTCAGGATTGCATTGGGATCATCAAGCTTAGACATAATGTAGGTATGCTTACAGACTTCAGAAGCAGATAATCTGAGGCAGAGTTAGAGTGGACTGTTATTACTGAGTCTGTGGGAAACAACCTTTTACAGTGCTAAGCCAGCATGTTTACAGGCTTAGCTGAGGCATACTTAACTATACACTTCCTTTCTTTTGGTGACTAATATGCACAATTTTTTAAAATTAATACAGTTATCTGCATCTGTTTCATTTCAGATTATTTGTGTCAATACAGATGAAGATAAAATTTTAATAATTAGGGCTCTAGCATATAGTTGTTAGATTTTAACTGTGATATCATTGCTAGCTAAAAAAAAATCACAACAGATGGTAAAAGAGAATAATGTTTTTAAATTTTGATGCAGGATGACAGCTTCCATTAGTCTAAAAGTATCAATCAGGATGACAACTCTTGATCCCCTGACCAAGAGAGGAATATTCAATAAGAATGGGCAGCATGATTATTCAGCCTGGTGCTCCACCAGGCTGAGTCCTCAGCCCTCACTATAGAATCACAAATGGATGGTCAGATTATGATCAAACTCCATCTACAAATTCACAGATGATACCACCATAGTGGGTTTTCTTAAGCCCATCACCCCTACTGGGGCACAGGCTGCCAACAGCAGCTCACCAGAATCCCCTGTACTGGGCCAGTCTTCCAGTCTTTCAAGGTGTAGCCCATCATAGATCCTTCCTCTCCAGGAATGAGGTCTTTGGAGGTTCTGTTGACATTTCTGTAGCACTGAGTTTCTAATGGGATGGGATTGCTAGCCCCATGCTCAACTGTCCTCTTTTTTTTCTGCCGGGCTTGGGACCATTCATGGTGGAGTTACCATTCTGCGTTTGTGTCTCAAACAACGATGAGTTGGAATAGAGGAAGAAGACAGAGAGCTCAGTGACAAGATATCATGACAATAACTTTCCCTCAATGTCAGCAAAACAACTAAGCTGACCATTGATTTCAGGAAAGGTGTTCGTGCACATGCTCCTGTCTACACTAACAGTGCTAGGTCAAGAAGGTTGAGTGTTTCAGTTCCTTAGGAGTAAACATCACCATGCCTGTCCTGGTCTAACTACATGGATGTCATGACCAAGAAAGCACATCAAATCCTTTACTTTCTCAGGAGACTAAAGGAATTTGGCATGCCCCCATCCACTCCGACCAACTTTTATTGATGCACCACAGAAAGCATCCTATCTGAACGCATCAAGGCATGGTATGCCAACTGCTCTACAATGACTGCAATAACACAGCTCTGCATATCACAGAAACCAGTGTCCCCACCATGGACTGTCTTTACCTCTCACTGCCTCAGTAAAGCCGACACATAACGAAAGACCCCACCCGTCCCAGATGTTATCTCTTCTTACCTCTCCCGTTGAGCAGAAGATACAAAAGCTTGAAAGCATGTACCACTGGGTTGAAAGACAGCTTCTATCCCATTGCTATAAAGCTATTCAATAGCTTTTTTCAGAAACAAGACAAAATCTGCAGATGCTGGAAGTCCAAGCAGTGCAGTCAAAATGCTGGGAGAACTCAGCATCTAGAGGTAGCATCTAGGAAAAGAGTACAGTCGACGTTTCGAGTCCTGCTGAAGGGTTTTGGCCCAAAACATTGACTGTACTCTTTTCCTAGATGCTGCCTGGCCAGCTGAATTCCTCCAGAATTTTGTGTGAGCTGCAATAGTTTTTGTTTTGTCTAACAAGATGGACTCTTGACCACACAGTCTACCTTGTTATGATCATGCACCTTATTGTCTACCCCCACTGCACATACTCTGTAGCTCCACGAAGTATTGCATTGATCCTATGGATGGCAGAATGAGTATGTCCAATCCCAGATTTATTTTTCTTCAAATGTTCTTAGGATATATATTTCCACAAGATTTAAAATTCATGTACTCGTGTCTCAGATCTTTGATAACGGTTGTGAGCGGTACAGAAAAGCCACTCATCTCCTATATTCCCCTTTGATTATATTCCCTTGATCAATTTAGATGCATAAGTCTCCATTATTGCAAAGAACTATGCATCAAATGTCACAGTGACTCGTGATGTAACCCTGATCAACCAAATACACTTGATTAAGTGACTGTCATGAGATTTCTACCAGGTCCGTATATTCTGCCTGGTCCAAACAGCTTCCTCCTTAAAATCCTCCATACCTTGAATGGTTGGTTCTACTTCAGGAGAGTCACCTGTCAAATAGTTCTGCAAAAGTCTCTCTGGCTTTTCATGCATTCTACGACAACTTGCTCTGATCTTATTCAGACCAGTGAAATCTTCTTTCATTGCCATATGCTATGAGTGCTAGTGTTGTAATCTTAAAAACAATCAGGGCCACAAATTCCTGGACTATTTTTTAATTCTACCAACAAGCTTCTGCCCCAGTATTGAATGGCACTGTTCATGTCAATGGTCACTTATCAATCCTTCTTCTTCTGAACCTGTCAGCAGATTTGCCTGAGTGCAACTGTGCATCTTCTGGTAGATAGCCACATCGATACTGCAGCATTTCATATGGGTGAAACAGGAATGCATAGGTTTCCAAGTTAATCTATCTAGTAGACAGAGATGTTTTTGCACCAGCTAGACTTATTGATTCTACACATTACATTTGGTCCCTCTTAGTTCCTAATTTTCTTCCCTATGTGTTCTCTCCAGGCAACATTATCAAAGAACCAGTCAGGCATTCTATCATCTCTCTTCAATTCTTCTCTATTGCTATATTGCCTGTTTACCCAACACTTAGGAAATACTGGAAAGCCGAGCACCATAATCTTCTATCCTGTTACATACTTTGCTCTCCAGTCACTGAAAATATGCTTCTTCCTGGTATCTAAAATGAAAATGAATGACCATAACCTAGGTGTCATTTCTGATCTCTGAATCACAAGAAGACAAACAGATAATATATTCATGTTAACATTATATGTGCCTCTGTAATTCTGTAATTTTCTTTGTCCTTTTCACAGGGTTTCCCTCTGAACCCTCATCTGTCATTATTGTTTGACTATTCTGACGCACTGCCTGCTTTATGCTACCTACCACAAAGTTGAGGTGATCCATAGGCGTCCGTGGAGTCAGAGATGACAGGGGGAAAATAATAGTTTTGTGGCTGAAAGGGAGAAGGAAAGCTTCAGATTGATTGGTTAGGCAAATAAATGGCAAGTGGATTTAATACAGAGAAAGATGAGCTGACAAATTTGTGGATGCACAAAAGGTAGGGTGTGGCATAATAAATAAAGGATATTGAATGGTGTAGAAAAGCAAAGGGATCTTGGAATATACTGTATGTGTACAAATCCTTACACAGAGGACAGGCCAACAGCCAAGCTTTTAAAAAGCTAAAAATGCTTGAAAATAAGAACAGCCTTAGTGGAGGGAACAGAAAAGACATACAGTATTCTTTAGCGAAGGGGTCAAAAACCGAACTGCTAGATTTAAAGTAATTAGTGGAAAAACTGCAGGGGAAAATAAGGATTTTTGTTATATACTTCACCTGGAAAATGATAGAGGTCTTGGACTCAGTGTCTGATAGCTGGGCAGATGCAGAATCTTCCTGTACTTTATGCAGAGTTTATACATGTACAAAATAATAATGGGTATAGATAGGGTAGACGCAATAGGATAAATCCACTAAGCTTGGGAAGACGAAAATGACAGGTCATGGGTTACGGGTGACAGGTGAAATGTTTAAGGAGAGTGTGGAATGAGCTGCCAGTGGTGGATGCAGATTCGACTTCAATATTTAAGAGAAATTTGGTATATGGGTGAGAGGTGTATGGAGGGCTATGGTCCGGGTGCAGGTCAAAGGGAATAGGCAGATTAATAGTTCTGCATGGACTAGATGGGCTGGAAGGCCTGTTTCTGCCTTGTAGTGTCCTATAACTTTATGACTCTACTTGGGATAAAGAGCTGCTAACTGCAGAGCCACAGATCTGTGTTAAAAGATAGGATCAGGCTATGTAGCACCTTTTACAACATCAAGTCACAAGAGGCTAAATGGTCTCCTGTGTCATTAATCTTCTGTGATTGTGTTCTATGAACTCTGCAGACCTCGTCTGAGAACTGTGTTATCACACGTGACTATACCAGTTATATTCCAATTCGCCACAGCTGGACACACAATCACAATGAGATACCGATGTCACACCAGGCTCTCTATGCTTGCAGTCACTATGCCTGTCTTGAAGCCTTAGGCTACCAGTCAACAGCCACATACCATACAGACACAATGGCAAACAGGAAATTCCAGAAGAGCAATTTGTTAGGTTATTACATCACCTGAGTACGACAGTGCACCTTGCAGTAGGTTGCCAAACTACACTATATGCAGCTGAAAAGGAGAAGCAAAGCAACAGAATATGGGCTGATCACCGCATCACCCACCGAACGCGAAGCAATTCATCTCCAATCTACTTCTCAGTAAATCCTGCAAAGTATTCAGCACTCAGGCAATTCACTTATGATCTTATATTTTCTAAGGTTGGTTATGAAAGCTTCAAGTGTATTTTATACTGATAGGAAGAGAAGTCTATAATTGCTCCATCTGTGGGTGTACCGGGATTTATATTGTCCAAAATAAATATAATGAAGTGACATTCTAAGGGATAATACAATCAATAGGATAACAAATATTCTAAAAGTCTTTATCACTTTCAATGGCATAAAGACTTTTTGACAAGGCCAAGTGGCGCAGGAATGTCACTCCAGGCAAGTAACAAAGCAAGAACCAAGGCATCATTCACACAGCTCAGTATTGGAACTTGCCTGCACATATTCTGCCCATTGAATGTTTTAAATTTATGATGACCTTCTAAAAATTCTTAATAATCTATTCTGTTTTTCTTTACAAATATGGAAATTATTGCCTGATATTGGAATCAACTGCATACTGGTTGTGCACTTGATAATGTCTTAGCATCAGTTCAAGTACTAATTAACTACCATTCTAATTTTCCTTTTTTCCCTGGTGTTGCATGGAGTTCCCTTCTGTTACTGATTTACTATACTTGACTTTTTTCTTCATCTAGTTCAGGGGTTCCAACCCGGGGTCTACGGACCCCTCGCTTAATTGTAGGGTCCAAGGCATAAAAAAGGTTGGGAAACCCTGATCTAGTTTAATACTTTCTTATGAACATGAGAATACATTTTCTTTGTTTGACTCTTTCATTATATGCTTTGCCATCCTGAGGTGCCAGCAAGTAATCCAACTCTGAACTTCTCAGCATTGTGGTGGGTGCTCAATAAGCAAACTTACCAACTTTTTCTCCCAATAGTTTATGAATGAGATTTTAATGAGGGCTTTGCATTAAAAGTAACAGTATAAAATGTCAACTGATAAACTATCACTTGTACAAGCTGATTTTAAAAAATTGTCACTGAGATTGGAGTAGAATAGTGACCCCAAAGCCTCAACTAACAGATCTAAATTCAAAGCTGACGATGGCAGCTGTAGAAATGGATTTCAATTCATAATTTGGAATTATAAAAACACAACTAGCCAATAATAAGAATGCTCACAAAACTAGTCGACTGGCTTAACAGCTCTTTAGGATCACATATGCCCTTAAGAAGAGGAAATCTGACAATCTATCTAGTCACAGAAAGCAGAATGGAGTCTCACAGATCAACTGCGCTAGGTACTAAAATTATGATTCAACAATAGCAGTAAATTGCACATAAAATACTTTGGAGTTAGGCAATAGTTGAACACCAAAGATCATGTTGCTGGCCCTACTGCCAAAATATTGTTACTCATTTTTTAAAGGCATTTGTTAAGACACCATATAAAAGGTCATTACATAATATAAGGCCTCATGGAGTTGCTTGCAACAAAACCAGCAAGTATAGAGGACTAGTTAAAGGACGGAAAGCAATAATTTCATATACACTCAGTCTCCACTTTATTAGGTACACCTACTCATTAATGCAATTATCTAACCAGTCAATCATGTGGCAGCAATTCAATGCATAAAAGCATACAGATATGGTCAAGAGGTTCAGTTGCTATTCAGATCAAACATCAGAATGTGGAAGAAACATAATCTAAGTGACTTTGTTGGTGCCAGACAGGGTGGTTTGAGTATCTCAGAAACTGCTACTCTCCTGAGATTTTCGTGCACAACTGTTTCTAGAGGTTACAGAGAATGTGTGAAAAACAAAAAAAAAAATCCAGAGAGCAGCAGTTCTGAGAGCAAAAATATCTTGTTAATGTGAGAGGTCAGAAGAAAATGGCCAGACTGCATCAAACTGAGAGGAAGGCAACATAAACTCAAATGAGCATGTGTTACAACAGTGGACTGCAGAAGAGTATCTCTGAATACACAGCAGGTCAAACATTAAAGTGGATGGGCTACTGCAGCAGAAGACCACACTGATTCCACTCCTGTACCTAATAAAGTTGCTACTGTGTTTATTTCTTGGGGTGGCATGGTGGCGGGCTGATGGAGCTACTACCTCACAGTTCCAGTGGCCAAGGTTAAATCGTGGGCCCCCGGTGTTGTGTGTATGGAGTTGCAGCTGCTCTGTGTGTGTTTACTCTGGGTGATCCAATTTCCTGCCACATCCCAAATGTATGGGTAGCAGATCCTGTAAATCACCCCTAGTGTATAAGTATGTGGCAAAATCTGTGTGCATGTGATGGGGGGGTGGCAATAGAAAGGAGACTTTGATGACAATAAAGTGCAATTAGTATAGGATTAGTGTAAATGGCAGTTTGACAGGGATATTTAGTGGACTGAAAGGCCTGTTTTTTGCTGAACCATTCTATTATTCTATCATTTTTTAAGAACCATGCTTCAGTCTTGTTGCTGAATCTCCACGCACTCTTACTTCGTAGTGGAGTTTCTTGGGCTCCTGAGCAAAGATGATCTCTCACTATCTGTTCAAAATGTGTTCCAACTTGAAGCCATCAGATGATGCTTTTTGAGCTCCTAACTTTATGCTGTACCTAGCTTGCAAAATAAGCTTTCATTTTGTAGCAATTAAGTCAGAAATATTTACAGTGAATATATAGATCACCAAGCAGGAAAATCCAGAGGTTACAACCCCAACATTCAGCTCTTCCACAGGCTGCACCTATACAATTTCACTGGGCTTAACACTGAAAACCAGACCAGGCCTTGAATTTTTCTGGGTCATTTGTAAGAGATAGCACAAAACTTGGGCTAGTAATTTCAGATTTACGTCAACTGCTGAGTGCAGTGATACCATAATTATTGCTTATAATCTCTCCAGCACTGAAAGTTTAATATCATATGGTTGAGTCTTACTCTTTTAGAATTTAATAAGATTTGGAGATCTTTCTAAACAATTAATATTAATTTTCTGTCTCTATCATCCCTGCCTTGATCTATCTTGCTCTCCGTATCTTTATATTTCATTCTCTGCATGATTTAAATCTGTTTTAGATTCTGCCCTTTTCCCTGGAGTATTCCGTATGACTTGTTAAAGAGCCCCACAGTTTATGCTTGCCATATATCCTCTATAGACGGAGACAACGTGCTGGATGAAGCAGTCAGTGACAAGTTTTCCCACCCATGCCAACATAAAGTCTCTGAACAGCAGTCGATACAATGGAAGGTGATCGCCAAATCCAGGTCGATAAATGGGGTAACACTCTGAGAACCTCTTTAATAGGAAATAATGAATAATGGAAAAGGAAGTAAAATCCACTTATAGGACTGTGCAAAAGTCTTAGGCATTTTTTAAAAATCAGTAATGTGATGATGCTTTCAAAAATAATGAAATGAACAATTGCTAAATATCAAAAAATTAGAATAAAGAGCAGTAACCAGTAAAAATCTAAACCAAATCAATATTTGGTGTGACCACCCTTTGCCTTTAAAACTGCATTGATTCCCTCAGGTATACTGTTGTACTGTTTTATAAGAAAATCAGCTGGTGGGCTTATTTCAAACAACTTGGAGAAGTTGCCACAGTTCTTCTGCAGACTTTGACTGTTTTGCTTGCTTCTGTCTCTCTGGGTAATCCCAGACAGCCTCATTGATGTTGAGATCAGAGCTCTTAGTAGAGGCCATATCATCTGAAACCAAATATAAAAATCTAGGGTGACTAAAACTGTTGCACAGTACTGTATATTACAGTAACTGCTCTATACTACTCAGATTAACCTTACAAGTGAAAAATATCAAGTTTATTTGTACAACTGCATTTACACGCTTCTATAGAAACACGTACAAGCAAGGATCCAACCCGTTTTGCTTGTTCTTATAGTGATATCAAATCCTGAAAGCAAATAAACAAACAAAAAAATCAACTCTTCCATAAATTGAATTTGGAGAAAGCAATGATAAAAGTCTAGGCAGAATAAATTATGGTAGCTTGTAACAGGCAAGGAGATAGACAGTTTTGTTTATCCATGATGTTGGTACACATGACTACAGTAGCAGATCACCGAATGCTGGTTTCATTCCCAGGCAAGAATTTCTATGTTCTTTTGCTGGATACTCAAGCCAACAACAGATAACTGACCAAGAAACTACTCGCACTGACACTATCTGCTATTAATGCATCAACTAGAATATATTGGCTCAAACATATAACCATATAACAATTACAGCACGGAAACAGGCCATCTCGGCCCTTCTAGTCCGTGCTGAATACTTACTCTCACCTAGTCCCACTGACCTGCACTTAGCCCATAACCCTCCATTCCTTTCCTGTCCATATACCTATCCAATTTTACTTTAAATGACAATACCGAACCTGCCTCCACCACTTCTACTGGAAGCTCGTTCAACACAGCTACCACTCTCTGAGTAAAGAAATTTCCCCTTGTGTTACCCTTAAACTTTTGCCCCCTAACTCTCAACTCATGTCCTCTTGTTTGAATCTTCCCTACTCTCAATGGAAAAAGCCTATCCATGTCAACTCTATCTATCCCCCTCAACATTTTAAATACCTCTATCAAGTCCCCCCTCAACCTTGTACGCTCCAAAGAATAAAGACCTAACTTGTTCAGCCTTTCTCTGTAACTTAGGTGCTGAAACCCAGGTAACATTCTAGTAAATCTTCTCTGTACTCTCTCACAGACACACAGACTTTGTTAAGTTATTGTTTTCTCCTGAAAGCAGAAGATTAATTTATCTAATTTGGAGATGGAACAGAACAGATATTACAAATTTACAGTGCAATATAAAGTGCTTCGCTTTCATATGAGGAGATTGAGACATGCAAGGCACCCCACCCCCATTCTAACAATTTTCTACAGAAGCACCATTGAGAGTGTCTTGTCTGGCTGCTTCGTTGTAAGGCATCGGACCATAAGACCCGACAGAGGATAGTAAAAGCTGTTGAGAGGATCACCAGTGTCTCCCTTCCCCCATTTGTGACATTTACTGGAAGCACTGCAGACGAAAGGCCCGGAGCATTGTTGAGGATCCCTACCACCCATCCCATAATATTTTTCACCCACTACCATGAGGAAGGAGGTACAGAAACATCAAGTCTAGGACTGCCAGACTAGGTAACAGCTTCTTCCCTCAGGCTGTGAGACTAATGAATACCCTGCCACCACCGAGGTCTCATCACTAGGACAGCAAGCTGTTTACTGCTTACTGTACAGTTTTCTGTTTACAGTTTACCTGTACTGTGCACTTCACATGTATTTTGAATTATATTTTATTAACTTGAACTTAAACTTGCAATGAGATCCCAAAATCATTTTCTGACATGGTATCACACATTTTGCACATAAAACAAAAGGAAATGTATACTGACCTCTTTAATGGTAAAAGAATATAAAGTATCAGCAATAATGAAAACCGGGATAAAAACAATTATCTTAACAATTAAGAATATAGAAAACTTGTGTATTTATTCTTAGAAAATATTTGTTCTTATATAATCTGAAGTTCTATCCACTGGTGGATGTCTTTTTATGGCACGATGCAAAGGAGGTACAGGAGCATCAGGATTTGGACTGCCAGACTGGGTAACAGCTTCTTCCCCCAGGCTGTGAGACTAATGAATACCCTGCCACTACCAAGGTCTCATCACTAGGACAGCAAGCTGTTTACTGTTTTCTGTACTGTTTACTGTTTACCTGCGCTGTGCACGTCACATGCATTTTGAATTATATTTTATGAACTTCTGGTAATACTTTGTTTGATGTGCTGTGTGTGATATATCTATTGCAGGTGCACCGTGGTCTAGAGGAACGTTGTTTCATTTGGTTGTATCTATGTACAGACCACGGATTAGTTTTGTTATTTACTGTGCAAGAAAATGATCCCAAGTTCCAAGTTTCCACAAATTACTTTCTTTTCCATGCTTTCATGCAACGAATGGAGATCTATCTCTCACATGGAGGGATGGAAACAGAACTTTTCCATGAAAAAATTTATTTTGATTTGTTTATGAAAGATAACAGCTTTCTTATTTAGTTAATGTTACATCGAGAGATGGAAGTAAATGACTGTACTGAAAGGATGTATGGCAATTTGCTTTTAACTCTACTTCCAACACTTTTTCTATTATTAGCAATAGTATATCACCATTTTGACAATAATAAAAATTTTGCAGACAACACTGATATTTGAAACAAATATCCGCATGCTTTGTATGACAAGAAGGAGTTCCTACAATACAAAAAAATCATATTGAGAACCAATGAAGGTTATCTGATTCATACAGTTTGTTAATTACAAATAAAAATTTTCAGATAATGGCCACTGATTTCAAAAATGTGTTTAAATTGAAATTTCGATCAGCCATTGATTCAGTCTTTGCACAACATGCAATGCAATAGAAAACTTTTGAGCTGCTCGCTATGAAATACCAAGAGTATATTTATAAATGCAATCTAACCTTCCTTGCCTTTTTGAAAACTATATTGATTTTGGGCAACATACAAAGTGGTAGAATTACAGTGATTCAAATAAGTACCCTTGAACCTGCATAGAATTTTAGACATTGTTGAACTTAGAAGTCAATTTCCTTAAAAGACATGTGAAATTTAAGTCTACATTTATCCCTGTTGTTGTGTCAACTGTTGATCAGTAGGTAACATTCAAAGGAGGTTGTAGGTTCAAGCCTGACTCTGAAGAGAAATAAAATCTAGGCTGACACTCCAATGAAAAACCAAAGCTAAACTTGTCTGCTCAGTATAGGAGATCTAAAGGAAGGTGAGGATTCCAAAAAATCAAACACTAATGTAGGTTTTGTTCTTTCTCACTAAGCCAATACCAAGGATATTATTTATGTAAAGCAGTACAGAAGTAATGCTAAGTGCAAAAGCAACTTCTAAACTTCTCTATATCTGTTGGATTAACAGCTCTGTTGAACTTGCACAACAATTCACCTCATCTAGGAACTAATAACGGGCAATGCTAAGAATATGAAAGACGTGCCAAAAGTGAGAGAATGGCTCAGGGGACCGCTGTCTATTAGAAGCAGATACTTCCTCATTATGCCGCTGCTTCATGGGACTGTCTCCCAAAATAACTTAAAACATAAGTGATTCTGCAGATGCTGGAAACCTTGAGCAACACACACAAAATGCTGGAGGAACTCAGCAAGTCAGGTAGCATCTATGGAGGGGAATAAGCAGTCAGGCCAAGACACTGCATCAGCTCTGATAAAGAGTCTCAGCCTGAAATGCTATTGTTTATTTCTTTCTAGCTACCCTCAAGCACCCATAAAATACCTTATCAATCATGTCTCTTCAATTGTAATTTCATTCTCTTATTAAGCCGGAACTAGTGAGGCTCTTTGATGTAGGGAAAGAAAAGTAACAAGATGGTAGCCTATTGACAGCGAAGGTGTCAAAGGGTTATGGGGAGAAAGCAGGAGCATGAAGCTGTGAGGGAAAATAAATCAGCTATAATCAAATAGTGGAATAGACTTGATGGGTTGAATGGTCTAATTCTGCTCCTATATCTTATCATCTATAGTGTTTGCTGATATTAATGCACTGGCCTGTGTATTGTGAGACATGAGATTTCACCATGTCTTACCATAGTAAAATTCCCGACAAGTTTAAATGCAATATGCGACGGATTAAGACAAGGAATGCTTCTGAAGGTGGTCTAACAAACCATGTCAGTAATACTTTTCCATTTACAATAGTACTTTTTAAACTTGCTGAAGTTTCTATAACTGGTCTGAGGCAACATTGATGTTACACTGCAGCTGTCAAACAAACAGATTTTCCCTTTTAAATGTTCTATTGTAATTGTCCCATTTGCAATGTTAGTGTGCCATGGACCCCAAAGAAGTCCCTGGTTTGATTGCCACTGAGCTGAGTTAATTGTTTAGAGATTCTGTTCCTAACTTTTAGCCATCATTTTCAAGCAGATTAAGTTAAAAAAGGATTAGGCTGAGTGAGCTTGGCCTCATTTTGTCAACCAAATACACACTTGAAAAGTTTGGGGTTATGCATTAACAAACACCACTGAATCATACTTTTCACCAATAAACCTAAAGTAAAGACTACATCATGATCTGTGGTGAGGCAGAGTATTAAATGATAAAAGAAGGAAAAACATCTATTCTCTCCATTATTGAAATGAACATCTTAAAATCTGAAGTCAGAAGGAGTACTTTTCAAGATTAAATTGCAGTTAAATGACAATTAGGGTATTGTTTTGTGTAATTATACAATGTGCTGACGTGGTAATTATACAGAAGTGGTCCATAGCAGGGGAGATTGACTCATCTGTATAACTCATCTCCGTCTACCTTAGGCCACAAACTTATCAATCACCCCATGCTGTGGAACACTTTCTGGAGGTCCAAGATGCAGACTGCTACAAAGAAGGGATCCGTATGCTCCACGACCACTAGACTAAGTGTGTAAACGTTGGAGGGGACTATGTTGAAAAATAAATGTGCTAAAATTGACTCCTTCTACCTTAGGCCACGAACTTATCAATCACCCCTCGTATTCCACACGATTCCTCCATCACGTCGATCCTTTTTATGGCATTGTTTCATAATACTAATCACCGACACAATACTCCTAAATATCTCTTGAATTGTTACTCCAGGGTCTCAAGTACCCAGAACTAGAGCAGCTTGCTGTAAACTGCATTTTGTTGTGTTTTCTGTGACAATCACAATGTGAATGCAAAGCCTGGCCACTGAGAAAAAGTTACATTTTATAAAATAGACAATGTCAGTGAGCATATGATTCCACATTGTGAAGGAGGAAAGAAGAGGGTCACCCTTATAAAAGAGGCTCTTATTTTCTTCAGTGATGAAAAACGTTACTGCAGGGAACATTTCACAAGGACATCTAAACAAAACAATAAACTTGTTTTGACACTACTCCATATTTCTAAGCTGTAGTCTGTTTCCTTAGTTTATCAAGAACAAGATTATCATTGCACTCTCCTATCCCACTCCAAGCAGCATGATGCAAAATTTCTGGCAAAAAGGTTTCACTTCAGACATGTCATTCAGGTCTGTCATAACTATGTAAAATTTCAGGATTTCTGCACAAATAGGGTCCCGAAGTGAAGTACAGGTCATTCATAAACTACAACAGTGTTCCATTCCTGCGAACTGTTTGCAACCCAACTAGTATTCATATCCGGAATGCAGTCAAGAGCCGAGTTCCCACACAGCAGAAGATGCCTGAAGCCTTGCAGTTGCTGGCAAATCGATACTGGCTGATTCCTAAGTGCCCATCCATCTGTAAAGGCTATACCTAAGTTGGCCAATTGTAAACTGAGGAGCACCTATACAAATTTCTGCAAGCTTCCGGCACTTAAATAAACACATTTATTTGAGTGGAGGGAACAAGATAATTATGTATTTTGCAATTTAAATGATTACGTTTTAATTGCCTTAATTTCGACTGTTTTCAAGAGTTTTTATTTTTCATTGTTCTATCCCAATTTTAATAGTATGCTTAATTTTGATAGCACTTAAATGTTTAAGAATATCTGCCAACATATTTACAAATTTTCAAGCTGTTTACAGTTGGTTTACTCGGGTAAGTCTCAACCAGCTTTCAGAGCTTTTCAGTGAAATTGCTGATGCAGTTATCAGGCTTCATCATCTCGGTGTAAAATCAATTTGATCTTCTGCATTTACCCCGTTTGGGGAAACTGTAGTGACAGTGAAAGAGAGAATGGGAGAAAGACAGAACAAGACAGTGAGTAACAAGAGGCAAGCGAGTGGAATTACTGAAGCCTGCGCTGCCCTAAGCTTCACACATCACCTTGAAATGAGGTTCTCCGTGGGCATTCATCCCAAATGAACTCACAACAGGTTACAAAGGGTCTTCTGGTGAGAGGCAGAAAGTATCTAATTTCTTGCCAACGAGGGTATAAAGGGTTACAAATTACTTCATGTAGCATTCTCTATTTCAGTGTTAGGTGATTGCAAACTTACTTATTATGGAACGAAACGTGTTAGTAACCAGTTCTGCATTTTGCATCATTTGTAAATTCAATCTGGCGCTCCCTGTTGGGAATTGTTCTTGTGCATTTGTCACAAATTCTACGTTGGACACATGTGAGATTATGGTACCCAAGCCAGGCCACTAGATCAGCATCCTGAGCTCAGCTTTCATCCCTCACTGTTGCCTGACTAACACCTCTAAACATCATCCACTGTCCAATAATCCATTTGGGTAATCATGGGGAAGTGGGGTGGGGGACGGGCATTAATTATTTATTTAGAATAGGCCCTTCGAGTTACGCCACCCAGCAACCCCAATTTAATCCTAGCCTAATCTCAGGACAATTTACCTACTAATTAAACTACCTCTTTAGACTGTGGGAGGAAACTGGAGCACTTGGAGGATCTCAGAGAGAATGTACAAACTCCTTACAGACAGCGGTGGGAAATGAACCCGGGTTGCTGGTACTGCCAAGCATTGTGCTAACCACTATGCCACTGTGGCAACCTGAAGTTTGCACAAATATCTTAGTACTTTCTGTTGCTGGTATTTCCAGCACTGCAGCATGGATCTGGGAGACCTACTACAAATGTAAAACACTTGCCTTCATCCTCTGTAATATCCATGAACACTTCAAATAAATGCAAAAATGTCAATCTCCAATCATCTGCCTCTGCTCCCATAATCCTCTGTTACTGCTTTCTACATCCCACCATGATCTTCTCATACCACCACCATGGCTTCCATCATTCTGACCAACACACCCCAAACTCTTGAGATCCAATCTTCCATTTAAAAAGTATTGAGCCAATCCCTTCCATGCACCACCATCAGTCCTTTATGCCCCCAACCAAACACACGAAGACTGATGTTTCCTGTATCACTCCAGCTTGCTATTCCAGGGTTCTGGTGTTCTAGACGTGATAGATCAGGAGGGATGGCATTACTAGTAAGGAAAAATGTCACGTCAGTTCTCTGTCAGGACAGACTGGAGGGTTTGTCTAGTGAGGATTTATATGGAGAACTGTGGAATAAGGAAGGTAGGACTGTTAATAGGGTTATATTATAGGCCACTCAACAGTCTGTGGGATTTAGAGCAGCAAATTTGTTTAGAGATTGCAGGCTGTTGCAAGAAAATTAAGGCTGTTATAGTAGGCGATTCTAACTTTCTACATACTGACTGGGACTCCCTTAGCATAAAAGGGCTGAGTGGGAAAGAGGTTGTCAAATGTGTTCAGGAAAATTTCCTTAATCAGTACACAGATGCCCCAACCAGAGAGAGTGTGATACTAGATCTCCTATTAGGGAATAAAGCCGGGCAGGTAACCGAAGTTTGTATAGGGGGACAGTTTGCACCTAGTGATCATAATGCTATTAATTTCAAGGTAATTATAGAAAAGGGTAGGTCTGGTGCTCAGGTTGAGATTACAAATTGGAGAAAGGCCACGTTTGATGGTATCAGAAAGGACCTAGCAAGTGTATATTGGGACAGGTTACTGCCTGGCAAAGGTGTACTTGGTAAATGGGAGGCCTTCAAAAGTTCAATTTTGAGAGTACAGAGTTTGTATGTTCCTGCCAGAATAAAAGGCAAGGCTAACAGGTTTAGCGAACCTTGGTTTTCAAGAAATACTGAGGCCCTGGTTAAGAAACAGAAAGTGATGCATGACAGGGTTTGGCAGTCAGGAACAAATAAGGTACTTGAATATAAAAAAACGTAAGAGACCACTTAAGAAGCAAGAGGGCTAGAAGAAGACACCAGGTTGCTCTAGCAGACAAGTGAAGAAACACCCTAAGGGCTTCTACAGATATATTAAGTGCAAAACGTTAGCAAGAGACAAAATTGGTCCGATAGAAGATCAAAGTGGTAATCGATGCATGCAGCCAAAAGAGAGAGAGAGAAAAAGATCTTAAATGGATTTATTTATTTTTTTTTTATCTGTATTTACTCAGGAGATGAAAATTTTGTCTACGGATGCGAGGCAATGCAGCAGCAAGGTCATGGACCCTAGACAGATTATAAAGGAGGAGATGTTTGCTGTTTTGAGGCAAATTAGGGTGGATAAATCCACAGAGTTTGACAAGGTGTTCCCTCGGACCCTGTGGAATGCTAGTGCAGAAATTGCAGGAGCCCTAGCAGAAATATTTGAAACATCCTTAACCACAGGTGAGGTGTTGGAAAGCTAGTGTCATTCTGTTGTTAAAGAAAGGCTTTAAGAATAAGCTAGGAAATTAGAGGTCAGTGATCCTGACATCAGTAGTAGGAAAGTTATTGGAAGGTATTCTAAAGGACCAGATATATAAATATTTGGATAGACAGGGACTGATTAGGATAGTCAACATAGTTTTGTGCATGGTAAGGCATGTCTTTCAAGTTTTTTGAGGAAGTTACCAGGAAAATTGATGAAGGCAAGGCAGTGGAAGTTGTCTACAAAGACTTCAGCAAGGCCTTTGACAAGGGTCCGCATGGGAGGTTGGTCAAGAAGATTCAGTGACTTGGCATTCAAGATGAGGTAGTAAATAGGATTAAACATTGGCTTTTAGAGTGGTTGTAGATGGCTGTCTCACTGACTGGAGGCCTGTGACTAGTGGTGTGCCGCAGGAAGTAGTGCTGGGTCCGTTGTTGCTTGTCATCTATATCAACAATCTGGATGATAATGTGATAAACTGGATCAACAAATCTGCGGACGACACCAAATTAGGGATGCAGTAGACAACAAGGAAGACTATTCAAGTTTGCAACAGGGCCTAGACCAACTGGAAAAGTGGGCTGAAAAGAGTAGACAATTGTGAGATGTTGCACTTTAGAAGGACCAAACAGGGTAGGTCTTACACGGTGAGTTGTAGGGCACTGAGAAGTGTGGTAGAACAGAGGGATCTGGGAATACTGATCCACAATTCCTTGAAAGTGGTGTCGCAGGTAGAGAGGGTTGTAAGAAATGCTTTTGGCACATTGGTTTTCATAAACCAATGAAATGTACTCATAAACTGAGTACAGGAGTTAGGATGTTATATTGAAATTGCATAGGACATTGTTGAGGCTTAAATTGGAGTTTTGTGTCCAGTTTTGGTCACCTACCTACAGGAAAGATGTAAAGAAATCTGAAAGAGTGCAGGAAAAATTTACAAGGATATTGCTAGTACATGAGGACCTGAGTTATAAGGAAAGATTCAATAGGTTAGGACTTCATTTTCTAGAATGTACACAATTGAGGGGAGATTTGAGAGAGGTATTCAAAATTATGTGGGATATAAATAGGGTAAATGCAAGCAGGCTTTTTCCACTGAGATTGGGTGGGCCTAAAACTAGAGGCCATGCATTAAGGGTGAAAGGTGAAATATTTAAGGGGAACATGAAGGGGAACTTCCTCACTCAGAGGGTGGTTAGAGTGTAGTATGAGCTGCCATCGCAAGTGATGGATGTGCACTTGATTTCAACTTTTAAGAGAAATTTGGTTAGGTAGATGGATGGGAGGGGTATGGAGGGCTATGGTCCAGGTGCAGATTGATGGGAGAAGGCAGATTATTGGTTCAGCATAGACAAGATGGACCGAAGAGCCTGCTCCTGTGTTGTTGTGATCTATGACTCCATGACCAATGCCAGTTAATTTCTGATCCAAGGTGTTCCACATTGGAATATTCACAAACGTGAGACACTAGAATCACTAGGCAACATTGTTTTAAATTATGTATAAATACTTATATGCCTTCAAAATATATGGAAAATATTGATTTTTACAAATGATTACAGGAAGGTGTTAGGAAGCAACATTATTTACACAATATAAAACACTCCAAAAGATTTAAACAATAAAATACAAATTTCAAAACCACTATTGAACAAAATGCACCTTTAAACTAGATCCATAATAATGAGTTATGACTCTTGAACTAATTAGAAAGAAAAGTTTAAACATAAATAAGGCTACTTTGCAAAAAACTAACATACTTAGATCTCTTTAGTACGGTAAATTTATCCACATCATTAACATGAAAAAGCCAATTCATTATATATTATCTGAAATTGCATCTCTTCAGCAAGGTTTTAATTGTAGTATTGCACTATTTTTCATTTTACAAAGTGTTATCTGATAAATACTTGTGTAAGAGGGAAAGTATAATGTTCCACTTTCTAGCTCCTGAGCATCCATTCGAGAAAACATAGAGCAATTAATTCCTTACCCAATGTGGTCAGCTCTACAAGGATCAGTTTTACTGTCTAACTATAACACAACCTAAATGTCTTATATTGTTATAGGCAGAATCCAAACTCAAAATATGCAAAGGATTTTCCAAAAATGCTACTCCAAAAATACATTCAAAAGGTATTACATTTAGGCTTTGATTCACTTAGCCAGAAATCAACTCATGGGATTTAACAGAAGGTTTCTATAAATTAAAAGAAAACTAAGGCAGCTACTGGAAAATAACAATACACTTCGATACACAAACTATTAACAATAGGAAAATTAATGCAAATTGAATATGCAGTCGTACAGACAAAACCAGAAGCAGAAATAAACTAAACATTTTGGGGAATTCAAGAATCAAATACATTTGGATTTTTTAGTACTGTAAGATGATCTACATAATTCACTTGAAAAAGCCAATTTATTATATATCCCATAATATTTTGCATGGCTTATTTTCTTCTCTTAAAATCAAACACATTAGTTGTAAATACTTCGAAGTGATAGAATATTTGCTATAATGGAAGTACACCGAAAAGGATAATTGAATGCACAGAAATAGTAAACTTTCAATTTAACAAGAATACTTAACTGATTCACTTACATAATAAGATGTGCTGGATTACTTAAATAAAGAAAGAACAAACTAGTGTGCTAAATCATTTTAATTGACATCCTGTGATCAATTGTCAGTGTTTGATTTCCCTGTGTTTGCACTTGTAAGAACGATACTTCCAATGCAGGATTTGATAGCAGTCTGGTGGCATTTTAGTGATCTGCCTTCATGCTTTGAATGTGAATTGTAAACTGGAATATAATATTTTCAAAATTGAAATATACATATTTTATGTGGTTTTCTTACCAATTTGTTTCTGTAAAGAAAAGATGTATAATTAGAAGCTTTAAAGAACTATTGCTATCATAAACGGCTTCAAGTGCTGTGTGATTTTCATTTTTATTTGTATTGTTGCAAACATGAAAAACAAAACACATGAGCACAAATATCTAATTATTTATAATATTGTATTATTTTGCATGACGTTTAGCAGAGGAGTAGAATTTCTGTGTAGTTTAACAATCAGTACAAAGACTTGCCATAAGCGATCATGGAAACTCAAGCACATAATTCTCATCCTTCTCACCAATCCTTCCAAACATATCAATTTATCAGCTCCAGCACCATACCAAAGGCCCATCCAAGATATGGAAACCGGCGGGGGATAAAGCCTGATAAAGAGAGAAAGGGGGAAAAAAGCAAAAACTGAAAGCAAAGATTTGAAAAAAGTGCAGAAAGAAAGGACTAGGGCTGAGATAAATTAACATGATGGATGGGAGCAGAGATGACAGGAGGAATTGAATCTTTGAACGCTGAATACCCATTGAGAAAGAAAATACTTTATTGGAAGAACAATTTAAGTATCTCTCACACTATACTAGCCTAATATCATGGAAGGCAAAGCACATCAGTTCGAGAATTAAACCAAAAGTATAAAAATCCTAAAATAATGATATTAGAAGGCAGAGATCCTGATAAAGACTACCTAAGTATTGATGGTAACAAGTAATTCTGAACTTAAAAGGAATTTGTGAATTGGATGTTACACTCAGAATTCTGAATCCTATATAGAAAAATGTGGAAATGGAATTGATGCACCTTCCTAACATCCAGTGGAAATACCAGGTTTTACCAGGTTACAGTGAGTACAGGCCAAATTGATCATAGTTCCTCTCCTCTGTCTTAAAGACTACAATTAACACTTTATCATGCTACGGTAATGGCTATCAACATACATCAAATGTACTTCATTGGTGAAAAACATTTGGCATATCCTGAGGAAGCTGAATAAACTTTTGCTTCAGTTTAAAAATGCGCAACATATGTACAGCCAATACAGTATATACAGACAAACATTTGGGAGACCAGTGGTATGGATCTACTGGGCTGCTACAAGACTGCTGGTATCATCTGACACATGGAATCTTGGTTCAAAGCCTCGTTTCTGACCTGAAAACTGGTTGTGTTATGAACAGTTCACAAGAACAGAACTGTGCCACAACCTGGGAAGGACCTGTGTTGGATATCAGAGGACAACTCCTGGTTCAATAGATGTGAATACCAGAACTGACATCAAGCAAGCTTTTAAATGTGGTGCCAACCTGTCCAAACCGCAGCACAGGACTAGGTTTATGATATACAGCAAATACACATGTGATGCAATCGTTAAAAGGTTCCATAACCAATAGATATGACCAAAGTTATGTAACAACATTAATCACCTTCAAATAATCTGTGCTACACTGCAAAGACTACAACCCTTAGGTCATTCTCTAGAGAGAAAACATGATCATCAATCTGACCCCTAGCCTAAATGGTTTCTCAAAACTAACAGGTGTTAAAGAATATCCCTGCTGAGTTTTCCAACACTGCCAGGTTTTCTCTGTCTCTCACCTCTCTCAAGAATTTGCAATGAGATTACCTTGATATGTGAGGGGTGAAATTTTGTGGCAGTTATACCCTGCCTGAACAGGCTTCGAGCACCAGAAGATCTGCTTCTGCTCTCCTTCATATGTGCATCCCAAGACATTTCAGTTGCAAAGAAACATTTATTAACTCACCAAAATGCTTGTCTCAGCAAGGACCTGGACCCATTGCAATTTGCCTGTCACCAGGTCAATGGCAGATGCAACCTTAATGGCTCTTCAGACACACAAACTCCTATGTCAGGATGCTGTTCATCGACTATAGCTCAGCATTTAATGCCATTATTCCCACAATCCTGATTGAGAAGTTACAGGACCTGGGTCTCTGTACCTCCCTCTGCAATTGGATCCTCGACTTCCTAACCAGAAGCCTGAAGGCACATGCCTCAGTAATTCAGGAACAGTTTCTTCCCGTCTGCCATCCAATTCCTAAATGGGCATTGAACCCATGAACATTACCTCACCTTTTAAATATATATTATTTCTATTTTTGCACGATTTTTAATCTATTCAATGTACGCATACTGTAATTGATTTACTTATTATTATTATTATTATTATTTTATTATTTCTTACTTCTATATTATGTATTGCATTGAACTGCTGCTGCTAAGTTAACAAATTTCATGCCACATGCTGGTGATAATAAACCTGATTCTGATACTAAACTGTGCTGTAGGGTTGTGAATAATCAATAGAGATGAGGAGATTCAACTCTAGTCAATAAGAAACTTCAAATACAGCATTAAATGGTGAAGCTGGAGCTGTTCTCGAGGAACAGACTTTGAGAGGATGTTTGATAGAGGTGTACAAGACTATGTTGGCTCCGCCTGATTAAGCAGAGAGCAACTGTTCCCATCATAAAATGGTTCAAGGACCAAGGATGATGAGGTTCTGAGGGTCTAATGAAGTGTACAAACATTTTTTTTCCCGAAGTAGTTATGATGTAGAAATTACTGTTTGTTTCCTGTCTGTACAGGAAATGGAAGCCATCAACCAGTGTTTTCAAAAGGGAATTGAATAGGCAATTCAGAAAAATCAATTGGTGTGGGGAAAGACACATAATCGTAATGAGACCGACAAGATTACTCTATTAAGAGCTGGCAAAAACTGAGTGCTTCTTAAACCTGAGAAAGTGGAAAATGTTGATTTTCAAGGGTCATTTAACTCTGTCGATTGCATGACATGTTTGCTGTATGTCACAAATCCTAGTCCTGGCCTGTGATTTGGCCAGGTTAGCATCACACTTGGAGATATGCTTGGGGTGTGGGGTGTGCCCAACTACATATTGAATGGGGTTGATACCCAACTCTGAACTTGTACAGGCCCTCCCCAGATCATGACTGGGCTCCATTCAGGAGTTGATCATAACTTGAAAATCAAGGGTGTTGTTTTTTGTAATCATGTAAGTGAAGGTTAACATGCAGCTGCAGCAGGCTGTTAGTTAAGTTATAAACTGGACTTCACTGCAAAAGCATTTGAGTACACAAGTAAAGATTAAGTAAGACCTTGGTGATCAACAAGTGGATTTTTGTGTATATATAGTTGTTGTTGAAGTGTAGCAGAGATTTGCTAGACTGGTTCCAGAGATGGCACAACTGTCATATGAGAGATTGAATAGGTTTCCAACCTCAAGGGTTTAAAAGAATGATTGAAGACCTCATTGAAACATAGCCAATGAAGTCTTAAAAAGCTTAACGGTGTAGATATGAGAAGGATATTTGTCCTGACTGAGGAGTTTAGTATTAAGGAGCACCTTCTCAAATTTCGGGGTTTGGATGTTTAGGACTGAAATTAAAGAAAAAAAATAACCCTTCACTCAAGAGGATGGTGAATCTTTAAAACTTTCTACTCCATATCTGTCATTAATTGCATTCAAAACTGAGATTGATAGGCATTAAGAGGTATGGAATAGGACAGGAAAGTATTGCTGAGAAGTGAAAAATCAACTATAATCTTACTGAATGGCAGAGCAAGAAAAAATTGCCTAATGGCCTCCTCCAACTCCTATTTCATATGTTTGTTTGTTCTGAATGACCTCTCTCTGTTCTTTACCATTTCTATAGTTTTATCAACAAGTTCACATTTTTTTTCGTAAACAAATATAGGCCTTGCCTGTCTCAGGAAGTGAGCCTAAATGAAAATATATCCAATGGTGATCATATAGCAATTGATAACATTGCTGTACGCTGTTAACGTTTCAGCTTTTGGCTTAGGCTTTTTGCAGCCTTTAACTGGGAATGTCATGTGTTGATATCCTCTCCCAGAACTTGAGTATTATCTTTATCAATATCCCACTGAAGTACAAGATGAGTACAGTGTCAGAGGTGCCATATTCCAGGTAAAATATGAAAATGAGGCCCTGATATCCAATTCAAATGGATGAAAAAGGCTTCAAAGCATAATTTGAACATGATTGGGGGAAGGGTTTCCCTGGAGCTGCACAGTCCCTTTTTGCCAACATTGCTTTATTGTTAGGCATCTTGTTACTGTCTGTTGATCGTGGTATTATGCAATCTGTCAGACATCTTTCCAAAATTGTGTAAATATCCAATTTTCAACAGTACAAAGTAAATGTATTCATATGATTGTAAAGTCAGTTATATATGCAAGTTCTTTTAATCTTAAAGTTACAATAAAATATGTTACATTAAATATGTTACAATACATTCCAAGTTACAATACTGTAATTATTGAAGAAATTCTCTAACAATTGAACAAAGAAGTGAATGATCGTAGATACAAGGTTGCAGCCAAAATTAGCACGCTGTTTGTTTTCAATTAGCATCACAGAAAGTTAGTAACATTTGATACAATTTAATTTTTTTTGACATTTCTCCAAACTTGAATAAATCAGAATAAATTAAATACTGTATGTTAAACCCATTTTGAAAATAGGTTAAACCTATAAAAATGGTTCATTTTTAGTAATGTTAAAATAATGGTGTGTTCTTCTTGTCTTTGAAGTTTCTAAAATTACATTAGCATAAGAACCAACATTACCAACAATCACCCTCTGACCACTGATACTTTTTAACAGCTTCAGTTTAATTGAGCAACAGCAACCCTTCATTATTCAAATTTGGTTTTGCAAACAGCAGTTTCTTCTTATCATCCAGTTTATATGCTCACAACAGGAGGACTGACTTCTTCTCCAGATCAAGAAAACATAATGATAAGTAATCTGTTTCCATTCAAACTGCATCAGATAAAACTAAATTAGCAAGCTTTCCATTACACGGGCAGTTATTTCTGATAACAGATGGAACATGAAAACTAGCACATTAATTCAGTGCAACATGTATTTATAGCAAATAAGAAGCTCAGAACACCAAAACATCTATTATCACATTTCATCCATTCATTCAGAACACCTGATGACTAATTTTGCTCCATCTTCAAACGTATCTATTAGCCTTCCAACAACCAAGTTGGAACTAGGTTTCTTTGAATTCTAGGAACATATAGAGAATCAATCCTGATATTGAAGGTTCAGATCTAACTCAGCCCTTCAGGTTAGACTCAACAGTATGATACCTGAATCAAATGAATGCAATTAATATGGTTTGAGCCATGCATCCAGAGCAGACAAGAAGGGGAGAGGGACATTCCACATGCCCCTTTAGCTCTGCAGAGCCTTTTCTGTGCCTCATCATTCATCCTACAAAAAAATTACAGTCAAATTTTTTAATAACTAAGTGAGAGGTACAAGAGCTTGTATGGTCTTCATGCAGAGCATCAGGGTAAAGGAGCATGATTTGTTTTTGCAAGAAGGTTGTAAATTGCTCACTTTTTCCTAATGAATATTAAGCACTATAAGTCTCCTAAAACTCTGATACTCCAGATATTTCTCAAAGAAAAAACTTCAATTTTTTTTTCAAAAAATTTCAAGAAATAATGTTTTAGAGTTCTCTTTTTATAGAGAACATTGCTTTCTGCATCTCAATATGAATGCAGAGGCATGTGGCAGATTTTAAGAACATTTGAATACATGTTTGCAAAGCTTGAAATAAATACACACCACTAACACTGGGAAATACATCTTAGTTTCTGCTATAGCGGGTGGTTAGAAGAAAAATTGGTACGCCCAGGACACTTTTAATTTTAGATCGATCTATATTGTATATTACTTAATTTCCCTTAATACAGTTATAAATGTTATAAAATATTCTGGCAGCACTTTCCTTTCAATAGTGCTAGAAGAACTTCATATGAAATGAAAATTTTGTTACTTGTATTTTAGCGTTTTGAATTGAAAGCAACAATTCCACTTCTGCATTTATATTTTAACACACTAGATTATCTCAAAATATGTTTGTCAACTAAATAAATGCTCTCGTATGAACATCTAACAATAAAAAAAGGATTTAGTTCATGTATGTGAAAGTAATTCTTTCCCTTTACCTTTGAAGTAGTATTTTGCCATAACATTGGAAAGAAACAAGCTTTCCACTGGCTTTACATGACCTAATAGCATACTCAATATCTTATACTTGGAAGATCAAAAGAGAAATTGAATCTGCACTTTCTTGATTGATCTGTCCTTGCTTGACAATAGTGTCTTTCCTGAGATTTCTAATTTCCTCATTGAACTTTCAAGGCAAGTATTTATAATAATGCAAAGTCTACATGCCTGGCTATAGTTTAGTGATTGCACCTTCCTTTCTTGAGCCAGTAGGCCATACAATCAACTAACAAGTCCATGATACCGGTGCATACATTTTTTTCAGTGCAGTGCTTACTGTTGGAAGTGATATTTTCTCCAAGGTATCATGAGCTCAAGACTCCATCAGCATTCAGGAGAAATTTAAGATCAAAAAGAATTACACTGAAGAGGAGGAGTTATCCCCAGTATCAAGAGCAACACTATCCCTCAGTAAGAATCCCTACAACAAGTTTGTTGGTTATCATATATCCATTTATATAGGAACTTGCTGTGAATAAAGTTAATACAATATTTTCAAAGTTACAGGTTACTATGCTTCTAATGCATCTCCTTAGCTATGAAGCGTATTGTGGTGCCCTTAATGTGTATAACAGCTGCAATGTAAAAACAAGCCCTTGTTCTTTTTTGGTTTAATCACTCCTTCTCAATAATTTCTGCATTCTCACCAGGAGTTCTTCCCAAGTTCTATTTCGAAACCTTTAATTCATGCCATCCCCTACATATCACCCGGAGAATGATTTCACATGTTCTGTGACAGCCTGTTTTTACAAAGGTGATATGGAGAGCACACCAGCATTCCATACAAATGAACATCTGAATCGTGGATTGAGGTGTGTGTGTGTGCATGTGCGCGCGCACTACACTATGCACATATATATACACATATATACAAGCGCGGACACTATACACATGTCCAGGGTCTTCACTGTATTTTGCAGTAGATGCACAGAATAAATCTGAATGTAAACTGCACACTTTATGAAACATTCTTCAATTCACCAATTTTCTCTCATGTTTCATATTTATGGGTACTAAATTGAGTGGTGTCATCTAAGCTAATTTCCATGTCCAAGCCAGGAAGGAGAAAACTAGAATATAAATTACATTTAAATCATGTACAGAGAGCAAAATAAAGATTATAAATAAACTACAAATGGGATTCAAGTAGAGAGATAAAGAAACAAAAAAGAAAGTAAAAGTATTTGAATTTTTCAAAATCTGCAATATTAATTTTCTGCAACATTAATTTTCTTCAGAGAAGATGAGTCTTCGTACTTGTAAAATTAATCTTTCAGGGTCAGAGAAGTTGTTCAGAGGTAATTACTACCTATTAGATAGTTAAAACTTACTTGCCTAGAAATTCATTGTCCATTGGTAGCACTAAACATGCTATGTGGGAGCATCAATATGTTCTATTCTACCTCTGAAATTCATTCTATTAACTTCAATAAGTGAATCTAAAGACAGAATACAATTCACAGACATGATCATATGGTGTGCTTAACACCATCATAAAAAATGGAATTTCTAGATAAATTAGTCCTCAATGTACAAGCCCTACCATATACAAAATTCTTAATGAGAAATATAGGTTAGATACCTCAAGTTTATGCCATTACAGTGATTCCAGCAATGGATACATTTTCAGCAGCTCTAACACTGGATGCTGCAGAGGAGCATACTTCTGACAGAAACTTTCAGTTCCCTTGTTTTACCTCACATACTCAGTTCTGAGAAATTGCTGGTATCTTATCCTGCATAAAAGTCAAGTGCTGATGGCATTATCACACCAAAACATGCTTAGTTTCTTAGTCACAAACAACAGAAAATCTGCAAATGCTGGAAATCTGGGCAACACACACGAAATGCCGGAGGAACTCAGCAGGTCAGGCAGCATCCATGGAAAAAAGCACAGTCGGCATTTCGGGCTGAAACCCTTCGTCAGGACTGGAGAGAGAAAAAAAGCCTTGTCCTGCGTTCAGTCCTGCCCAAGGGTTTTGGCCAACTGTGCTTTTTCCCTTAGATGTTGCTTGGGCTGCTGAGTTCCTCCAACATTTTATGTGTGGTACTCATTAGTTCTTAGTGCTTTTTTAAATTATAAATGTAGAGTGCTTAAAAAAAATAAAAGAAAGCAACTAAAAAAACTAAGGAGAGAAGAGATGAAATGTGAAAGTTAACTACCCAATAATATAAAAGAGGATACAAAAGATTTTTCAGATATATAAAGAGGAAAGGAGTGGTGAGAGTGGATGTTTGACCATTAGAAAATGATGCTGGAGAGGTAGTAAAGGGAAGCAAAGAAATAATAGATGAATTTAATAAGTGTTTCATGTCAGTCTTTACTGTGGCAGACACTAGCAGTATGCCAGAAATTCAAGAATATCAAGGCACATAAGTGGTTATAGTTGCTATTGTTAAGGAGAAGGTGCTTGGGAAGCTGAAAGGACTGAAGGTAGATAAGTCACCTGAACCAGATAGAATACACCGTAGTGTTCTGAAAGAGGTAGCTGAAGAGATTGTGCAGACATTACTAGTGATCTTTCAAGAAGCATAAGATTCTGGAATAGTTCCAGAGAACTGGAAAGTTGCAAATGTTACTCTACTCTTTAAGAAAGGGGGGGGGGGGCAAAAGACAGGAAATTATAGGCCAGTTAGCCAGACTTCAGAGGTTGGTAAGAAGTTATAGTCTATTGTTAAGGATGATATTTCAGGCTACTTGAAGGCACACAATAAAAATGGCCAAAGTCAGCATCGTTTCCTTAAGGTATAATCTTGCACAACAAATCTTTTGGAATTTTTTTGAGGGAGTAACAGGTAGGATAGACAAAGGAGAATCAGTAGATATTGTGTATTTGGATTTTCGGAAGGCCTATGACAAGGTGCCACACATGAGCCTGCTAACAAGAGCCCATGCTATGATCGGAAAGATACTAGCACAGACTGAAGATTAGCTGACTGGCAGAAGGCAACTAGTGGGAATAAAGGGGGCTTTTTCTGGTTGGCTGCCAGTGACCAATGGCATTCCAAAGTGGTGCTCTGGTGTTGGGACCTCTACTTTTCATTGATGGCTTTGTGGCCAAGTTTGAGGATGATAGAAAGAGAGAAGAAGGAGCAAGTAGTGTTGACGGGAGCAGGGAATCTGTAGGACTTGCACAGATTAGGATATGGGCAAAGAGATGGGAAATGGAGTACAGTTTAGTAAAGTGTAAAGTCATACACTCTGGCAGATGGAATAAAAGTGTAGACTACTTTCTAAAGGGAAAGTGAATTCAGAAATCGGAGGTGCAAGGGTCTTGGGTGTCCTAGTGCAGGACCCCTTAAGGTTAACCTGCAGGTCGGGTTGGTAATAAGGAAGGCAAATACAGTTTTAACATTCATTTTCAGAGAGCTAGAATTATAACTGCAAGGACGTAATGCTGAGGCTTTATAAGGCCTTGGTCAGACCACACTTGGGACTACCGTGAGCAGTTTTGGGCCCCTTATCTAAGAGAGGATGTGTAGGCATTGGTGAAGGTCCGGAGGGGGCTCACAAGAATACCACCAGGAATGAAAGGGTTAATGCGTGAAAAGACAGTTCTGGGACAGTGCTCACTGAAGTTTAGAAGAATGAGGGGGGAATCTCATTTAAACCTACCGAATATTGAAAGGCTTGGATAGAGCGGACATGGAGAGCCTGGGACCTGAGGGTGCAACCTCAAAATGGAAGGACATCACTTCAGAACAAAGATGAGGAGGAATTACATTAGCCAGTGGGTGGTGAATCTGTGGAACTCGTTGTGGAGGCCAAGTCATTGGGTATATACAAATCAGAGATGGATATGTTCTTACTTAGTAAGGGTATCAAAGGTTATGGAGAAAAGGCAGGAGAACGGGGTTAAGAAGAAAAATAAACCAGCCATGATCAAATGGTGGTAAAAACTTGATAGGCCGAATGGCCTTATTATGCGCTTATGTCTGATGGTCTTATGGAAATAGCATACTCTTATGCTTCACAGCAGTACTGCTATTACAGCTAGTGGACTGGGCAGAACCAATAAAACTTAAATAGAATAGACATGTGAATCTCAGTTAAATTCTGGATATGAAATCAACAGTTGTCCAATTAACAACCCTACCATGCTGCAATTATATCCAAAGGACAGAAACTGTTTTTTTTTAATTCGCATATTCCCCACAACTACTTCCAACAATGAAAAACATCAGCCAGTGTTACACATCAGGTCCAGTAAACCATTGTTAAGATTGTCAAATTACTCAGAATTACCTTCCAAGGTTAACATCACTAACAAATGAAGTTGCATTTTTGAATTGTAATGACACGGTGCTGCTGTACTTATGCATTTACTCTGCCAGTACCTTCTGCAATGCTGTCTCACTCTGAGTCGCTTGCCTCTGCTGCCCCTCTTTCATAATTATGCAGAAAAGGAGAATGCCCATTGGCAAGGACATCACAACAGATCAGTTCTTCTAAACACATTGGGGGAGGGGTTCCAAAAAAATCATGTTCACTGAGGCTGATAGTGTTTCTGTTGAGTATAAATGCAGACCTTCATAAATGAAAAATAAAACTGTAAAGAATACGACTGCTAAGCTGCAAGTGTCTCAGTTATGTAAACATTGATGCACGGCATGACTTTATGCCAACACATTATTCGGGTAAATTGAGTTGGTCAATTGCAAGGGATGGGGCTGTGTAAATGTGCAGCAGTGCTTTTGATAAACACATCATGTATTAAAAACAATTGAGGAAATTCATGCGTCTTAATGTTTTGGTTTAAAGCTGATATAAAGCATTTATGCCTAAAGTACAACAGAGAAATGATATTAGACCCACCAAATACACGGTCACAGGCAATTCCAGGTCAGATTAAATTGAACTGTGCTCTAGTTTTAGAACATATACTTTATGAATTTCATTTAATCTTCATTTTAGGTATCTAAAATTTTAAACATTGCAGAATATTTTAGACCATAAACAACCAAAAACATGCCCTAGTATGAAGCTTACCTTCCAACTACACAATTAGTCAAAGGCTGGACTTAAAATTGTATTTCATAGCATCTATTTAAAATAGTTATTATTCATTGATTGCATCCCAGTCTTATACATCTGAAGTTCATGCTCCCTCTCCTACTCCTTGTAGACTGTCACAAGGGTAGCTACTTGTTCTGTATCCATGCAAAGTAAAATTATACTGCTGTCAATGAAGCTCGTAAAGATTTCTCTACATAGATAAAATCACAAAAAAAGACTCTAACCTTGCTCCCTTTTATTTTTCCCCACACTATTTGTTAGCTCAGACAAGCAGCGGAGGCAAATATGCAGAAACATTTGCAGATGCATTCAAGGGTTCTCATCAATGATTGTTAATGGAATACATTCTACTCAATGTATTTTCTAGAGAAATAAGAAAACTTCCCCTCCAGAAAAAGCACAGGAATTTGTCCCATTTGAGTTTGTTTGAGTGAATCATGATATTTCGTGTCAAGGCATTATTTTTAATTTGTATGCTAAAAAAATGCAAGAAAAATAATAAAGCACTCAGACTTCTTCAGAATAGTACTGTCTCTTCAACCAAACACACCTTCCCCTCTCCTCCATTTCACAGGCACCATTCCTTTTTTTTTGACTCTCTCATCCACTCTTCTATTTCCACCAACCATCCGCTGACTTATTGCACCTTCCCTGGCAACTGTAGGCAATGCAATACTTGCTCTAAAATCACTCCCCTTCCATCATCCAGGAAGTCAACGTCTTTACAGCTGAAGCAGCCATTCACTTGGACTTCTTCCTATCTAGTGAACTGCATTCAGTGATCAAATGTCGTCTCCTCCACAATGGGGAAACTAAATGGAGATGGGGTGATCACTTTGCAGTGCACCTGTGTTCAGTCCACACGGATGACCCTGTGGTTCCAGTTGCCTGCCACTTTAATTCCTCATGGCATGCCTCGTCTAACTGGTCTGTGGCCTCCTGTATGGTCAAACTGAAGTCCAACGCAAGCTTAAGTATCAGCAACTTATGTTGTGTCTGGGAATGTTAAATCAATTCTGAGCCCTACAACTTTAGTTAGCTTGATTTCTCAGTTTGACCTAACCCTTTGACTGCCTTGTTTGGTATTGTTGGAGAAAAAGACATAACTTTGGAGACATCTTATTTTCATATATTGGCTTTTACTTATCTTATAGCTAGGAGGGCAGTGTTGCTTAAATGGAAGGATGTTGTTCTGCCTACTCACGTTCAATGGTTACGTGATGTTAGGTCACGCTTAAATTTAGAGAAGATCCGTTGTTCAATTTCTGATTCTAACCAAGACTTTCAAACATTGTGGTGAACATTTTTGAACTACTTTCAAAACCTTTGATTTGGTGTTAAAGTACAGATGTTGGCTAATGTTGGATTGGGGATTACCAAACATTATGTGGTTTTTTCTTGTGTGGTCTGTTTTGTGATTTTTCGTGATATCATTCCGGAGAACGTTGTCTCATTTTTTAACTGCATTGTATTTGTGGTTTTTAAATGACAATAAACTGAATCTGATCTCATCTGATCTGATATGATAACATAAATCACTATGTGATAAGGATTTTTTTCCATCCTTTTTTCTTTACCAAACAGCTTCGACTTTAGTAGTGGATTTAGATTCTTTTTTCATAATAAAATTATTACAATTTAATTAATGTACGTGTTTGATGATGAATATAGGGTACTGCGATTGCAAGTGTGATTTAAATATAATGTATTCAATACTATTCTATCTATTTTTTGATTCATAATATATATCCTCATGTACTTTGTATTCTTCTATGTGAAAATTAATAAAAACATTGAAAAAGATTTCTCAGTTTGTATCTGCCATTCGTCTACTAATATTAGTTCAGCTTTTTTTTTTCTTTCCTTTATTTTTACTTCCATTTTTTCTCTCTGGAATTGGTGGGCATTGTTGGAGCAGACTCTACCCCTCCGACAACATCATGGATTACTTCTGTCTCTTTCTTAGCTCTGATGAACAGTTTCCTAACTGAAACATTAACTCTGTATCTGTTCCCACAGATTCAGCCTGACCTGCTGAGTATTTACAGATTGCCCTGTTTCTTCAGACTTCCAGTATCAGCAGTTATTTTTTTTTAATTTTCAGAAATTACTTTAATATTTCAGCTTTGTTTAACAAATTGGTTCCTGATTAGTAAAGTTGCAAGTAAAATGGTTTAAATTAAAAGAAAAAATTTGTTCTTTCTAATGAAACTGTTTGTGAGCTTGCTTGTAGCATGTTCGACAATGCCATCTATTCCTTTGCAATTTAAAGTCATGAGAGGCCACTTCGTTTACATAGTCCAGGCAAGTACGAGGGCTACTTCAGCAAAGGGTTCATACAATCAGGAAATTTTAGTGCCCGAGGTCAAGAAACAACTTCTTGATCCTTCATAGCACAGAAGGTGAAACTGTTAAAACTATTTTTTTTAATTGAAGCTATTTCAGTTTTAGGCCATATATTTGGTGGGCCACATACTCTCTTCAGTGAAAGCCAGAACACCTCATTCCTAATAAAAAAGTGGATTCATGTTCAGCCTTAGTAGTGTGACTTCTGACTTATGTAATCCCCATCCCTGTACACATTTGTATTGTAAGCAGAACTAGCACCCCTTTAAAATGCAACTGGCATTACTAGAAATGGATGGTGAAATCATTACTAGGGTTGCTGAATGATGAAGCACAAATGTCCATGCCGGACTTCTGAAGTAACAATCCAAGTAGTTCCACTCTTTCCTTTTGCAATAGCCCTCTAAATTCCACCCCTCCCTCCACCCCAACATCCCCCATATCATATTTGAAAATTACAATTCTCTCTACTTCCTCCACGCTTTCAAGCAGTGCGCTCTTGATCATAATGTATTTTAGCTCATTGCGCCTCTTTCTGATATTTATGGACACACATCATCAGACCTCTTGTCTTGCCAAATGCTACCTTTCTCTCCTTTTGGACATCTGACCATTCTGCTTTGCCACATCCTTCCTAAGAAACTGAAAGCACAAATTTTTGTTAAATATAAATGCCATGAATCCACACTTTTCACCCCTCTATGTCTCCTTCAAATCTGTATTACTCTCCCTACTGTTTGATCTATTTCCAAGTTTAATCTAATTGACAATTTTTTGAAATTGTGCCCTGTATACCAGATCTAGTGCATTAACGTTTATTAAAAAGTACAGCGATCCTAATACTGATCCTGAAGACACCACTTCATATTTCTCTCTGGAAATAACTGTTCTTCCAGTATTGTTATTTCTTTTGTCATTTAGCCAGTTTGTATCCATGCAGCCTATGTCCCATTCATTCCATGATCTTCAAGTATAGCAAAATCCATATTTGAGCCTTGAGTGAAATTTCAGTCAACAACACAGATATGCTGATTTTAAAAACAGCAGCCTAGATCAGCATTTGGTGGAACTGCTAGAGTTTACATAAATTCAGGTAAGCTAATAATGTGCAAGACTTTAAACCTGATTACTTTCAATTCTTTCCTATCTTAGAAGGAAGGGAATTTCATTCACAATTGTACTAATAATGAAATACTTAACAATTATAGAGATATGGTCTTTATTATACTTGGGATTTATTTAACGTGTAACTTTGTCACTTACGACTCCCACAGACCTTTCACACTTTTGCAATATAACCTGAAGTTTATCAATCCTCATCAAGTCACCTCTATTTACACAATGTGACCTTTACTTCAATCAGTTAATGTTTAACTTTTAGGATTTCCCCCCCGAAAAACTGCCTTTTTGCTGCAACGCTGAACCATGCAATGCATCAAATGTTTTCCGACTTTTAGGTTTTGAATGTTTTTTTTCATTATATGTGATTACTCCATTCTCAATTCAGTGAAGCATTGTTAATGTTCTTTTTAAATATAGATCCCTTCATGTTAATGGTTTATAGATTATGAAATGATATGAATGCTATTTCATATTTGAGATACAAATCCCTAATCAGTTTTTATTTAAAAATTGTAGTAACCTATGCTCTGTGCTTCAGTTCTTGCCAGCGGTTCAGATTGGAGGTCAGTAATATTCATAAACATACATTTCAAATTTAGCTGCAAAAATATCAGTCAGAGTGGTTACATTAGCAGCGCTATTGTGGAATATGCAAATATATCCTAAACTGTAATCTACAGAACAATTCACAGACAAAGGAAGTATTGCACTTTTACAGTATGAAGTGGAGGATTCTAAAGACTACAGTGCATACCAAATAAGTAAAAATACAATTAATGTAAAATGATTTCTGTAGATGTGTAATGCAAGAAACATAATTTTGAAAATTATTGTTTACTTAATTCATATTTCCATGAATTATATTTTATCTGATCTTCTATGAACTCTCCAACTTGCAAATAGCTGTTTTTAAATGCAGCAACAAATCAACTGACTGTCTAATGTAATAAGACTGGCCTTTAATATTCCACTTTGCATGCAATTTTGTAACAATAATATTTACAGGTTGTACTTTTTAAAAAATATACATTTAATATTATTTCAAACTTATTTTTAATGTTAACCTACATTTTTTTAAAAGTACAACGTAATTATTATTGTCACAAAATTGCAAAATAATAGTTAACAAATTAACTAAATAATAGTTCTTTTACACATCTAGCCTGAAGTTGTTAGATCAATAATTTGCTTTCCGATAAATCATGTACTTTTCGCCTTTTTCTTATTACTTATTTCTTTTGAGTTT